>NC_143014.1:370052709-370371062 GCF_055824585.1 Amblyomma mixtum | reverse complement strand
ATTTAATTTGTTGTTTACGTGATCTTGCCATGCGGCCTGCCACTTATTTCTGAGTTTACTGTTGATAAACTTTAAGCAATCCCTGTGCGGTATGCTCACTTGTTTTATTTGGCCATTCCGGGCTTGTGCAGCGCATACATCTGCTTTTTCATTACCTACGATTCCAACATGGCTAGGAACCCAGCAGAATTTAATGTTATGGTTTTGTTTTGTGATTTTAACAATGTTATGTATGATGTTACCTATTATGGGTTCAGCAGCATTTCTGGAGTGCAGTGCTTTGAGCATACTCAGGGAATCGGTGTAAATGATGCTATTTTTGATATTCTCTCTTACTATTTTTTCCACAGCTACAAAGATGGCATAACACTCAGCAGTAAAAACCGATGCGCATTCTGGTAGTCGCATTATCTGTTTATTTTTTCCCTGGATTACTGCACTTCCAACGTGACTTTCTGTTTTTGAGCCATCGGTATAAAATTCAATGTAGGTGTCATACTTTTCTTGTAGTGCAAAGAATTCCTGTAATATGTACTCATGTGGCGTTTGCTTTTTATCTAAATGTGTCATTGTGAGGTCACATACTGAAGGCAGGCTGTACCATGGTGGTAAATATTCATTCCTTTGTGCAATATTCGGTAGGGCATCTAGTACTGTTAGCTCTTCACATTTATCTTCAAAGCGCAGCAGTAATGGTCTGATAGAATGTGGTTTGTTGATGAATAATCTTTTAGATGGGCACTTGGTTACAACTGGATGGCAGAGATGTTTCGGAAGAGAACGGATTTTTAAGACATATGAGCATGTAAGGGCGATTCTTCGATCCTCAAGAGCGGCTTCATTAGTTTCAACGTAAAGGCTAACTACTGGTGATGTTCTGTATGCTCCGGATGATAAGCGCAGACCAAGATTATGAATGGGGTCTAATCTTTTTAAGTAGGATGCTCTTGCCGAACCATATACTATGCACCCGTAGTCCAGCTTGGAGCGCACCAGAGAGCGATATATTTGTAAAAGGCTTGCTCTATCGGACCCCCACCGCTTCCGTGAGAGAACTTTTAATATATTGAGGGCTTGAGAAGCTTTCTTTTTAAGGTTGTTAATATGTGGTAGAAATGTGAGTTTCTTGTCGAAAGTTACGCCTAAAAATTTGTGTTCTAGTTTAATTGGTAGCGCAGTGTGATTCAAGTATAGATTGGGATCGACCTGTAGGCCTCGTCGCAATGAAAAAAGAACAGCTACTGTTTTTTGAGGAGAAAATTTAAACCCATTTATGTCTGCCCAAGCACCTAGTTTATTTAGTGTGATTTGTATTTGTCTCTCACAGGTTGATATGCTGGAGGACGTGCATGCTATTTGTAGGTCATCTACATAGACTGAATACATTATGGACTTGGGTATTACTTTAGCTAAGGAATTCATTTTTACTATGAAGAGTGTCGTGCTTAGAATGCACCCCTGGGGTACGCCGTTCTCTTGGGTGAAAGTCATAGAGAGAGTTGCTCCTAGGCGGACTCGGAATGTGCGGTTAGCCAGGAAGTCGTTCAAGCAGTTCAACATCCTGCCGCGGATACCTAGCTCTGCTAGGTCACGGAGGATGCCGAACTTCCACGTAGTATCGTAGGCCTTCTCCAAGTCGAAGAAGACCCCAATACAGTGCTGCTTGTGGATGAACGCCTCCCGGATGGTGTTTTCTAGACGGACAAGGTGATCTGTGGTTGAGCATGCTTTCTTAAACCCACATTGGTGTGTATCTAATAGTTGCCGAGATTCAAGTATGAAGGTCAATCTAATGTTTATTACACTTTCGAAAGATTTAGCAATGCAGCTGGTGAGGGCTATTGGTCTGTAACTGCTAGGACTTGTTGGTGGTTTTCCGGGTTTGAGAAAAGGTATTATGACTGCTTTTTTCCACTCGTCAGGTATATTGCCAGTTATCCAGATTTTATTAAAGAATTTTAACAGTGCCTCTACAGCAGCCTCGGAGAGATGTGCAAGCATAGCGTAATGCACGTTGTCTGGTCCCGGTGCTGTCTTTTTGCCAGAAGATAGTACCTTATTTAATTCTTCTAGTGTGAGAGGCTGGTTATAATCCTCATGAACACCTGCTCCAGATGGAAATTTTTGTTTTTCAGCTATTGCTTTGTGTTTTTGAAATGTGTTTGTGTAGTTGGATGAGCTTGAGATCTCAGCAAAATGCTCGCCCAGTATGTTGGCCTGTTCTTCTAAAGATGTTTGTGTCCCGGGTGCTGTCAAGAGAGGAAGTGTGAAAGGGGTATGGTCACCAGTAAATTTACGCACTTTTTCCCACATTTTCTTTGATGTTATTGAACTATTTATTGAGGAGACATATTTCTGCCAAGAGGTTTTCTCTGCATTTCTTCGCACATACCGCGCTCTGGCTTTTGCCTTCTTAAAGGTGAGTAGGTTCTCTGCAGTGGGATATCGACGCAGAGCGCTCCAGGCTTTCTTTTGTTGTTTTTTTGCTAATGTGCATTCTTTTGTCCACCACACTTTGTGTTTCTTTTGTGCAAGTCCTGTTGTTTGTGGTATAGCGAGTGTTGCGGCTGATATTATGCATTCTGTAAACTTCTCATTAATTTCATCTGTGCTAAGGTCGTCACAAAATTCTTTTTCCAGAGTGGCACTTTTTGTAAAAAGTGACCAATCGGCGAGCTGAATTTTCCAGCGCCGTGGCCTTGTGGGGATGATTGGAGTGGACGATGAGAGCCTGATGATGGTAGGTAAGTGATCGCTGCCCATGGGGTCATTTAAAACATCCCATTTAAAATCGTTAAAAAGTAATGGTGATGCGAAAGCTAAATCGAGAGAGCTCATTTTTGCTGAGCTTGGACAGCAATATGTGGCTTTTCCCGTATTTAAAAGACAGACATTATTAGAAAGTATAAAATCTTCGATTGTTTGGCCTCTAGAGTCACAGCGTTCGCTTCCCCAAAACGGAGAGTGAGCGTTAAAATCGCCAACTACCAGAAATGGCTCCGGCAGTTCATCGATCAGGGCTTCTAGATCTTGGCATGTTAATGTGATGTGTGGGGGAAGATATACGGAACATATTGTAATGGTTTTGTAGCTGATGACGCTAACCGCAACCGCCTCAAGTTTCGTTTTCAGTTTGATTTCTTGAGTCGGGACGCCGCTTTGGATGATGATTGCGACGCCTCCCGAGAGTCTATTTGCATGTTCGCGATCACGCCTAAAAGTTGTATAATGTTTTAAGATATTTGAATGTTGTGGACCAAGATTGGTCTCCTGGAGACATAGGGCTAGAGGCATCACTGACCCTAGAATATGAGTTATATCACTGTAGTTCCTCAACATTCCTCTACAGTTCCATTGTATTATGAAAGCCATCTTAGTTTTGTGTTTGTACTGATTGAAAAGCTAGATCAAGTTGTTTATGGCCCCGTGACTCGGGGCCTGTCTCTTTTTGACCGATCCAGGGAGCTCCGCCGACCATCCGACGTGGACGGTGAGGGGCTGCCCGGGGTCGTGTCCATCGCCTCTGCAGAGGCACTGGACGACCGTGCAGGAGGCACATTGATTTTTGAGTTAGACCTCGACCTGTGGGAAGAGGTCTTTGGGCCCGCCGACCCGGGGGTCTGCGTCCCCTCCTTTGGGGTAGGCGGAGTAGCGTGAGCTACTCCACCAGACGGCGCGGATGGCCCCGCCCCAGGCTCACTACGTGTGACCTGGACAGGTGCCGAAGCCTGGTGTGGTGCGCCGCGCCCACGCACCACATCGGCGAAGTTTGTTTTTGCAGTGAAAGAGAATTTGTTTGTTTGAGAGTATTGCCTTCTTGCTTCTTTGAAAGAAATGTTTTGCGTAGTCTTGAGAGTAATGATTTCTTTTTCTTTCTTCCAGGACGGACAAGCCCTGGAGTAGGCAGCATGGTCGCCTTCACAATTTGCACACCGTGGGTTAGCAACACATTCTTCAGATTGGTGTTCTTTTGACGAGCATTTTGCGCAAGTTTTGCGGCCGCGACAACTCTGCGAGCCGTGGCCAAATCTCTGGCAGTTGAAACATCTGCGTGGGTTGGGAATATACGGTCTTACATTGATTTTCAGGTAGCCTACTTCAATGGATTCGGGTAATGTGCTCATGTTGAATGTCAAGATCAGGTGTTTGGTGTCCACTTCTTTGCCATCCTTCCGGATTTTGATCCGGTGGACATCTATAACTTCTTGGTCAGTAAGTCCTTCGAGCATTTCCTTTTCAGAAAGGTGGACAAAATCTATTTCAGAAATGACGCCTCGTACAGTATTCAGAGACCGATGTGGGGTCACAGAGACAGGGATGTCCCCAATGGATACAATTGTTCCAACTTTTGAGTGTTGTGTGCTGTCGCGCAGTTCAAGAAGTAAGTCGCCACTGGCCATTTTTGACACCTTGTAGCCAAGGCCTAAGGCATCTGTCAAGCGTTTTGAGACTTGGAATGGGGATATTATCCTTGCTTGCGTTTCTTCTGCTTTGCTATGGATGACGTGAAATTTTGGAAATGATACTTTTCTTTTTTGAAAAAAGTCGTCTGCTTCGGTCCGCCCTCTCTTGAGAGAGCGATCAAGTTTTGAAAGGGGGGGAGCCATAAAAAATTGAGGTTTTTCGGTCATGGTGCCAGCCACCCACCATGGAGCCCAACAGGGGGACGCGACAGGAACTTGAAAGCAAGTCCTGCCCACGCCAGCTGTACACCTTAACTATAACCTAATATGACTCAACTCAGGGTAGTTGGTCACACACGGTTAACCCTCGCCGCCAGGAAAAAGAGGAAAAAACGAAGAAGAGAGGAGGAGACAGGAGAGTTGTAAGAAAGAGATAGTAAAGTGAAAGATAGAGGGGAGGATAGGAAAAGGCGACTGCCGATTTCCTCCGGTCGGGTCAGGCCGGAGGTGCCGTCTACAGGAAGCTGGGGCCAAAGTGGTGTGTTGCCTCCGCCGAGGGGCCTTAAGGGTCCAAACGCTCGGCATCGGCTCAACCACCAGGATCCCCTTTTCCCCGGACACGGCGATGCCACGCACGGCTAAGCGCGGATGCTCGGGTCCGTGGTGACGCATTGTTCACCATCATCCCCCTGCGGGGATGTCCCTGCGGATGCTCGGGTTAACCCCGTGGTGTCGCCACTCACCAACGTCTGCATGCTGCAGACGCCTCCCTGCGGGGAAAAATACAAAGAAAGGCACTATGGTTCATCCATAACAAATATAAGCGTACTGACTCCCCATCGAACCTTGCAGCTATTTCAGGACCCCCAACGCTCTCAATAAGAGCAAAACACGCACGTTTAAAATTTTTATAGCAACTGTTGCGTAACGATTATAACATCAATGTGTCAAAATATATTTGCCCGTCCCAGACTCGACCTACACGACACAAACATGCACTTACTCTAACTGATTATTCCTATCACACAGATGCATTTAAACATTCATTTTTTCCTGTCGCCATCCGAGAATGGAACAAACTGGATGCCTCGATTACCTATGCGCCGACCTTAACAACATTCGCTACAAGGCTCGAGGCCAGTATTGCCGCAGAGCACGCATGAATCTCGCGTTACGCATGAATCTACAAACATACTAGATTTAATACTGACCAACGATCCTGAAAGCTTATCATCGATTACATACCTGCGCGAAGTCAGTGATCATAAGGTTATTCATGCCACGTTCATGTTTTCCCCTACCTGCCGCCAAACGTTCACGAAAACCATCCGCCTGTACGATAAAGGAAATTACGAAGCAATCAATAGCGAACTAGAAGCTTTTCTGCCCTGTTTTCAATCTGTATTTCATCTCCGGACTCTCAGTGATAACTGGTCAGTCTTGAGAAACAAGATAAACGAACTATCACACAAATTTATTCCCTGTATCAGCTTTCGTGCAAACCACCAAGAATCATGGTTCTCACATGATCTTAAAAGATTAGAAAGGAAAAAAAAAGGACTTTATAGTACTGCGAAATGGAATCGAAGTGCCGATGCATGGGAACGCTACTATACAGCTGAAGAACCATTATGCTGCAGTTCGTTGCGCCAAACGTGCTTTTTTTTCAAAAAGATCTGCCGAAAATCCTAACCAATAACCCCAGGAGGTTTTGGGAAATAATAAACCCCCAAGCAACATGCAACACACCTATTACAAACGCCGCGGGTGAAGAAGCCACTGATGATGAATGTGCTGGAATATTTAATCGTGCTTTTGCGTCCGTCTTCACAGACGAAACAGACTCATCACTGCCCACTCCGCCTACTGTAGCACTACCAACAATGCCACCCCTTGACATCACAGTGCAAGGCATCACGAACCATATTGACAGAATAAAACTTTCATCAGCTGCTGGAGTGGACGAAATCAACTCTAAAATACTGAAAAAAAACCAAACATATTTCAGCCATGTATCTTTCATTATTGTATTCGCAATCGCTTTCAACAGGAATGCTACCGGATGACTGGAAGGTTGGGAGGGTCATTCTGGTCCACAAATCAGGTGTAAAGGACTCTCTACTGAATTATCGCCCCATCTCCTTAACCAGTGTGCCTTGCAAAATCATGGAACATCTATTCCCATATCATAAACTTCCTAGATTCTAACAACTTTCTTCATCCAGCTCAGTACCGGTTTCGTAGGGGACTCTCTTGCGAGACCCAATTGGCAATCTTCACTTTCGACCTGCATGCTAACCTCGACCGTAACCTACAGACCGATGCATTATTTTTAGATTTCGCGAAGGCTTTTGACAAGGTACCACACCAACGCCTATTACTTAAACTAGCCTTTTTAAATTTGCACCCTAATATTCTAGACTGTATTAAAGAATTCCTAGCTAACCGTTCACAGTTTGTTTCTATTAACAATCACAACTCAAGCACTCTCCCTATAACATCCGGCAATCCGCACGGATCTGTGCTCGGCCCTCTTTTATTCCTAATATATATTAACAATCTGGCGCCACAAGTATCGCGTAAAATTCGCATATTCTCCGATGACTGTGTAATTTTTCGTATCGTTACTAACATTTCTGATCAAGTGGCTCTTCAAAATGACCTCAACAGCGTCCATGAATGGTGTGACCTCTGGCTAATGACACTAAACGCTAAAAAATGCAAACTCGTCTCATTTCACCTTCAACGCAACCCCCTTATTTTTCTCTATACAGCTGCCAACGTCATCTTTAGAAAGCGTCCAATCATTCAAGTACCTCGGCGTAACACTCTGTAGCGATCTTTCTTGGCAAACATACATTACCACAATCATATCATCTGCTAACAGATCTCTAGGATTCCTAAAACGCCATCTTCGTCATGCACCGCAGCACGTGAAACTTCTAGCTTACAAAACCCTTATTAGACCTTAACTCGAGTACGCCAGTCCCATATGGAATCCACACCAAATATACCTAACAAATGCACTCGAATCAGTTCAAAACCGCGCCATTCGCTTTGTTCATTCTGCATATTCATATACGATCAGCGTTTCATCTCTAAAGAATAATTCCGGTCTCGAAAGCCTTGAAGCTCGCCGTCGCGTCGCCTGCATGTGTTTGCTCCCCAAGTTTTTCCATTGCACTCTGAATCAAACACCTTACATTTCTCACTCGACCCGCATATCTCACCGCACTGCACACCCGTTTCAGATCGCCCGGCCTCTATCGCGCACTGCAACTTTTTCAGTTTCCTTTTTTCCCCGCACCATTGTTGACTAGAATGCCCTCCCCGCCAATGTTGCCGCCATCACGTGCTCATCTTCATTCTTATCAGCTGTAACCTCTTGTATCGTACTGCAATGACATGTATTTATTATTGTTGAATATATTAACCCACCCCTTATGTAATACCCCCTGAAGAGGTCTTTAAGGTGAATAAAGTGAAGTGAAGAAGTGAAGAGTAACGCTCTCAGTGATACACATGGGTCTCTGAGTATTCATAATCTGTTTCACTTCCGTTCCTTCTTTTCGCGTTAATCAGTGCATTACCCCTTGCGTAGTCATAGTTTGTCTTCCTGGGTTCTATTGTCCGCTATCCTTGAGTATTGATATTGTTTCCATCATATACGCATCTTGTCTTGCGCGCCAAGATTTTTTCTCGTTTTATTTTCGTTTCTACGTGCATGTTGTTCACTGTTAGCAGTGTTTGATCACTTCATATGATAACCTCGTCTAGAGCCGATTGTACATCGTTTGTCATCAGTTAGGCAAATGAACCATTGTTCTACCAGATTTATCTTGGCATGTGTTTTGCCGCATTGTGAAATTCTCTTTTGTTGTGTGATGTAGTTCTTGCCTCAGTGTAACTGTTGTGTATGCCCACCTGCTACGGCCCCGTAAAGGGGCCTCCAGTATTGAAAATGAATAAAATAAATAAATACACAGTTCTGCTTCGCTCTAACCCAGCAAGTGTAAGTAAGGAGTCATTTTTCATTATGGCGAGTTTATATATATAGCACAACCTATAGTTATACATGGACTTCATTGGTATAACGTTGTGTCGATGGAAAAGGCTCGCAGTGTGGAAGAAATACGGCACTTTACATGCAATGGGTATAAAACGTTTTAGTAAGACTGTGAGTTTGTTAATTGTTTCAGCTGTTGTTGTTGCACACACCATACATCCTTTGTTGGCTATGGAAGAGAACAAAGAGTGGTAAGTAAAATGTTGACTGACGTAGGAAAATTAAAGCAATTGCGGCGCATGATACCAAATTTTCTGGAAAGTTTCTGAACTGCGTAAATAATATGGTCATTCCACGACATATCTGCTGCAAAGTAAACTCCCAGACTTTTCACAGACTGCACAAATTCTATTTTGGTATTGTTTAATTCAATTAGAAAAAATTCAAAGTGTTTGTGACGTGGGTGAAACATGACTGCTGCAGTTTTACTAACGTTAATTCTTAAGTGATTATCAGCCGTCCAAGTATTTATTTCTTTTAAAGGGTCAGTCTACTCACCGAGATGAGTGTATAAATAATGGCATATTCTGGTAGTTGACAACCTATAACCTCAATAACGAGGGAACTGCTCCCGGTTTAGGCAGGAATTTATATTTTATTTCGGCGTTAAAAGTCGCGCAAAAATGCATGGTGGCGACCCCAAACGTTCATTTTGTTGGTGCAGGTGGTAGTCTTTTTTTTGTAGAAGCATAAGTGACTATACTACGTATCGTTAGCACGCCCCAATGTCACAGAAACGTATGTTTTATTCTAGTAAACTGTAGAAGGCGTACCGCTCGCTTTTTCTGCAAATCACATGAATATTTATAGTTACACGTACGCTAAACGCAGCCACATTCCCACTTTTAGTTCAGCGTATGCCAGCAGAGACGCAAAAATAAACCCAACCTATAGTGGCGCCATCTGGTTGTCAGGAGGGGAACCATTGCTGTAAACAAATCGACTCTGCACTTAAGCCTAGAAGCGGCAGAATCGTCACTCTAATTATTAAAATAAAGCAAGTTTATCACTTATACATTTTCTTATAGGCGAGATGAGACGAAGCGAAAGACCGGTGCCCCCTTTATGGCCAGTGAACGCACTGAAAAAAGCAGCAACAACGTGAATTCAGTCCGAAGCGAGAGGTCCGGCTTCGACGGGCGCCGCCATGTTTGTCGCCGTGCGGCGGAAATCCAGATGGTTGCCAGATGAGACTACCATCTCATACAGATGTGTTCCCACATCAATAAATTCTATTTTAAAATGTTCTACCGCACTTCTTGGCACCACCCCTGGCTAAACGGTAATTTGAGTAAGAGCTATCGGTCGCCGCAAAGAAAATATGGTCGATAAAATTCAGTAGACTGACCCTTTAAGGTTTTATTGGCTCGATTTGCGAGATCAGCAGTTGAAGTACCCGAAAAAAAAAACTAGTGTTATCTGCATAAATTATGTACTTAGCAGTGCTATCGATGCGGACAATATCATTGACATAGAGAACAAAAAGAAACGGACCCAAAATGCTTCCTTGCGGAATGCCAGAAGCTACCGATTTCAACTGGGAGCATTCACCGGAAATAATAACAAACAGACCTATTTGGCAAGTATGAGGAAATCAGCATATGGGCTCTGCCTCTAATACCGTAGTGATCTAATTTTTTATGCAGCACAGAGTGATTAACGAGGTCAAACGCCTTTGAAGAATCTAAAAATAATCCAAGTACCATGTTTTTTTTATTCAAAATTTTTTAGTATGAATTCTTTCTGAGCAGAGAGAGCTAACTCAGTCGATCTGTTTTTACGAAAGCCATATTGAGCGGTTGTGATAATGTTATCTTTCAGTGAAACAGGATAGCCGTTTAAGAATAACTTTTTCGAGGCCTTCAGAAAACACATGTAAGATTGATATCGGGCGATAGTTTGCCATTTCATTTTTGTTTCCTTTTTTATACACTACTGTCACTTTTGCCATTTGCGTAAGACGCGGAAAAACACCCGAAACCAAAGATAGGTTCAAGATGTGGGCGAGGCAAGGTGTAAGAATGTCGATAGTAAATTTTAAGCGCTCTATCTGGAAACCTGACGCATCTGTAGCTTTACTATTATTAAGCGATAAGAATTGTGTAATTACTTCATTTACTGTAACCGGCGTTAGAAATATTGTTTCACCATTTCGAGCACTCGTATAGGATAGATTTACGTCGCCTCTTGATGTGTCCGCAAAGAAAAAAAAGTTGTCATCAAAGGAATCTGCTAGATCAGCACCTTTTAATTCAATCCCTTCATGAATAATTTTTGTGGTCGGTTCGGAAGAATTACCGAAGATAGATTTTAAAGCATTCCAAACTTTTTCAGATATTCCGCCAGCTGAATTAAGTCGGTTATAAATACATTCCTTTTTATCGATGCGAAGTTGCTTTGTGACGAAGTTCCTAAATTTTTTAAACGTTTTCAGCGCTTCAGGACACCTACTTTGTAAAAACAGTCTGTAAAGTTTATCTGGTTTTCTTATCAACTGCAACATGTCCTTGCCGACCCATGATTTCTTATTTTCCTTTGAATGGGAGAATTTCTTCGGTAGAAAGGAAGCATTATAAATGTCAGTAAGTATCTCTAAAAATTTTTCGTACGATTCATCAGTGTCGCTTTCCTCGAAAACATGTTCCCAGTTAACAGCAGATAAGCGTTCCTTGAACTCGCATAACGTGTGATCATTTAAAACTCGATAAAATGACGTTTGGTCCGGTTGTCGTTGAGTATTCGGAGTGAGATTGACAGATATGCATGGCTTGTGATCACTCAGAGCATAAGCGATGGTGCCAGATTTCAAGTGTTCTGTTTCGAAGTTTGTTATGAAAAGATCTAAAAGTGTTTCTGTTTCTGTCGTAATCCGTGTAGGTGACATGATGACATTTTCACACGAGTGAACCTTAAGTAAAGTATTGAAGTCGATTGTTGTGTTATTGTTGGCCAGCATGTCAATGTTAAAATCGCCACCTAAAAGTAACTGATATTGGTTCATGTTAACAAATTCTAGGAATGAATCAAGAAATAAAAAGAGCTCAGCGGAACTGCTACCCGGTATGATAGACAAAATATCCTTGTGCCAGACTTGACTGCCAGGACTTCGTAATGGGGTCTAATACAACAAAATTCAGGCAACATTTCTGATTCCTTAAGATTCGAAACTAACATTGAAACTCCACCTCCCCTGTTTATGGATCGGTTCATATAGAAACACTTGTACGTCGGAATAACATAGACGTCACCTTCACAAGTAAACAACGTTTCCGAAACATAACACGGAAACGAGTTTTCACTTCGCTGAAAAAACACTCGTTCTTCTTGCTTATTTCGGCCAGATCTGAGATTTACATGAATAGAAGAGTAACAATGGAGATTATCAGGCTTAATGGAACTATTGAGGTCAGAAAGACCAACTAGATCAGTAGTAGGAGACATTAAAAAAAATAGTTCTGCGTGTTACCGCACATTACTGGCTTTATAACTGGTCCAGATCTGCTGCACAATGGATGACAATCGCAGGGTCATGTTGTTTCATTCTAACGAACACTTTCCCATTCCGGTGCCAAGCGTACTGGTAATCATTTTCACCTGCCCAAGCCTTTGCATAGCGCAACAGCTCACGGCTTTGACGCCTCATGTTTTCGCTCACTGAAACATCCGACTGAACTGTCCGCTTCTGAAACCACATGTCATGAGTTGAGAGCTTTGCAAACCGTCCAATGATTTTGGGTACCTTTCCTGCATTCGAAGGAAGTCTGTGCACAACATCGACGTCATTCGAAGTGAACCCTGGCAAATTCCCAGATTTTGCTACATCATTTACCTTTTGTATCAGATTCCCATCATTTGTCACCGGTATGCCGTGCACCTCAAGGTTCAGCTTTCTGTTTCGCCACTCAAGGTCGCTCACGTCCTTCTCAACGACTCATGATGATCAGCGTCGACTCTGGTCTCAAGTACACTAACACGTTTAAGGTACAGATTTCTTTCTCATGTTTTACCTGTACTCAAGTATATCATCGTATTCTTCACTTCATCGACTTTGTCAGGCAGGCCAGCAAGAGCATCAAGTTTCTGACATAGGCCGGCTAAACAGCACAACAAGGTTAGGTTAGCTTCCTGCGTTTGTTTTGCGGCAGTCTGGACATCGCCACGCTTTGCGACCTTTCTCGCCTTTTACCTTGTGTGTTGACGCAGAAACACCAGAGCTATTGCCAAGATGGTAGGTGTACTCACATTTGGCGCACCTGATGGCGAGTCCGTCACTTGGCAGACATTCTTCGCAGGAAGCACATGTCTCCGGCATGTTAGCCTTGGTATAGCTTGTGGAGCATACAGGTTTAAAATCGGAAAATCTTTCTGCTAACACCACAACTGAGAGCACGATAGAAAACAAGGCAGCAGCAGCGGTGGTAGTGGAAGAAAAAATGGCAAGTAGAGAAGTAGGTTTTTCAACAACCTGTAAGGCGAAAACAAAGCAGATAAGGGGGCGTCCAAACACCACCGTCGCTGCTGCTCGTGTGACCCGTTTACAGCTCGGTCGGTAGAAGCGCGGTGGCGCAAAAGTCTGTGACGTCACAGTTAGAACTGTCTTGAGGCCAGCGCAGCAGGGTTCGTCGTTGAAATCTGCAGACGCAAGTAGTTCACGGAAGCTGAGCGTCGGTAGGCACACTGGAATGTCCGCCTTCAGGACAGAACAAGGCAGCGCACTATGGCAGCAGGCTATTAGGGGTGACCCACTTGTAAGGCGAAAACAAAGATAAGGGGGCGTCCGATCACCACCGTCGCTGCTGCTCGTGTGGAGTTAAGCAAACAAGCAGTTATGTTCTTTTCACAATCTTGCTTCCACATAACTGTAGCGTAAAAAATGACGAGCACAAAGGAAGAAACACCTACGACACGAACAACCGCTACGGTTGTCCGTGTCGTAGTTGTTTCTTCCTTTGTGCTCGTTATTTTTTACCCTGCAGTTTTGTGGAAGCAAAGTAACCAACTTGCCCAAAAGCTCGTTTTACTAAAACACAGTCTTGCCTTCTCAACCTTTTCAGTCGGCATTTTCATTTCCGTGGAAGACAAATATTTTTCCACCTAAATATTATATTGTAGCCCGCCAGAAAGATAGTTTGTTACTTTTCCGTTGTAAATTCACCATCATCATTGTCAGCCTGAATACGCACACTGTAGGACAAATGCCTCTCCTGGTTTCTGCGGTTTTGTTTTACAATACTCATGCTCAGTATCTTGAAAAATGGGTTTTTTGTGGTGTGTATAGGGGACTCTAAAGATTGTGATGTGATTATTAACTCAAAATGTTAAAAAAAGCGCCGGATTTGCCTTTTTATTGACCATTGGTTATCTTGTGTTCACCTTCGCATTTATGTCCAAACTGCTCTAGATATTGAAGCGGGTAGACGACGACGACGACGAAGAGCGTGGGAAGAGTAGAAGATGACAACGAAGTTCGGACTGTGTTCTCGGTGCCGCTCGCAGCTGTTCTTTTCTATTTGTAAATATTTGTAAATATATTCTTTCCCGCAACATATTTGGTGGAGGTGCGGCTTTCCCCTGCGTCTACCGACGACGGAGCTCCGCAGCGGCCGCCAGTTGCCTTCACTCATCATGACCCAGGACGCCTCCCAGCAAACCTCAGCCCCGGCCATGACATCAGTCGTTCTTTCTCCCCCTCGTGACCCTGGGACATTTTCTGGTACCGACAACACTGACGTCGACGACTGGATCAACATGTACGAGCGAGTGAGTACCTACAACCGCTGGGATCCGACCCTTATGCTCGCAAATGTAATATTCTATCTAAAAGACACCGCCTGGGTCTGGTATGAGACCCACGAAGACCATCTAACCTGCTGGGACGTGTGCAAAGAGAAACTCCGCGAATTGTTTGGACGCCCGCTCGGCCGAACACTTGCCGCTAAGAAGGACCTCGCCTCCCGAGCTCAAACATCTACGGAGTCCTGTGTGTCGCACATTCAAGATGTGCTGGCCCTCTGTCACGAAGTTGACGCCAACATGCCCGAGTCTGACAAAGTCGGCCACGTGTTGAAGGGAATCGCCGACGATGCGTTGAACTTGCTCGTATACAAGAGCTGCACTACAGTCGACGGAATTATTAAGGAATGTCGACGCTTCGAGGAAGCCAAAAGCAGGCGTATTAGCCAGCCGTACACACGCCTCCCCAACACGGCTGCGACTTCTTGATGTGAAGACCTACGACACCGGGAAACTCCAGCGCCCCAGAAAATGTGACCCGCATCATCCGACGCGAGCTCGAAGCTATGTCCCCTGCCCCCCTGCATCTACATGATGGCGACAACCGCTTGCCTACCATCTCTCTGGTACAAGCTGTCGTCCGCCAAGAGCTTGCAAACCTTGGTTTCCAGCCCGTCAGCCCCGCACGGTCTTCACCACCACCCGAAATCACTGCTATTGCTCCTGGACGACCTTCGTGCTTCACTCCACGTCGCCGAAACCCTAACGACTGGCGGACAACCGACGACAGGCCCATTTGTTTCCATTGCCACCGCATTGGCCACATCTCCCGCCACTGTCGAAATTATTGGTCCCGTCGCAGCACATACCGTCCTCTCAGCTCCCACCGCGACGACGAACAGCCCAGCCACTACACGCCCCCTCCAGCCCAGCACAGTGCTACAGTCGACGGCCAGATTCCCCGCTCCAGCCGCTCCCCGTCCCCCCTGCGTCGACAGTCTCGTTCGCCCCAACGCTGTCGCTCCTCTCCTGGCCCCTACGGACGCTCGCAAGCGGAAAACTAGACGCTGCAGTGTCTGGAGGTGATGCTGCAGTACAGCCCCAGTCCCAAAATCCTCGATTAGCCCTTCGCGCACACCATAATTTGCTCGCCATTCATGTCTATGGAGTGCCTGTGAGAGCCCTGATCGATACAGGCGCGCACGTATCCGTCATGAGTTCAGCCCTACGACGCCGCCTCCGAAAAGTACTGACCCCTGCACCCAAAGCCGTTCTCCGCGTTGCCGACGGCGGAACGCCTCATGTTGTTGGACTATGCACAGCCCGTGTGACCATATCCGGCCGCCATGCATCCGTTCTGTTCTCTGTTCTGGACCAGTGCCCTCATGAAGTCATTCTTGGCCTCGACTTCCTGTCTGAGCATTCAGCCCTCATTGACTGCGCCACTAATGTTGTTCAGCTTCACCTTCCTCTTTCTGCTGAGTCGCCGTCCCCAGTTATACACCGTCTTTGTGCTGTCGACTTTGTCCGTCTACCGCCTCAAGCCGCAACTTACATTTCTTTCTCCTCTGTTCCCCCTGTACCTGATGGTCACTACGTAGTCACTCCGGAACTTGACGTCGCCCTGATGCGCAGCATTGCGCTTCCACACACTGTATTTACAATGTCGGCCAACCGAGCGTACCTTCCGGTCCTGAACTTTGGTTCATCCATCCAACCGCTCCCGCAAGGCATCTCACTCGCCAACGAACAGCGCCACGACTCATCTTTACGACCTATCTTTGATGGCATCCGTTCTGCAAACCGATCTCCGTCTCTGAACCTTTATGTGCTTCAGAACGGCACTTTGTATCGCCGAAACCTACGCTCCGATGGCCCTCCGCTCCTGCTCGTGATACCCCAACGTCTACGCTCGTCTGTCCTTGAAGAACTGCACGATCTGCCGACAGCCGGTCACCTTGGCGTGTCCCGCACGTACGCTCGGGTGCGGCATCGCTTCTTTTGGGCTGGTCTCTATCGTTCCGTCAAGCGTTACGTGGCCGCTTGCGACCTGTGTCAACGTCGGAAAAGGCCCTCCACTTTGCCTGCCGGTCTTCTGCAACCCATCGACATACCTCCGGAACCTTTTCACCGTGTTGGCCTCGACCTTCTTGGCCCTTTTCCGACGTCCCTCTCCGGCAACAAGTGGATCGCTGTCGCAACTGATTATACGACTCGGTACGCCATCACGCGTGCTTTGCCGTCCAGCTGTGCTACCGATGTCGCCGATTTTCTTCTGCAAGACGTCATCCTTCACCACGGCGCCCCTCGTCAACTGCTCACCGACCGCGGTCGGTATTTTCTATCCAGAGTAGTTCACGACATTCTTCGTTCGTGTGACACGCAGCACCAGCTCGCGACAGCTTACCACCCACAAACCAATGGGCTTACGGAAAGGTTCAACCGCACGCTCACCGACATGTTAGCCATGTACGTATCGCCAGACCACCGAGATTGGGACGCAGCCTTGCCTTATGTGACATTTGCATATAACTCTTCCCTTCATGACAGAACAGGCTATTCTCCTTTCTACCTTTTGTTTGGTAGGCATCCCACCTTGCCTTTGGACACACTCATGCCGCCTTCTTCAGCCCCCACCAATGCTTACGCTCGGGACGCCATCTCCCAGGCCACGCTGGCGCGCCAAATAGCACGTAGTAGGCTCCAAGCCTCTCAAGTTTCCCAAAAGTCAGCCTACGACCGCCGTCACAAGGCCGTCGAATTTACCCCAGGTTCACTCGTCCTTCTCTGGACGCCCTCTCCCAGCGTCGGTCTCTCCGAGAAGCTCCTTTCGCACTACCGTGGCCCTTACCGTGTCGTGCGCCGTGTTACCGACGTGAACTATGAAATTGCTCCCCTTGAAACCTCGCCATCGTCCTCTGGCGCCACCACCGACATCGTCCACGTCTGTCGCCTTAAACCTTATCACGACACTCATACGTCGCCGCCCTAACGCCGAGACGGCGTTTCAGCAGCCGGGGGTCCTGAAGAGGGTAGACGACGACGACGACCAAGAGCGTGGGAAGAGTAGAAGACGACAACGAAGTTCGGACTGTGTTCTCGGTGCCGCTCGCAGCTGTTCTTTTCTATTTGTAAATATTTGTAAATATATTCTTTTCCGCAACAAAATTTCAGTGAAATTTTGTATCTAAGCATTTAGCGGAGTTTCCAATAAGCAAGCCGACTGTCATTCCTCTGCGGAAAAGTTAGAAATTTCACCCCCGAAAGCAGCGTCTCCACTTAAATGGTGGTTGTATTAACGACGCACGACTGTATTCATTTTTCGGCTTCACATCAGTGTGAAAACTGTATGGCCTCTTTATTTGTAGGGAGGGTGCAATTGGCTTTAGGACGGAACAGGGTCTGGGACCTCAAATTTTGATTTAATGAAGTCATTGTTGTGCAATCTTCAGGGAAAGCATTTTTTCTACGGCAGTTACAGATTTATCAATGTCATGTAAAATAAGTCCTTGTGCAGTTTTGTAGTATGTTGTGGAGTATTTATGGGTACTGTTTACGGAATTTTGCTGTGGAGAAGTTCTTAAAATGCGTGCCACTGGTTTTCCTAGACACGGTGTGCAGTAGGGGTAAAATTGTTATCCTTCCTATCAAACGACATTAGTTGCAGGGTTTGTAGTTTACGGGGGTTTAACGTCCCAAACAGGCTATGATTGGTGCCATAGTGAAGAGATCCGGACATTTTGACCACCTCGGGTTCTATGACATGCACTGACATCGCACAGTACATGGTCCTCTAGAATTTCGCGTCCATCGAAATTAGACCACCGCGGCCGGCATAGAACTCGCCTCTTAGTGGGTCAATGGCTAGTTAAAGGGTTCAGAAGTTGCCACTCCGGAAACGGTGTTACAGACTTTTCTTCATATCCTTCGCAGTGTCCACAGAGGGCTTAAATAACATGAGCAAGGAAAAGAGATGAAAATTCTCATAGTTGCATGCTAGTCTAGTCTGCGTGTGTATTTCCCTTCATTGAGTACAGTTAGCAATATTTGCAAAAGCTGCCTCTGGGACAGCTGAAAAGATTACTGTTGTATCCTATCAGAAGGCATAAATGGGAGCTCTTTTGTTTTGAAAAAAATTATTTTATTCACTTTCTGGCTCAGGCAGAAGCTTGTGCAAGTGGTGAGAGGTGCAGGTTTTCAAATCGATCACTCTTTTAACCATATTTTCAACAGACTGGTAAATAGCAGCCCCTCCATTCTGTCCTGTCGTTGGCAGAACACTGATTTAATAAAGGTTTCTATGCAGAGTTTCTTCCACTTCCAGGAGCCCTCGTGACCCCTGCTGCCTGGATCAGACTGAGAGTTCCAATGTGCAACGGAGCCTCTCAGCTGAACCATTGCACAACACCAGGTGAGCAAGATTCAGCCGAGCAGCTGTGCAAAGGGTACCACTGAGGCCTCTGCAGCCAAGTAACCGGCGATGTATGCCAGTACGAGGTGAGAGAGAAATGCTATTATATTGTTTGCCATTTCCGGCATGTGACTGCAAAAAAACAGAATAAGATTCGCAATAAGAGTGTCTCTGTGCATTCCAAATTTCTTATTGCTGATTCGTGTCAGGCGACCGAGAGCCCACTCACTGTTCAGGAAAATACTTTTGACATGAGGTCGCTAGTTTAAATGAGGGTCGTATATTACACCTAGGTATATTAAGGACTCAACTTGTGAGATTTGGGCGCCACAATATAGTAGGGAAACGCAAGTGCGGAGATGCTAGGAATTAAAGCGGGAACACGAGAACAGAAGGTTTGTTCACGTTGAGATGAAAGTGAATCCTACACAGCCAAACTTTCAGTGCATTGATTGAGGTAGGCTTGCAATAGCTGGTACAGTCAGCGAATATCTCTAGCAGATGCAAAAAAATAGGTGCGGTTCAGCTACTGTTCAACGCGGTTAGAGAGTGAAAGCTATGGCGTATCGGGCAACTATGCGCGGCTTGATGTCTGTAATGTTAAGTGCGTTCCGGAAACTGGATAAGCAGCGCGCCTACCCTGCCACCCTGGCAAGTGGCAGTCAATGGCTGATCGCGAGAGTTTGCGCACCCAATGAACGCTGCGGCCTATTCCTGCAGTGCAGCGTGTCTGCCACGTTGTCTTTGTCAGCGCTAACGCATGCAGGCCACACCTCTCTCACCACCCAACATACCTCAAAGCGCGATTCAGGCGTCCACTCACCTAGGGCCCCAGTTATGCACAATTTCTTAGCCCCATTTCAGGCGTCCAACCAATTATACACACTTCCTTTCCTTAAAATCATCGGACTCTCTAAAACATTGTTAACGCCAGTGAACACAATGAACGCCGATGGTCTATGGCTTTAGTTCCGCGTTTCTGGCACAACGTTCTCAATATAAACGCATCCAGCGCACATCTGTCACTACCGCCACATGGCCTAGAGCACGGTTGAGGTGTTCACGGTCCCAGTGCGCCAGTTAAGCACCTTTAATTTGCTTTCGAAGCTGCCGCTTTTAAAAGCACGACTAAGGTGTCCACTGTCCCATGGGGCCCGGTATGCACTCTCCTTTCCTTTATCTGAAGGTCAAATGAAGGTGAAACCTGCGTGCACGGTGACCATGGCTTTACTTAGCGCAGTGAAGCTTTCGCTTCAAAAAAGGCTATGTCATCCGCATACACAAGGCCACAATTGCAATCGGCTTGGAATACCCGAAAATTTTTAGACAGAATGACCTAATTAGAGTGAGCAAAGTCTGTTGAAGTAAAATTAAGTCCGAATTGAATTGTGAGACGGGGTTCTGTAAACTGAGAAAAGAAGATGCAACTGAATCGCAGTTCCACTGTAGTAATTTTAACCCCGCCATGGTTAGCGCAAAAGCGGACAGTCTGTGACAGCCTCCTTTAACACATCGGTTCTATGCGGATTACCGGGAGAACCTTTCTTGCTTTTGTTGTTTACGGTGGGCAGACTTTAATGGAGAGGAAGAAGCTCGACGCTTCTGGGAAGGACTGCAGGTATCCCCGGTACCACGTATCGGCACAAACGAGGACGGAGCGAGAAATTGGAGTCTGGGGAGAGTCACCAGAGATGGTATAGGAAGGTCTAGTTGGTGGAGCGAGAAGACCAACAGCTGAAGGAGCAAACTGACTAGAAGTGACCTGGGAGAGACCTTGACTAAAGGTAGTCAACATGCGATCCATAACGCCTACGAGCGCCTTCTGAACAGCTGAGACCACGGGCTTAGCACCGCCTCCACATTAGACCCAGATGTCCTAGCAAGGCTTGCTTAAGAATGCCCTTTCCTACCTAATAGTGCATAGGGATCAGCTCTGGAGCACCTCCTATGCTGAATGACGTCGAGGACACTCTGCCCATCAGAATGTTTAGGACAGCCAGCATCATCAGCCGGATGAACACCACGGCAGAGAGTGCAACCGGGCACGCCAGATGTGCAAATTTCTGCGGAATGGTTGTTCCTGCAAAGTCGGAAACATGTCGCATATTTGGTAGCTTTGCTGCTATGACCAAAGTGCAAGCAATTTCTGCATTGCAAAGGCCGATGTTGTTGTAGGCTACACCTTAAGCTGAGAGGACTCTGTCGGCACACGAGGGCCATCAGCATCTCTGGTACAGCGGAATACTGATATCACGCCAACACCGGTGTCCCGAAAATCCTCGAGCATGCCCACGTTTTAAAGACAACACACGCACACAAGACTCATTGGGGGCTCGGATGCACAACTCAGACCCAGAAGTCCAAAGAAACATTCAGACCCAGAAGTCCAAAGAAACCCCACAGGCCGTTCGCATGGTTGCACAGCCTGTAAGCCACATGCTCGGAGTACAGTACAAAGCTGCATTTTGTAAATGTCACGCACAGGTAATCATGTAAAAGATTATTGGAGGCATGTTGCTTGCAGACCTAAGCATTTTCAGGCATTGTGGTGTCCTCCAACTGGCACTGCAGTTTCTGTGGTTGCTTCTTGTACATTTCATATACCTTGCGCTTGTAATACTTCAATACATTTTTGAAGCGTAAAGC
Organism: Amblyomma mixtum; assembly: GCF_055824585.1. Classification (NCBI taxonomy): domain Eukaryota; kingdom Metazoa; phylum Arthropoda; class Arachnida; order Ixodida; family Ixodidae; genus Amblyomma; species Amblyomma mixtum. The sequence goes on along the minus strand of NC_143014.1, from coordinate 370,349,803 downwards.
TGCATGCTTGAACAGCATTTCCTATAAAAAGGGCAGTGGGCTGAAATTATTACACAAGTATATTTATCTTCCAGAAGCACTACCACTTTCTTTGGAATTACCGTGTAATTGCTTATGCTTAGATATTGTCACGTTGTAGTGACGGCAGTCCAGCGGTCAGGAAGACACCAGAAATACTTGCAAATGAAGCTCTTTATTTGGGCTGACTTGCGCCCGGAAAAGAACTGAATCACTCGGCGGCGGCGTAAGCAACAAGCGTGCTCGTCGGTCGTCGAACTACGAATGCCCGCTGCTCGCGGCATCGTTCAATTTAAAGCCGACAAGGAAACTTCGAGATAACAGGTCGAGATCATCTAGAGTAATCTAGAAACACGTAGATGCAGCTGTTCATGGCTGTGAACAATCGAGATAAGTCCGGTCGCTTCTCGCGTCACGACCAAAAATGATAACAGCCCTTTCCTGCAGCCTTGAGCGTGAACGAACAAACAATACAATGATACGTGGCATTACCCCCCTTCCAAAGAAGCATCGTCTCGATGCTTTAAAATGAAAATAAACACGGAAAATGAAACTTCGAGTGCTTTAGCGTTCATAATATGGCTTCAGGCGTACGACATGTACGACTTCCGGGCGTGGGCGGCGTCGCTGAGATGCTGTCGTGGCGTCGGGGATGACTTCATAGTCGAGGTCACCGATCCGACGGAGAACCCTGTACGGGCCAAAGTAGCGTCGCAGCAACTTTTCGCTCAATCCACGGCGGCGAACTGGCGTCCATATCCAAACCCGATCACCTGGCTTGTAATGCGTGTCTCGTCGGCGCAGATTGTAGCGTCGGGCGTCGGTGTGCTGCTGGTCTTGAATGCGAAGCCGCGCAAGTCTTCGGGCTTCCTCGGCGCGATGAAGGTAGGCGGCGACGTCGAGATTGTCTTCGTCGGAAACGTGCGGGAGCATTGCGTCGAGTGTTGTCGTGGGCTTCCTGCCGTATACCAGCTGAAATGGGGTAAACCTGGTTGTCTCCTGGACGGCAGTATTATAAGCGAAGATCACGTAGGGCAGAATGGAGTCCCACGTCTTGTGTTCGGCGTCGATGTACATGGAGAGCATGTCTGCGATGGTCTTGGTCAGACGCTCTGTGAGTCCGTTGGTTTGTGGATGATAGGCAGTGGTCCTCCGATGGCTTGTCTGGCTGTAGTTTAAAATGGCTTGCGTGAGCTCCGCTGTAAACGCCGTTCCTCTGTCTGTGATGAGCACTTCCGGGGCGCCGTGTCGCAGGAGAATTTGTTCGACAAAAAATTTTGCGACTTCTGTTGCGGTACCACTAGGCAACGCTTTTGCTTCGGCGTAGCGGGTCATGTAGTCGGTGGCCACGATGATCCACTTGTTGCCTGATGAAGAGGTCGGAAAGGGGCCGAGGAGGTCCATCCCTATTTGCTGAAAGGGCTTAGTTGGCGGTGGTATGGGGTTCAGGAGTCCGGCTGGTCTAGTCGGAGGCGTTTTGCGTCGCTGACACTCACGGCACGTTTTCACGTAATGGGAAACGTCGGTAGCTAGCCGTGGCCAATAGTACTTCTCCTGGATGCGGTGCAACGTGCGAGCAATCCCGAGATGTCCTGCAGTCGGCTCATCATGACATGCCTGCATAATTTCTTGCCTGAGATTTTTGGGCACGACAAGAAGATGCACTGTCCTGTTCGGCGCGAAGTTCTTCTTCAGGAGGACATTAATGTGAAGGACGAAGGACGACAGTTGCCGCTTGAACCCTCGGGGAGGCGATGCGGTCTTGCCTTTCAGATAATCAACTAGGCTTTGCAAATCAGGATCCGAGTGCTGCTGCTGCGCGAAACTGCTGGCGCTTACCGGTCCTAAGAAAGCGTCGTCGTCTTCCTCTTCGGGTGCTGCGTCGACAGGAGCTCGTGACAAGCAGTCTGCATCGGAATGCTTGCGGCCAGATTTGTAGACTACAGTTATGTCGAATTCTTGAAGACGCAGGCTCCAACGAGCAAGGCGGCCAGAGGGATCTTTCAAATTGGCCAGCCAGCACAGAGCATGGTGATCACTCACAACCTTGAATGGTCGTCCGTATAGGTAGGGGCGAAATTTGGACGTGGCCCAAATAATGGCGAGGCATTCTTTCTCTCTCGTCGAATAGTTAGCTTCGGCTCTCGACAGTGAACGGCTAGGTACGCGATAACTTTCTCCTGTCTGCCATTTTTCTGAACGAGGACCGCTCCTAAGCCCACGCTGCTTGCATCGGTATGAACTTCGGTTTCGGCGTTTTCATCAAAGTGCCCGAGCACAGGAGGGGACTGTAAGCGGCGCTTCAGCACGTTGAAAGCTTCCACTTGTGGCCTTTCCCATTTAAAAGGCACGTCAGCCTTGGTAAGTTGAGTCAAAGGTTCAGCGATGCGCGAAAAGTTCTTGACAAATCGTCGGTAATAAGCGCACAATCCAAGGAATCTGCGTATAGCCTTCTTGTCATTAGGCTGTGGAAACTCTGCGATCGCAGCCGTCTTCTGGGGGTCTGGGCGAACTCCATCCTTGCTTACGACGTGACCAAGGAACAGCAGCTCCTCGTAGGCGAAGTGGCACTTCTCTGGTTTCAGTGTCAGGCCTGAAGACTTGATCGTTTCCAGCACTATCCGAAGCCTTCTGAGGTGGTCTTCAAAGCTTGAGGAGAAGACAACAACGTCATCTAAGTAGACTAGGCAAATCTGCCACTTCAAGCCTGCGAGCACCGTATCCATTACTCGCTGGAACGTCGCTGGTGCAGAGCAGAGGCCGAATGGCATCACCTTGAACTCGAAGAGTCCGTCTGGCGTTATGAACGCAGTCTTCTCGCGATCTCTTTCGTCGACTTCAATTTGCCAGTAGCCGCTCTTCAGGTCCATCGATGAGAAGTACTTAGCGTTGCATAGCCGATCCAGTGTGTCGTCGATGCGGGGGAGGGGGTAGACATCCTTCTTCGTAATGCTGTTCAGGCGGCGGTAATCGACGCAGAAGCGAAGGGTGCCGTCTTTCTTTTTCACTAGGACAACTGGTGCTGCCCAGGGGCTCCTTGATGGCTGGATGACGTCGTCACGTAGCATTTCCTCAACTTGCTTGCGAATAGCTTGGCGTTCTAGCAGCGATACGCGGTAGGGGCTCTGTCGCAGTGGTCGGGCGTGTTCGTCTGTGACAATGCGGTGCTTGGCAAGCTGGGTTCTTCGCACATTCGATGCTGATGAGAAGCAATCGCTGTACTTTTGAAGAAGACTGCGTATTTGTTCTTGTCTGCTCCGTGGTAATGCCGGGTTGATATCAAACGTTGGTTGATGGCCTTGGTTAGATGGTTCTAGGGGTTGGTCGGGTAGGGCACATATGTCTCTGATGTCTGCCAGCTCGTCGAGGAAAGCGATCGTCGTACCTTTGTTTAGATGCCGGTATTCTTCGGTGAAGTTGGTTAGCAGCACCTGGGCTTGGCCATTTCGGATTTGGGCGACTCCCCTTGCGACGCCCAGTCCTCGATCAAGGAGTAACTGGGTGTTCCCCTCGATAACGCCTTCGGCATTTTCGATGTCTCCAGTACCTATGCCGACGAGAACACTTGATCGGGGTGGCACGCTCAATGCTTCATCGAGGACGTTTAAGGCAACGTGATGAGTCGCGCTCGTCGCAACAGGTATGGCTTTTTCCGTGGAAAGCTTGATCGACTTAGATCGAAGGTCGATGATCGCCCGATGTTCGTTCAGGAAGTCCATTCCCAAACTCACGTCTCTCGAGCATTGCTGTAGGATCAGGAAGGTTGTCGCATAGGTTCTCCCATTTACAGCAACTCTCGCGGTGCAGCGTCCTGACGGCGTAATCAGGTTGCCACCTGCGGTGCGGATCAGCGGGCCATCCCAAGTTGTTGTTACCTTCCTGAGTCGGACAGCGAGTGGGCCACTCATGACAGAGTAGTCAGCTCCCGTGTCCACCAAGGCAGTAACCGCGTGACCGTCGACCGTAACTTCAAGGTCACTTGTTCGCGTTCTCGTATTGTACGTTGTCTTCGGTGTCCGATCTCGGCTTCGTCGAGTAGTGAGGCTGCGGTGGGCGTACTGCGACGTTACTTCACTGGGCAACGGTAAAAGCTTCAAGTCTGGCCGCGTCGTCGTCGTCGTCGTCGGTGTCGTCGTCGTGGCATGGTCTTGAGTACTCGTCGATGGAGGATCTTTGTCATTGCGCTTAGAAGCAACCTCACCTCCAGAGGCTGCTTTATTTAGTTTAACCTGCGGGGGCTGGGGGAGCGTCCACGCACGGCGTAACCTCGGCTAGGAGATACAAAGCGCTGGGACGATGGCGACGGGGAACGTGGTAGGCGGCTCGGCGATGAGTATTCTTCCCGACGTAAAAACTCCTCGATTTCGGCTGGTCGCTGGCCGGGTCGGGGTCGTGGAGCGTCGTAAGAGAACCCTCGGATGCCCAGTCTTCTGTATGGGCAGTGCCGGAGGACGTGACCGGCTTCTCCACAGTGGAAGCATAGTGGGCGGCGCTGGTCGGGAGTTCTCCACTCGTCGCATTTCCTCGGCTGCGCGCGTCGCTCGTAGGACGGGCGGGTTGGGGCGAGTGGGCGGCGGTCCAACGCAGCTGGCTGAGGGCGATAGGGGCTTGGGTCCCGTCGTCGAGGTGCAGGACGGCGCACAGCTGCGGCGTAAGTCATGGCTGGGGGCTGCAGAGGCTGCGTGGGTGTCGGCGTCACACCTAAGGCCTGTTGAACTTCGTCCCGGATTACGTCAGTAAGTGGTGAAACCTGCGGTTGCGTTCCATTTGGCAGCAATCGTCGGAGCTCTTCTCGTACTACTTGGCGTATAACCTCCCGCAGGTTATCGTTGTTAGCGGCGTCCAGGCAGTTTGCTGAAAAAACGCGCTGCTGGCGCTCATATTGGCGGGCTCGGGCGTCAAGTGTTTTTTCCATCGTGGAGGCCTCTTCTATGAATTCCGCCACGGTTTTCGGTGGGTTCCGTACGAGGCCCGCAAAGAGTTGTTCTTTAACTCCTCGCATAAGCAGCTTGACCTTTTCTTCTTCCTTCATGTTCGAGTCGGAACGCCGGAAGAGACGCTTCATCTCCTCAGTGTACACTGCAACGGTCTCGTTTGGGTGTTGTATGCGAGACTGTAGCAGCTGCTGGGCTCTCTCCTTTCTCACGACGTTTGTGAAAGTCTTGAGAAGCTGCTCTTTGAAGGTTGCCCAATTCGCGAAGCTGGCTTCCTCATTCTCAAACCAGACTCTTGCAGGTCCCTCCAGGGCAAAGAAGACGTACCTAAATTTCATGGCATCGTCCCAGTTGTTAAAGACAGCCACTCGGTCGAACTGCTCCAGCCATTCTTCGGGGTCGGCGCCAGGCGAAGCGTCGAAGGTTGGTGGCACCCGGGGCTGCTGCAGAATGATTGGAGTCGTCGTCTGGGGCAAGCTCATTGTGGACGTTGCTGCTGGCTTTCGCTTCCGGGTAGGGTCCGGCAGAGTCCCGAACTCAGGTGCGTCCCCTAGCAGACGTCGGCTTGCGCGGTGGACTGGAGTCAGGTCTTGCGGTGAATGACTCAGAGGGCTGGCGTCACGACTTGTAGGGGGTGTCCGGAACATGAAAGGTTACCCAGCACCTCCACCAGATGTCACGTTGTAGTGACGGCAATCCAGCGGTCAGGAAGACACCAGAAATACTTGCAAATGAAGCTCTTTATTTGGGCTGACTTGCGCCCGGAAAAGAACTGAATCACTCGGCGGCGGCGTAGAAAGAGAAGTTTATTTTTTCTGTTTTAACATAGAAAATACAAAACAAAACAGATGAACTTAATGCTCTGATCACTCAAGCACATGCTCAGTGACGCAGCACTGAGCACGTCAGTAATGCAGTAAAAATGCCGATACTCGACCGCCGCGCAGGGCGATAAAGTATGTCGACCATTTGCGCAAGAACTCAGCCTCGCTCATTGACAGAGCGTCCATGCATGCTTGTTCAAAGAGGCGCGTGCGCAGGCGCTGCAACATTGCAACTCGGCGGCGGCGTAAGCAACAAGCGTGCTCGTCGGTCGTCGAACTACGAATGCCCGCTGCTCGCGGCATCGTTCAATTTAAAGCCGGCAAGGAAACTTCGAGATAACAGGTCGAGATCATCTAGAGTAATCTAGAAACACGTAGATGCAGCTGTTCATGGCTGTGAACAATCGAGATAAGTCCGGTCGCTTCTCGCGTCACGAACAAAAATGATAACAGCCCTTTCCTGCAGCCTTGAGCGTGAACGAACAAACAATACAATGATACGTGGCAATATTTTTGTGCAGGTGTGCAAAGGCATAATGAAGCAGCATTGAACTTTCTTGACTCACGTGGGAGCCGCGATCAACAAACTGATCGCCTCCGCCCGAACTTGAAAAGAGGCGACTTGATTTTGAAATTAAGCAGCACGAAGATTTGATGAAGGTGCGCATGTGGGAAAGAGAGGAGCGCCAACAAGAGCGACAAGCTAACCTTTCCTCTCAAGACGCCCATGTTCGCCTCATTAAAAACTTATTGAAAAATTCGAGAAAGAAAGTCTGCCCTTGCTGCAGCTGGCAGCCATGTATGAATTGAACAGGTTGCAATCCATCTTCATTTTTTATGTTTGCGTTCGGAAAACAGCAACAGGGCTCATCTAAGATGTGACAAAAGATTAATACATTGCGCTGTTGTGTACCAAACAATCACGATTGTAATGCACTTGCAAAGCACACGAACAGGTAGGACCATCACCTTATATTGACGGGAATAACAAGCCTCTAAAAGTGAAACGAAATGATTTGAGAGCCCGACCGTCACTCGATTCATTGGTCACCCAAATTGCACTGTACACCACGACAACGACACAAAGAAGCATGCCAGCTACGTATTCACATTTCTCGTATCTTGCACAGTTAAGTAGGCAGTGCACTCCTTCACTTATTGCGAACACCAAAGCTGTTTCAAAACAGAAGCAGCACCCCAACTGGGTGAACTACACTTTTCATTACCAACATCAAATGACCAGCATCTTGCATTTACGGGAATAAGAAGCCTCGCAAAGTGAAACGAAAGGATTTGAGAGCCCGGCTGTCACTGGATTCATTGGTCATCCAGATTGCACTGTACACCATGACAAGGACACAAAGAAGCATGCTAGCAATCAATTCACATTTCTCGTATCTTGTACAGTTAAGTCGGCAGTGCGCCCTTTCACTTTATTGTGAACACCAAACCGGTGTCAACACAGAAGCAGCACCCCGAGTGGCTGAACTACATTTTTCATTACTAACATCAAACACTTGTGTCAAATGCACCAACATGCGGCACCCCCGAAAGCCGAGTTACATTCACTACAGGACAAAGACTTCTCTCATATGCCTACAAGTAGCCCTGTCCTATGAGTTCTATTTTCATAGCTTGCTGTGCTTTCCTCATTCAATTTCAAGCCTTTTGCGTTATTTTTCCTCCGCAGGTGTGTACTGGCAAGACAAGTGTTGTAACTCTGTTGCTTGGCAAATGCATTCTACCCCGTTTTTATTCGCCCTGCATTTTGCCGTCGCTGTGGCTCAGTGGTTATGGTGCTCGGCTGCTGACCCAAAAGGCGTGGGTTTGATCATGGCCACGCCGGTCGCATTTCGGTGGAGGCTAAATGGTAGCGGCAGGCGTAACATGCAATGGCAGTGCACGTTAAAGAACCCCAAATGACTGAAATCATCCGGAGCCCTCCACTACGGCGTCTCTCATAGCCCGAGTCGCTTTGGGACGTTAAACCTAATAAAACCTAAAACCTGAACAATCTCCCAGAAATTTAACTTTCATGGCCTGATCTGCACTTTCTGTTTGCTCTAGATGTATTCCCTTACCATTTGCAACACCTTACTGTGTACTGTAAACTCTTATTTACTTCCTAGATGGTTGAATATGATTTTCTTTACATTAAATGACTTTAAGACTCCAGATTTGCTTGCATGTTTTCCTTCAAACGATGCGTTAGGCATTGGCATACATGAATCACCATGTGCTATTTCCCTACGACCACTAAATAACTCATACTTAAATTTATAATTGAAACGATATGTCATTTGTTGTAATTATAGCTCTTAAAGAAGGATGGCTTAAGTGCCACAGTGAGTTGAAACTACGTGTCCGTGTTTACATTGCAGTTTTGTCGTGCCTTACGTGACCTAAAATTTAACTACACGTAACAGCCATCACTAAGTTGATGAAACTGAAATGTCATGAGAGAAGAAATCTAATTATAAATTATTTAGCGGTGGTAGGTGAATCCCGCACGGTCATCCCTGTATTCCAATGCATAACGCATCATTTGAAAGAAGAAAATACGCAATAAAATTACGTGTCTGCAGTCCTTCAATGTTTAGTTCCACTATTCTGCTTTCAAAGTTATGTTGTAAGTCATGCATTTCAATTTATCCTGCTACTTGGCAAGCTAATCTAATAGATTGATTAGAAAATGGCATCACGTACTCGTCAAGGGCTGGTGGATCTACATTAAAATACTGCGAAACTTGACTTTCGTACACACAGGTGTGGGCATTTGACAGTAGTGCAGCCAATCGGTACATGCGACCAATATTTTGCCACCTGATCTTTTCGTTGTTTGGAACGTTCTTCCTTCAAAGCCCTTATTAGTGATCATCAAATTAAACAGATACCGTCATCTGCAGAGAATATCGTTAGCAATTCTTTTGGCAGTCGGACGAAACCACCACCTGAAATTCGCCAACTACGTGTGATATCTTTGAATGCCAGAAGCATTGTTAATAAATCAGACAGCCTTGAGGTAGTGCTCTTCTCGTATGATCCCCATGTACTGGTGATAAGCGAGACATGGTTACACAGTGGTATTTTTGATGAAAAAATTGTGCCACCGGGCTACGTCATTTACAGACGTGATCGCGGTTCAAGTCGCGGAGGGGTTGCTGTGATTGCTAGGCGTGAAGTGAACGTAACGCTCCTTGAACAAATTGATCAGCATGAAAGCTTGTTTTTGCGCCTAGTAACGCATGGCTTCACCTTTTACCTTTGCGCTGTGTATCCTCCACCTGATGCAACGGATTCTTTTATGTCTAGTCTTTTTGATCATTTAATACATTACCAGAATCGGAATCTTATCCTTACCGGTGACTTCAATCTTCCTGCCATCGACTGGGACAAACCATCGTATGGCCTATGTGCCTCATGTGATATTGTTTTAGATGTGATGTTTTTTTTTTGAACCTTAAGCAAGCTGTTCGTGAATACACCAGACAGTCATCTGTGCTAGACCTCTTCTTTGTTAGCCAAACTTTTTTTGATGGAGTGCTTGACGTTGAACCGGGAATATCAGATCATTGTCTTTTATACTTTTGTTGTGCTTCGCCTGGTGCTTGGGGGGTGCGTCAAGCTAAAATGATAAAGGACTTCGTTCGTGCTGATGATAATGCAGTCATCGACGCCTTACAGTCGCTGTTAAGCAGCTCTTCCGGGAATGATGTTCATAGTTTGTGGCATCACTTTAAGAATGCAGTGCAGTACTGTACCGAACATTTTATTCCACTTAGAAAAGTTTATATCAACCGTCGCAATCCTTGGATAAGTCGAGAAATTCTTCAACTGAAACGCAAAGTGAAGCGATTTAGGAAGAAAAAGATATCTTCATTACAACAGGTCCAACTACTCAAACAGAAACTTGCCTTAAAGTTAAAATCAGCAAAGTTTCATTATTTTAATATGACGCTCCCCGAATTCATCAGAAGCAATCCCCAAAAGTTTTGGAATTTTTTAGGCCGAAAAAATGAGCAGTTGAGTAAGGTTCGAATTAATGACGACACTGTCATCGACTGAACACAGTGATTGCAGAAGGTTTTAATTCTTACTTTCAAAGCGTATTTCTTACGGAGAGGGCAACCACAGCTAGAATTAGAGGTGAAGATCTTGGTAACGTACCGGCTATTTCTGTGAATGGAGTTCTGTCGATGCTGCGTAAACTTGATGATAAGAAATGTTCTGGTCCTGATGGGCTTGCAAATGCTTTTCTTAAACGTTTTGCAACGCAATTATACGAGTTTTTAACGCAGATATTTCAAGTCTCTTTAATTTCTGGTGATGTGCCGGAGGACTGGAAAATGGCCCGCGTTGTACCAATCCATAAAAAAAGGAGATAAGCTAAGTATTACTAACTACAGACCGATTTCAATTACTTCTTCTTGTTGTAAATTAATAGAACACATAGTCTCTGGGTAACTTAATTCGTTTCTAGCTGAAAATAACATTTTATACCCTTTGCAACACGGCTTCAGAAAGGGTATGTCCACCGTGACGCAGTTGGTTTCTACTGTTAATGAATTCCAAGTTGTTCTTGATAAATCCGGACAGGTTGATGTTCTTTTTTTAGATTCGTTAATAACTGCGACATTGCAACTAGCGTGGAAACACAAGGACAGCGACACAAGAAACCGACGGGACAGCACGCTAGACTTCAACTGACGTTTTAATGCACACATAACAGATTTTTACACTTCTATTCGGCGCATGCTCAGGAGACTGTACCCCCGCCCCCTTCTCTTTATCACGAAGCAGGTTGTCAAGCAAACAGTAAAGATTTAAACCAAATTGACGCGCAAGTTTTTCGACAGATAGATTAACTCTTTTCTCGTGAGGGCTACTGAGGGTGTGCTCACGCACTTGTCCCCTGCTTTATCAATGCAAAATGCTTCAAATATCTCCCTATCGCCCTGCCTATGAAGCCGCCTCAGCACTCTCGTGTGGCTAAAGAGTGGAACGCATTTTTCTTCATTTCCGCCTGTTGTTTTGACTTCGCATTTGCGGCAATGTGCGGCCAAATGGCCCCCCGCCATCAGAGCTGCGACTGTAGTCCGGTGTTTTCGTAGCCTTTCGTTCAGGCACTGGCCTGTTTGGCCAATATAACATTTACCACAGGTCAGTGGGATAAGATACACCACACCGATGGTGCAGTTCACAAACCGCCTGGCGTGTTTTGTTGCGCAGGTTTTTGCCTGGTAAGCATTGTTGACCATTCGGCACATCCTAGACAGCTTTTGTGGGGCAGTCAAAACGACAGGGATGCCGCACTTTCCCGCGGCCTTTTTGAGGCGATGGGACGAGTTGTGCACGTAGGGCACAGGCACCGGACGTCCCCCCGGGCCGTCATTGCAGCCCGGGGGGACTCTTCCACTCTTTAGCCACACGAGAGTGCTGAGGCGGCTTCATAGGCAGGGTGATAGGGAGATATTTGAAGCATTTTGCATTGATAAGGCAGGGGACAAGTGCGTGAGCACACCCTCAGTAGCCCTCACGAGAAAAGAGTTAATCTATCTGTCGAAAAACTTGCGCGTCAATTTGGTTTAAATCTTTACTGTTTGCTTGACAACCTGTGTCGTGATAAAGATAAGGGGGCGGGGGTACAGTCTCCTGAGCATGCGCCGAATAGAAGTGTAAAAATCTGTTATGTGTGCATTAAAACGTCAGTTGAAGTCTAGCGTGCTATCCCGTCGGTTTCTTGTGTCGCTGTCCTTGTGTTTCCACGCTAGTTGCAATGTCGCAGTCATTAACCAATTCACACCAACTAGCCCAACTGTCTTCCATGATCTTTTTTTAGACTTCCGCAAAGCTTTTGACACTGTTTCTCATGGCAAACTCATTTCAAAATTAGATAGTATTGGCGTCCCTACTTATCTTGTCAACTGGATTCATGCTTATCTTAAACATAGGAAACAATACGTAGGCGTTAATGGCTGCAGATCTAACAATCTTCCAATCACTTTAGGTGTAGCTCAGGGCAGCGTCTTAGGGCCACTGCGTTTCCTAATCTATATAAATGATCTGTTTGCTTCCATCCCCGGAAATGTCTCTTTAAAGCTTTTTGCAGATGATTGCATACTTTTTAAGACCATAAATAACCAGAACGATCACTACATCTTGCAAATGCGCTTCTAGCTGTTCATCAGTGGTGCGTAAAATGGGATATGCAACTAAACCTTGATAAAACTGTTCTCTTACGCATTTCGCGCAAAAAGAAATTTAGTTCCTTCTCTTACAGCCTGCAAAATCATGTAATCCACGAGGTTACACAATATAAATATTTAGGGGTAACGTTAACTCCTGACTTAACATGGACTTCGCACATTGCAGACATTTGCTCCTCGTCCTTTTCTAAGCTTTGTTACTTAAGGCGGAAGCTTAAAGATGTCCCAAGTAAAGAAACTCCTTGCATACTCAACATTCATTAGGTGCCAATTAGAGTACGCTTCGGTATTATGGGATTCATTCATAAAGAAAGACATATACAAGTTAGAGATGGTGCAAGGGAAAGCGGTTAGGTTTATTTATAACAAACACAGGAGGTTAGACTCACCTACAACACTAATGAAAACCAACCATATTCCATATCTTGAAGTACGCAGAAAAATTTCCCGTCTGTTGTTTATGCATAACCTTTTAACACATGAACTAAACATACCCCGCCCTGCAATTCTCAAACAATTGTCGTGCCGAACACACCATTCACGAATTCATTTGCTGGAACCCATTTTTGCAAAGACTGACTCATTCAAGCACAGTTTTTTCCACGGACTGTTTCCGACTGGAACTCTCTTCCCGAGGCCATTTTCCAGTCCTCAAATTTTAGTAAAGCTCTGGAGAAGCATTTTCTCGAGTGAATGAGCGTTGTATTTCGTTATTCTGCTCATTGTTTGTAAGCCCATGTATTTTCTTAGTATTTGTCATTTTCAATGCCTTTTATAGCCCCTCCTGTATGGGCCAATCTATTGGTATGCAGTATTATGAAATAAATAAATTAATAAATAAATAAAATAAATAAAATAAAATCAAGAAATGCACTCTGTTGCCACCTTGCCGAACTCCCACTCTACTACTTGACGTACACTGCTCATTTTTTTTTGTTGAACCAAGCATCATGAGGTCGAAGCCTGGATCCTCAAAATGGCTTGAGCAGTCAGGGTCTCAGGGGATAAGACGGATCCCCATATATGACGAAGCAGAGGCCTTGAGTTATCTTTTCGAGATTGTCGTACAGGCTTGTTTTCTTGAGGATGCCTAAAATGCAGTGGCATCTTAAGCATAAAAAATGGATACCAGACGCAGGATTTGCACTTCAAGAAAGCTGGAATTTCAAATCACTATTGCAAAAATAATAAAACCTAAGCATCTGCACACCATGGGAAGAGGGTGACTTGGTGGATGACAACTAATTTCTTGGCAGATCAAAAACCTGCATACAGTCATTAATGCAACGCCAAATGCCCGCTCAGAATTTTAACGCGAAAACGTTAAGGGCCCCGTTACCCAAAAATCCGGTGCGGCGTTGTGAGCGAAAAATCACAGGCATGGCTCTGGCAGGTTGTGCCCAGAGAGCAACACAGATGGTAGGTTGGCCACCTAGATCCGTGAATTTGCGGAGCCATCATAGCCTGCCCACCGGATCGTGAGCAAACTGCCCACCATGCCATGTGACAGTTAAATTAATGATTGGTCGCTCAGGAAGAGCAACCTTGTCCGCACAAGGCACACCACCTGGAGCACCTGCCATGTCAGGGCAGTGGCGCATCGCTTATCCGCTGCACCACTGTGAGAGAAGGGGTATGAAGACTTCCAGGGATCTATGAATGTAAAGTAGAGACGGTCCTATCACTGCTGTGGTGGCCTACCGGTTTTGAGCATCCACCTCGCATGTGGCAGATGGGAGGTTTGATCCTCAGTGCCACCGGGTACCTAGTGGTGATTGTAACGGACACGTGTCGTGTTTGTATCAGTGCCGCACATCAGTGATTGTATCGCGCCGATGCGCAACAGTAATGCGAAGTAGGTACAGCGCTCTCGCTCGTGCCTATAAAAGCTGTGCCTTCAATAAACAGTGGTTCATTCTTGCACTGACCATGCTGCTGTAAGCGTCGTACCTCCGGCTGGTTACAGTGATAAAATGGGTTAAAGCTTGATCCTGTCTGGTGCTCGGATTCTTTAGGACGAAATGCTTGGGAAACGGAAGAAGAAACCACCTTGTGCCATGGCGCTCTTTGGCCACCCTTGCATCATAAAAACTCATGATCATCAGTACAGAATAACCTTCTGCATATATGGCAACTAACCCATTATGCTATCGCATCATACCCTGAAGGTAGAGCTTAGGTGCCCCCTCCAATTTGTTTTCTCTTTGATCTCTAGTTATCCTCTCCGTATTCATGAAAAGTATTCAGTATTCAATGCAAGCACAGCCGGACTACCCGGGATCGAACCCGACCGCGGCGGCCGCGTTTGGATGTAGGCGAAACGCTAGAGGCGCCCGTGTGCTGTGCAATGTCAGTGCACGTTAAAGGTCCCCAGGTGGTCGAAATTATTCCGGAGACCTCCACTGCGGCCCCTCTTTCTCTCTTTCTTCTTTCACTCCTACCTTCCTCCCTTCCCTGACGGCGCGGTTCAGGTGTCCGCCGAGATATCAGAGACAGATACTGCGCCATTTCCTTTCCTCAAAAACCAATTTACCAATTTTTATCTAATGCGAGCAGTTGCTTCATTCTGCCGCCATTTTACATTTTGTTGTGTATGAGAAGAGGAAGGAAGTGATACCTCGAGCTTTACTTATGACAGCACAAATGAATGACGAGTTACACAACAAAGATAGGTTTAGTGTCGGGCCTTGTGAGGTGGCCTTGTGAGGTGGACACGCTACTAGCACGGCGAAACATAACAGCGTGTCCCACCAGGCATCGGATCCAGGATCACCGCCGCATTGCCGAAGGAGGAAGGAAACGTGGGCCGGAGACGGGGAGTAGGGGAAGTGAAGGAAAAAACTGTATTTACATGGTTACATGATTAATTACATTATTTACATAGAGAGGGACTGAGAATGGCTCTCATTGGAAGGGGAACGTCTTCGTCAACCGTAGTCGACTGGAGCTAGCAGGCTTCCCTCGGCCACACTCCCGGCCGAGTTAAATATCGTTCGGTTTCCCCAGATCCCTGGCTGGGGAATAATGGTCGACGAGCACTGTCCAATCGGATGGACCGAAGGGGACGTTCTTGTTACCACCCACGGCTGGGCAGGTGCGAGCTTTTCCACTCTCTCGCAGCTGGGTCGATGAGAGGGGGAGATGCCGACTCATCCAGCCCTGCGGGAAAAGGAATCTCCCGAAGTCTTCCAGCAGGTGAATGAACTTGCTTCCCCGCCGATTGCCCAGAACGCGAGTCGGGGACACAGAATTCTTCAATTATCCGCCAGCGTGACCGGCGCCGGCACGTCGCCTCCGCTGTGGTCGCTCGGACAATAATTCCTGCGCGTCCCCGGCCTTCGCCGCTATAGTGGTCACCTCCGCTCAAGGAATTTCGCTGGGGTTACTGCTGACAATGGCCCTTGACATTCTTGCTACACTAATCCGCTGAGGCTCGGAGGGGCATTCCAAGCATCCCACTTCCCACCGCCGTCGCGGGGTTGTCGGCCTCGATGAATGTTCACGGTAGCTGCTTGATCGGGCCCACGTGGTCCGAAGTACGGTCACAACAGCACGTCCGCCGCCCGAAGAGGTCTCGTAGTGGTTGCAGCCAACGCTGCTGCGCGCAGAGACCTGGAGTTGTGTCCGTTCGGCTTTTGGTCACAGCTGGGCCCAAAGGTTCTTCTTGCTTCGTTGACAACTGTAACGGTCTCAACCAGCAAGGTACACAGCCCAACAAGCAGAAAGCGCCAAACCGACCTTAAGAACTGCCAAGCTGTTTTCGGTCGACAAAGTCTGTTTAGAAAAAATGAGCTGTCGCGTGAAATTTACGTCCTCCTCCGAAAGTTTCCAAGTTTGACCAAACCAGAATACACAGAGCTTGTTTAGCCAAAAGGGAAAAATTTCCTAAAATTTTTTGGGGGGGGGTGCCGTAGCACGGTTTTTGTCACAGAAAGCCACCTCCCGTGAGAGCACAAAGGGAAGGTGGAGCTGCTGAACATACATACAAAACAGACAAAAATGATTCCCGCTAAAGCAGAAAAAACAAAATACAAATTTGCATAGCGGATTAACGCCCGGGGAGTCAGGAAAGGGCATTACACGGGAAAGCTTCGGCTGAGGCCAACAGCGTTGCCATTACCTCGCAATTTTCTGCAACGCATATAAACTGAGTCCCGCAATGCCAAGCTCCAAAATTTCGCTCTCATTTCGCATAGGAGAGTGTAATGAACAAAAGACAAAAACAAGCATTAAACTCAATATCAGGTTATGCGTCATATCCGCCCCTTGCGCGGCCGTGGTCCGACAGCTGCTTTAGCAGATGAGACATTACATAATTACATTACATGAGACATTACATTACATAACTCTTGAGCACCGAGGTGCCAAATTGGGGCGGCTACGCGGTTCGGATTTCAGTCGAGCATTCAACAAGAGCCGCACTTTCCCCTTGATTAACTCTTCCCGTTTGGCCACCTCTATACGCTTCCGCTCCGTGGAAACCCTCGCTGTTGGTTTGCGAGGCGCGTCACTAGCCATCGCGGAACCGTCACAGGTTAAGTCGTCGGCGTTCGCCTCATTGTCAGTTTGTGATCCAGCCTGCTCTGGCTCACTAGCGTGAGAGTTTATGAGGGTTACAGGGCCACGTTTGCCCTCTTCACCCGCGTGCTCTGCTGGCGCTGCGAATTCTGGAGCCTTCGAACTGGTGAGGACCTGCGCAGCGTTATCTCCAAGACTAAGGCCCTTTTCTTTGGGCAGCATATCCAAGCGATTTGGGAAAATCGAGGGATGCTGCATAGGCAGGTCTTGGGAGACGGCTGCCTCGGTCAGACGCAGCTCGAGCGGGCTCTCGATCGCGACGCGGGCAGTAAGTTGGTCGTGTTGGATACCTTTCCTATCCTTATACTGGCGGTACAGCAGGCCAGGACGGAGCTGGAAAGGTATGTTCTTCCGTGACACACCTATGCCACTTTGGTGACTCAAGTTGCGTAGAGATTGGTCTTTCTCTTGCTCAGCGGTGAACGTTTCTCTGTCCACACGAAGGAGTTCGAGAAAGCCATCTGAGTGGGGCAACACTAGATTGGAATTCAATTCCTCACCTAGCTCCAGCTCATCACTTGCGCCTGATTCGGAAGACTCACTACAGCTTGCACTACTATCGGTGCTCTTTACCCCTGTGCTAGAAGTGAGTAAGTCCTGGGCTGGCTCGTCATTAGGTAGCGCGGAGCCGTCACAGCTTAAATCGCCGGCGTTCGTCTCATCGTCTGTTTGTAACAAAGCCTGCTCTAGCTCATCACCGTGAGAATTTACAGGCTTCGGGCTTACAGATTGAGGTTTGCCCTCTTCAACCCCGTGCTCTGCTGGCGCCGCGACCTCACGAGCCTTCGAAATGGTAAGGACCTGCGCAGCGTTATCTCCAAAACAAAGGCCCTTTTCTTTGGGCAGCATATCCAAGCGATTTGAGAAAATCGAGGGTTGCTGCTTAGGCAGGTTTTGGGAGACGGCTGCCTCGGTCAGACGCACCTCGAGCGGGCTCTCGATCGTGACGCGGGCAATGGGCAAAGACACACTGGTTTCAGTGGAGCATAACTAAATTTCGGGTGTTTGGTCGCGAGCGGCTGTCGTTCCCTCATCGTTGAACTGAGCGTTGTTTCAAGGCAGCGCTGAGGCGCATTCCTGGCTTACAATAGAACTTGCAGTTGCCGCTTTCAGCGCGCGACTGCTCTCTGGAGGACTACATTTTTGCGCTGCGCCTACGCCTTTCTGGGTTGCAAGAGAAATCTGCGCGGCATCGCGCTTTTCAGCTAACGCCGCGCTCTGGCTTGGAGCTCCACTGTCGCTGTCAGGTTTGCCCTCTTCAACTACGTGCTCTGCTGGCGCTGCGAATTCACGAGCCTTCGAAGTGGTAAGGACCTGCGCAGCGTTATCTCCAAAGCAAAGGCCCTTTTCTTTGGGCAGCATATCCGAGCGATTTGAGGAAATCGAGTGATGCTGCTTAGGCAGGTTTTGGGAGATGGCTGCCTCGGTCAGACGCACCCCGAGCGGGCTCTCGTTTGCGACGCGGGCAATGGGCAAAGACACGCAGTATTCATTCACGATTTTAATTTCACTTCGCGCCGAAACCTCCTGATTTAGTGTTGAATTCCTCTCGGCGCGCTTTGCCTCTAAAATTTGTTGCAACTCCAAACGCTTTAGAGCAATTTCTTTATCCAACCTGTCAGCCTCCTTTTTAGCGGCTTCCTTACGGTAAAGGCGTTCTTTTTCAACCCTGTCGGCCTCCTCCTTGCGTTCTTTTTCAACCCTGACGGCCTTCTCCTTGCGTTCCTTTTCAACCCTGTCGGCCTCCTCCTTAGCGTTCCTGATTCCCTCCTGAATGACTTCCCAGGTCTCCCAAATTTTGTCACCCTCCTCCTTAGCACCACATTCCTTAATAGCCTCAATCAGCTGCGGCTTTCTGTGACTTTTCCTGGCCTCAATACCCAGTTTTTCACACAGCAACATCAACTCTGGCTTCTTTAGTTTGCTCAAATCCATGGCAACTTCCGAACGAGGACTTTCAAAATAAGCTGCTACGTGAAATGCTTTAGCGAGCACGTGCAGAAGATTAATCTACAGGTAGTGATAAATTTCCAGAGTTATCAAGCCTGGCAGATTCTCAAAGAAAGTCAAGCGCTCACCACTGCTGAAGCCAGGACCAAGCGTGGAAGATCCCGCCGCTGCCAACCAGTTGTTATGTTTTGCCGAGCTAGTAGCGTGTCCCTCCAGGCATCGGATCCAGGATCACCGCCGCATTGCCGAAGGAGGAAGGAAACGTGGGCCGGAGACGGGGAGTAGGGGAAGTGAAGGAAAAAAACTGTATTTACATGGTTACATGATTAATTACATTATTTACATAGAGCGGGACTGAGAATGGCTCTCATTGGAAGGGGAACGTCTTCGTCAACCGTAGTCGACTGGAGCTAGCAGGCTTCCCTCGGCCACACTCCCGGCCGAGTTAAATATCGTTCGGTTTCCCCAGATCCCTGGCTGGGGAATAATGGTCGACGAGCACTGTCCAATCGGATGGACCGAAGGGGACGTTCTTGTTACCACCCACGGCTGGGCAAGTGCGAGCTTTTGCACTCTCTCGCAGCTGGGTCGATGAGAGGGGGAGATGCCGACTCATCCAGCCCTGCGGGAAATGAATCTCCCGAAGTCTTCCAGCAGGTGAATGAACTTGCTTCCCCGCCGATTGCCCAGAACGCGAGTCGGGGACACAGAATTCTTCAATTATCCGCCAGCGTGACCGGCGCCGGCACGTCGCCTCCGCTGTGGTCGCTCGGACAATACCTCCTGCGCGTCCCCGGCCTTCGCCGCTATAGTGGTCACCTCCGCTCAAGGAATTTCGCTGGGGTTACTGCTGACAATGGCCCTTGACATTCTGGCTACACTAATCCGCTGAGGCTCGGAGGGGCATTCCAAGCATCCCACTTCCCACCGCCGTCGCGGGGTTGTCGGCCTCGATGAATGTTCACGGTAGCTGCTTGATCGGGCCCACGTGGTCCGAAGTACGGTCACAAACGCCTAAAATGCGAGTCAACGATGGAATCTTGCAGTAGCTACAGCACTGCCCTGTCTTTTCATATCAAAAAGAGTAGTGAGCGCCTGATGGTAAGTCAAGACGTAAACACACGGCCTTAAAAGCACATGTGAAATTTTTGCACTGCAAGCACAATGCTTAGGGCTTCTTGTTCTATTTGGCTGTAGTTCCGCTCTGATGCAGACAATGACCGCGAGGCAAAAGCTACTAGTTTTTCACTACCATTTTCGACGTGCGACATTACTGCGCCCAGCCCGTACTCAGAAGCATCACAGGTATCCTGAATTTCTTTTTTCACATCGTAAAGCTGCAAGACATCATTATCAGACACGATTTCTTTACATAATGTGAAAACCTCGTCACACTGACGCGACTTGTGCCTTTTACTTTCTTTACGGAGCAAGTTGCGCAGTGATTCAAGGACCATTGCCAAGTTTGGCAAACATTTGGCGTAAAAATTGATCATGCCCAAAAAGGCCTTCAGCTGGGTTACGTTGGTCGGCTTAGGCGCATTTTTAACGGCCACCACCTTTTCAGGTGTGGGATGCAGCCCATCCTTATCAATGTCATGTCCCAAGTACGTTATGCGCTGCTGAAACAACGCACACTTTTTTTTATTCACTCGCACACCGTGTTCGATCAGGCGCCGGAAAACCTCTCTACTCTTTCGTAGCACTGCTTGTAGCTGTCGTCTTTGGTGACTATGTCATCCAAGTAGCAGGCCGTACCAGGCATACCATGGAGTATTTGCTCCATGACTGCTTGGAGCACTGCAGGTGCAGAAGCTACAGCATACGGCAAGCAACGAAACCTAAAAAGGCTCAAGCGCGTGTTTATAGTAAGCAGTTCTTGAGCTTGCTCGTCTAGCTCGAGCTGGAGATACGTCTTAGACAGGTCAAGAACAGAAAACACTGTTGCATCTTATAAAGTGGCAAAATATCCTCAGGCAGCAGCAAGGGATAAGGGTCCACCTTAATTACTGGGTTTACGGTGACCCGATAATCACCGCAAAGGTGAAGCTCCTTGCTGTTCTTTTTAGGGACTATGACCAGGGGCGTTGCCCAAGTGCTGTGCCTGACCGAATATACGACGCCAGCTTTCTCTAGTTGTGCCAATTCCTGTTCGACTTGATCGTGTAAAGCGTAAGGAACTGGCCTTGCTTTAACAAACACTGGGCGCTCGATCCCATGTTATCTGATCGTCAAGAAGGGCTAGCAGTCGGCACTATATGGCTTCGGAACGCAATCCCACGACGAGCCGATACCGCAGAGCTTCGCTCAGAAACGTGCCGAATTCGCAGGCTGAAGCTTGTCTCTCCAATTCGATAATGAAGTCCGCGATGGTCAGATGGATTTCTTGCTTGCGCTGGTGAACCGATAGCGTTCGGTGACAAGTGAGCGTTTGGGAGCGTAGTGCTTCTTTTGGGCACTTACCACTTCCTTGAAGACTTAGCAGGTGCCGGCGACAACAGCAAGCTCCGGAGCGTGACATAGGCCTTTTGCCAATAGCCGTTAAGAAAACTTGCAGTTTCTTGTCATCCTTGATTTTGTTGGCAGCAGCGAATAATTCGAAGCGTTCCAGGTACACTTCGAAGTTGCCATTTTCGGGCTGGAACTCCAGTAGCTTCCCGACGCTTTCGGTCATTCTGGTTTTTTGGTTGTCCTCATCGATCCCGTCCTCGTCACCACTTGTTGTAACCAGACGCCAAGTAACCAGACGCCAGCCAGGGAACGGGACGCTTTATTACGAGGTGCTCACTAGCAGCTTCAAACCAACGACAACCGTGCATGGCGTCCGCACGGGGTTAAATACATTTGGTGAGATGCCGGCGCATGCGCAGCAAGGCATGGCGAACGTGACAAGCCACGAGTAAACGCCACGATACAATACAACAATGGGCGAGGCTGTCGTCCAAATCGTCGTCCAAGGCACCTTTGAGCGAAGCAACTCACTGGGCACGTACTGAGAAGCCCTCGACTGCTGTGCAGTTGCTGAACCATGTGCTGGAAATTAAGGCTCAGCCTTGCCGAAGGGCACCCCATGCTCTAACCTTTGAAGAGCAGATTTTGCATCCATCATGATGACAACAGCTTAAGCCGGAAAAGTCCTTAACTGCCGTAAGGCCGTCTCAATGGCAATGATTTCTGTCGCAGTGGAGGAAACTGCCCAAGCAGCGCGGGAGCACCAGACCGTATTCAGAGATGGAATATGAAAAAGCTACTGCACAAATGCCGCTGGTTTCGTTCTCTTCACCATCGGTTATACTTTGAAGATAGAGATGAAATTCTCTCGAAATTCTCGAGTATGAACGAACGAGTTTCCGCCAAGGAATACTCCGCTTAGAGCGAATCCGAGGAATGGTCGGAGCACAAACGAGACTCTAAAAGGACCATGACGGGTTTAACTGCTGCCTCCGCCTCCGAAAGTTAAGACCTATGGCACTTTCAGAGTTCAGTGCCAGTTGAGTGCTGCAGTGTTCATTTCTGTGAAGTTGTAATTCTCGGTCTGTGAAGTGAAGTGTGAATTCGAATCCGGTGTAGTGTGTTCTAGAACTACTGCCGAACTGTACATAGCGGGGGCAGGCTTTGTCAGACGGCAGTTCTGCGGCTTTTATCCGTCACCCCCTTTTCTACTTTAGAGAGAAAAAGAAAGTTTGATTCAAGCCCGGGAGTAGGAGCTGTCCTGAAGATGCGCTAAAGGAGCTCTAATAACCATTGTGAACCCAAAAAGGCTTCAGGTTTAGAAAGCGACGCGAGAACAACTTGATTATTTGCAGCCGCCTGTGGTACTCCAAGGGCTCTCCTTAGGCACTTTGGTGCAAAGCTTTTAGCCGACCACATCCCGATATAGATGAGAAAATTCACCCCCTTGTGAGCTTCGACGAGGCAGGAAATCACAGTCGGCATAAGCCGACTGTGATTTCCGGGTCATGAGTTCAGCTTGTGTGTTTTCTGGCTCTGTGTGTACGGTTTAGGGCGAGCAGGGCTCGTCCAAACCGTGTTTGCTTCGCTGACAGACGGCAACGTGGGTAAAAGATGACCATTTTGGCATCACTTTTAAAAAAAGAAATGTGTCTTTTAGGAGGGTAAAGATAGCTGATACCTTATGCGGCTCACCACCAGGGCTTCGTGAATTACGCTAGACATACTGGTAGCCAAAAAAGGCAACGACGAAGCTAAAGTAAACAATGTCAGCGTGTAGGTAAATAACTGGTTTGGCTAAACGTACAATGAATGTGCGCATATCCGTGCCGCTTTCCTGCGAGTGCTGGCAAACAAGAAAGGTAGAAGTGTACCCGGTGCATACCGAGCAGCACTTCGACTCCACAGAAATATATTTGGACGGCACGAACTTTATCATCCCCAAAGTGTGTCCACGTAGTGAGTGCGAACGAGCTCGAGTGGTTCGAATCGTAGCGAGATGATGGCAGCAAAAAATTAGGGGGACACTTTAGGATATGAAGTGAGAGAATTGACGGTTTATTTCAGTAGTTCCTCTTCCTAAGCATCACTGTTTTTTTTATCATTCACACATCACAACATAGATTCGACATTATTTTCTTAGAAGTCTTCCACACCGCAGTTAAGCACGCAATGTTGCTTCTAGGTAAACACACATTGATTAATACGTTTCTACACGCACAATAACATGGCCACAAAGATGCGTTAAACTCAGGCGGAAGGTCTGTCATGAGAAAACTTGATCCTGCTCGCGCCATCTGTTGAGGTAGCGGAGCGCATCAGACGGTGCAGCTTTTCCTGTGGCCGCCGCATGCAGGCATCGCTATGCCACTTCAAGCAAAGAGGATATGAAACGCCAACATGCACATTGCTAATCTCTAAGTTACTGTTTCCATAATCAGAACTTCCCTAATTACACACAACCTCATTAGCATACACTCATAAGATATCAGTTTAAGTAAAAGACTACAACACATACATATATAACCCCGCTTGTACCTAAGCAGGAAGAGCATCCCTTTCTTTACCCGACTGGGCCCCGATGAGAACAAAGTCCCTGCGATACCCTGTCGGTAGCGCAATGAAAAAAGAAAACTACTCAATCGGTAGTGTGCGTGCCTGCTTACTGATGGGTCGGGGGTGTGAATCCCCATTAAATAGTGTCCCGTAGTGGTGAGTGCAGTCCGGTGAGCAGGAAGACTGCGGGAATGGCTTCCAAACGAAATTTTTTTTCAGCCCTGCCGCGGTGGCTCAGTGGTTATGGTGCTAGGCTGCTAACCCGAAAGACGCGGGTTCGATCCCGGCTGCAGCGGTTGAATTTCTCTGGAGGAGAAATTCTAGAGGCCCGTGTACTGTGCGATGTCAGTGCACGTTAAAGAACCCCATGTGGTGGAAATTCCCGGAGCCCTCCACTACGGCGTCTCTCATAGCCTTAGTCGGTTTGGGACGTTAAACCCCGTAAACCAAACCAAACTAAAACAAACCAAACGAAATTTTATTTGGGCTGACTTGCACCTGCAAAGAACTGAATGACTCGACGGCGGAGTTTGGCAGTCGTGGAATAGAATGCCTGCCGCTCTCAGGTGCACTCAATTTAAAGCCGATAGCGAACTTTCGAGATATGCGTGCAAAGTTACTACAGTATTCGGGAACAACGTAGAATTGACTCCGCCTGGATGCGATCAATCGAGATAAATCTGGTCGCGTCTTGCATCACAAAGGGATAAAGCGGCGTGCCGGCAGCTTCGAAGAATGAACTGCAAAGATTCGTGGCAATACGATAGAATTTTTTTCCCGCAAAACTTCATAAAGGTAATTTGAGACCTTCGCCGATTTTATTTCACATTACGTCCTTTCTTCAATTATTTTATTCAGTTCTATTCTATTTTCATTATTTCATTTTATTAATTTATTGTATGCTTTTTCGAGGGAAAAGGAGCCTTCTAAAGCTATCGCTTCAAACGCACATGAAACTCGCCTTCTATACTCCATCTCAGTTGTTCTTCTGAGCACTGCCAAAGCTGCGATGAGTGCAGAAGCGACGTTTTGACGCTGCACAACGTACTGCCAGCAAAAAATCAGAATAATCGACAACGTACGCTTTCAAATAGCGTGGTTCATAGTGTACATGTGGCAGACGCTAGTTCAAATTGAGCCTTTCCGTACGCTCGCGTTACGCACGCTATATTCCTAGTTTGACGTGCGTGGCTCTCACGTACGCTAAAATATCGTTTTCAAAATGGGGGCGCTTTTTGAAGCAGGACCTCTCACTTCGGACTGAATACGTCGTTATTACTGGCAATTTCAGCTCGTTCACTGGCCATAAATGGGCTACCGGGTTTTGCATCGTGTGATCTCCGCTTTAAGAAAACATGCGAGAGCAAAATTTTGAAGATTTTTTGTTTGTAGTAACAACTGTGCCGCTGCCAGGCATAATGAGGAACGTCAGTTTGTTGACAAAAATGGTTCTGAAATGTGCAGATGCGACGAATGGTGTAACGTCCCGCAAAATGCTTGCATTCAGCGCACCTTGGCTTGCATGCGCTTGTGGTACTCAGACAGCGTTGATTTATGCTCTTTTATTACTACATCTGTGTACGCCGCGGGCTGACAACATGCAGACGACAAGGCGCCGAGAAACACGTTTGACGCGCTCTCCTGATTGGCTGAGGAGGTCTCTACTTTCTCTTGTGCTGCTGGTAACTTACGAGATGCAGTATAGAGCTGACATGGTAAAACGAACTACGACTGCACAATGAGACACAATCCCTGTTTGTTAGAGATGACATATTGAATTCGTTCCAGTAGTTTATTGCCTGAGCAGCTGCAATAGGGACCTGACGTGAAACTAGCTGAAGAGCAGTGTCCTTTGTGCGGGCTGTGTTGAATCGTGATGTTGTCTTTGTAATGTCTAAGCGTCTTCAAACATCCCTAAGGATCTCATGGTCTTTTCTGCTTTAAATATCCAGGTTAATCTTATTTTTTTACTCATTTCTGCCGAATAAATAGACATGTGAACAACTCTGAAAAGGGAAAAATATGTGTTTTGAAACCTCTCCAAATTTTGTTCATCGCCCAAGGCTTCTTCGTGTATTCTAACTATTGTGCTTACCGCGCAGCTGCAAGCGAGCTTCTTTTTCTTAGATACAAACACCAGCAAAGTTTCACTTGCAAAACTTTTCTGCCTCAGTGGAAACAAGAAATGTCTGTTTTTGCGTTAGGCAAAAACGATCTTCAAAAAATAACTCCCCAAGGATTCAGGTTAGATTTGCTGAAGAAAAGGATGCTAAAAGATAGTTTCTAATTCTCGCTTCTGGGAACTGCTTTAAGAATACATGATTTCACGCACTGTTCTGCTGAAAGGATCTGAAAGCCATAAATTTGCAGTAATAAAACACGGCAAAATATTTTTATTTTCATTAAAATAATCTACGAGTCATTCAATGCACTGGAATGAATTATTAGAGAATGGCGCAATCGCAAATCACTTTTATTAGGCGTAAACAAAATCATAACCGATATTTTCGCATCAACAATTAAATCTTGGCTTTCTTCGTTCTGCAAGGTGGTAAGGTGGCAAGAAAGATGGCCTACGAGGGAAAAAAAAATAAGCATCATTTGCGGGCATAGCATTATAGGTGCGATTTATTTTCTTTAGCTAAATGATGGAAAATCCCAACGTGTCTGTAACAGCTGGCGTAAAGTCTCAAAAGGACACGTCACAATTTATGGCCGACAGGCTTTCATTACTTTCGTACACAACAAAATACAGGATTATTTTTTCTGAACTTTACAGATTGCCACTTTAAAACAGCGACGGACATATTGGTGGGGTCTGCTTAGCTCGGCTGACAGCAAGGCGGACATTATGTACGGCATGCGGCAAAATAAATCGGGGCATGCGACAGGCGGCCAGAATCAGATAAAACTGCATCGCCGCGCCATGTGACGTTGCACTGCTGATGTCGAGACATCGTAGTACGTGTTCGCGTCCTTTCATGCTCGCAGCCGTCTTTTTTTCTCCCCTGCTGCGGACTATCTGATTACTTCCACCTTCTGGCGTTAGGCGTCGCTTTCTTTATTCTTCTAGTCGCTTTCTTTCTTTGAGATACATGTTCATTTCTCACATCAAAACTATTTCAGATATAGCACCTGTCTTACTGTACATTCCTTTGCATACTTTTTTTCTAGCTGGTTCTAAGTCCTGCATGTATATATATATATATATATATATATATATATATATATATATATATATATATATATATATATGTGTGTGTGTGTGTGTGTGTGTGTGTGTGTGTGTGTGTGTGTGTGTGTGTGTGTGTGTGTGTGTGTGTGTGTGTGTGTGTGTGTGTAATAACGTGACAGTCTGTTGGCCTTGTCAGTTAGGGGTGGGAGCCCCGTCAAGCTACTGAGTTTGTAGCTTTTTGCTCCAACCCTAGCATTTCTTTTCTATTGTTCAGGACAAAAAATGCTGAATAAAGTTGATTGATTGATTGATATTCACAGCGTCACTCTCACAGCTCGCTTCACCCTTGTCATGCGCCCGCCGAAGTGCGAGCGTGACGTAGTTAATCAAGAAAGCGACCCCCTACCGCCAAACGCTGCGGATACGCACCTACTCAAATGCAAGCAAGGAAAAAGACACGGCTGCGGGCATCAAAGGACGCGCACTGCGATGTCTCGACCACATAAGTAAAACATCAGACGGCGCGGCGATGCAGTTTTATCTGATTCTGGCCGCCTGTCGCATGCCCCGACTTATTTTGCCGCATGTTGTACCTCACGTGAATCCAGATTTAGACTTAACTGAAATTCACTAATAAACTTTATTTTGCTTTAATTTCCTGGGCCAAGATTACGTTTGCTAATTGATGGGCATCTACATCGAAGGTGAGCCTTGATTTTAAAATTTCTTAATCGGCAATATGGTTCGAAACAATGAACGCCAAAAATACGCATTTGAATGTTGCTGCGCTAGTTTTCACGCATTACCTGGTTATGAACTGGTGTTGCCACGCGTGGTATCCACGCCGAAATCAAGTTAGCTTCTTCTACATCATCAAATGCAGCAACTGCGCCTGTATTTAATGGATAAGAAGTGCGAGAAAAGCCAATTTTGTGAATATGCAATGTGGGAAAGCCAACTCAACGAGCTCCCAAATGCATATTTTTGATGCTCGATATTTCGAAACACATTGCCGATGAAGAAAATTTAAAATCAGGAGTCATGTTCGATTTTGACGGCCATTAATTTCACAATATCGCCCCTAAAAACAAAAGTTTATTACTTAATTTAGGTTCATTATTTGTCTAATTACAGATCTATACGAGGTACACAATGTCCGTCTTGATGTACAATCCAACTCAGCCGACCGCACCGACGTATCTCTCGCAGTTTTTGAAATAAAAACCTCTAAAGGTTAGAAAAAATAACCTCCTATAAAAACAACATTACTGAGTTGGAGCAGTAAATGGCCGCCGAAGAAAATCTAAACCGAAAAATCACAGCGAAACTAACCATCGCAGATTTCCCCAGAGTTCACCAGTACTGTGTGCGTCAGCAATACGTCAGCAAACAAAGCACTGATAAGACAAACACACACACACGGGCGCCTTCTTTCCTTTGTTTACCGTAGCGAAGCGTACTTGGGCTAGAAGTACGCTTAGCAGTGTACTGAGAAGCCAGTTGAAACCTCTTTGCATTTCTTTCGCCAGCCTTACGTTTTCTTTGTTGTTCTGGTCAGTTCCACCTGCAACTGCAGTCCTCGCCGACGCACAGGCCCTTCACGCCTTCTTTTCCCTTGTGGTCCCTGAGGCACAGCGCCTCGCAGCTCGACCTTTCGCAGTCTGGGAAGAAAAAAAGAACGATTTCTTCAGCTCTCTACATTTTTCTAAGCTACCATTGTTGCGCACTTTCGAAACTTCAATTGCAGTAGTTATGACAATAGCGAATAATGAGGCCTCTATGAAAAAAACAGGTTCTTGGTTAGTGACGAAGCCCTGAAGCAAGCGAACGTGCGTTGATGACCTCCTGCTGCTTAATGCTCCCTGTGCGGTGCTAATGCTTAGTGGTTTGGAATTCTTCATGATCAGGTTTGGAAAGCCGAATACAGGCAAGGAAAAAAACAGGCGCACCATTTCAGTGTTAGCCCCAAATTAACATTGTTGTTATTTCCTGCTGTATTGCTCCCTCTTTCCGCTTTGCTTCCCCTCTCACTGTAGCTCAAAGTCCGCATGATATACTGGTTTGGTTTATGGGGTTTAACGTCCCAAAGCGACTAAGGCTATGAGAGACGCCGTAGTGGAGGGCTCCGGAAATTTCGACCACCAGGGGTTCTTTAACGTGCACTGACATCGCACAGTACACGGGCCTCTAGAATTTCTCCTCCAAAGAAATTCCGGCCGCCGCGGCCGGGATCGAACCCGCGTCTTTTTGGTCAGCAGCCGAGCACCATAGCCACTGAGCCACCGCGGCGGCGCATGATATACTGAAGAGATTTCAATTAGCACAGTGGGCTTGGCACCGAAATAGGCTGAGTGCGTTTTGAGCACTGTGCCCTCAACCAGAATCTCTCCGTCATCTTGTTGCCCCAATATAATTCCGAAAATAAGGTTGAACGAAATCTAATATAGGAACAATAAAAAAAAGCCTTTGAGTTATATTGTCGATCAATTCAAGAAGTGAACGAACAGACCGCATAAAAGCGCCACTTGAGCATGCACCGCTAAAATGTGGTCTTAATGCTCACACCTGGGCATTGCGTGCAATTCACTACCCGCCAACGGAGTGGATGAAGAAGGGCGAAATGTTGACTTCTAGGACGTTATCCCTAGTCACTGAAAAAAAATTTCCGGGTACGGCATCCGTTTCCACCGTACCGCTGGGCATATAAGGTATCCGTGGCCACCACCCAGCGTTCTCAGAAAACGTGTAATGCGCCTTTGAAGGCAAATTGCATAGAGTGGCTAGAGACACCGGAAGCTTTGACGGAGTACCGCATTCCTCTCCCCTCCTCAGGATCTGGAACGCATATGACGGCCGCTGCCTAGCGTTTCCAGTACAACTATTAGCTGATAGCTTGAAAGCCTGCGTTGTTGGCACAGCCCAGTTCATGAAAATGCGAATTAACGCTTACAAGACACAGGAAGCGAGGAATTTTCAACCATGTTTAGGAAGCACGTTGTGCACTAATGCAGGTCCTAGAGGGCAGTGCTCTGTACTTGCGCCGCTCCATGTAAATTACATGCAAAGGCTGTTGCTAGCTTTTCTGGCAACTTTGGGCTGGGGCAACCATATATCTTTCATGCTTGGCGGCGCGGGGCAACATAATGCGGCACTCTGGAATTTTTTCCCCTGACTGTGCCGAAGAGCCAGAACGCGCTGCTGCTCGGCCGAGGCGAAGGTTCGTTATACTGCGTTCTGGCACTGCGTACGAAAGGAGGGTGAGTGCGCTGTTGAACTAAGTGGCCGACGGCTCCTCAGGACTCGAGCGCAGCTACCATTGAGACACACTGGAACGCCTTTCATGCACTGTATTTCATGCTTACATCTACTTTCGACGACAAGATCGAATGTCAATTTTTCTTTATGGTAGCGTTGATCACTGCTGTAGATAAGTTCCGTACACATTCTAGATAAAGAAAAAACTACCGTAGGCACTTAAGCCTCCTTACGTTCTTATCGTAAGGAGCTTAAGTGCCTGCGGTAGTTCCTCTTTCCTTATCTTCAGTTTAGAGTGGTGCCTAAAAACGTAAAACATTTATTTAATCGTTTGTCTAAACACGTTACAACCATAAAAAGAAACCAGCAAGAGAACAGGCTGGTAAAAATTTAAAACAGAAACATGCACCAGCGCCACATGCAGGCATGGAAGATAGCAGCATGAAAACAGCTTGGCAACAAATACAAGATAAATTTAGCGACAAGAACTAAAAGTAATGATCAGAGAAGCTGATTTCGGACAGAGAAGTCCTGGTCGCAATGAATCGCGAAAACGAGTTGGCACGGTTAGGCATTCATTTTGTTTTTAAATAGATGGGGTCTGTAATAGCTGATTAAAGAAACAGGCCCTTAAGTATTTCGATTGCTATCATATCTATAAACTAAAGCTATCTATAAACTTCAGCGAAAATATTTTTCAGTGGGGTTATTGCTAATTTTCTTCCGACTGCGTAAATATATTCTGTACGAACGGTACTTATATGCAAATGCGATGTTATTTGCGATTGATTTGACGCTTTGGCAAGTTCTGATGCAAAGCCTGCCTTCGGGACGGGGCAATACTGCATATCTCAGAACTGTTACAACCGAACGGCAGTGTTGAAATAGCAACGGTCCTTCTTTTGAATTCTTTTGAAAACCTGCTATTGCGCTGATGATTTTTTTTTTTGGTTTTATGATGTGCATTAATGAGTACCCCTTTTTTCCCCGATCTCTTTTCCTACTGCTCTGTCATTACCTCCCACACCGCCCTTATGTCCTGCCTCGGGGCTTTTAAGGGACCAATAAAGTATTTTCTTTATCTTCAGAGGATTCAAATCGATTGTTCTATTTGAACCAATTAAGGTAATATAAACTGAAAAATGCTTCTTTTTGCCGACTGAAAATGCCACCTCTGCCATTGTAGTTTTTTTCGCGCAAATTCCGCCCCTTTTCATAGGGGTTTAGCCGACGTGGCTTGCGATGGCCAGTATAAATCACCTGCTTGGTGTAACAGATTTCTCTCATGGAGTTTCGACCGAAGACTGCGTGATTAACCGGTGTTCTGGGCAAATATTTTGTTTTCTTGAGCTCTATTGGTGTTTCTTTGTTTTCCTCTACTTCATTATCAGTTCCCACCATATTTTCTCAATCTGCTGTACCGCTTTGTTTCATTCCTGATTTCAAGTACCTTGCTGTGATCCCTGAATTATGCTACGTTGTTGTTGGCTGATTGTGCATTTTTTGTTCCTTTTTCTTCTTTCTTTTCCTTTCCTCTTTCTCGTGAAAAGTGCGTGTGCAATGGGGTGCACTGTGTGCCTTCAGAAAGCATACGTCCATAGTGTAAGGGAATAGGGAGCTAGTCAAGCTGTCTTCTGAGCTTTTTTTTCACCCTTCCCTCATCGACTGGCCGAGAAATAGAGGTGTTATTAATCAACTGCTCTGCTCGGGATATGTGCATTTCTTATCTATTTTTGTTTATTTAAAATGTACTGCCGACTAATTTGGTTCAGCAAGGAAAGAATTCATTCATTAGTAAGAATGAGTATGCTTTAGGATCAGCAATACTGTAGTAGTTGCAAATAAATTTACGCGTAAAGTGCCCTAATAGAAATAAACAGAGCAGCAAAACAAAGTACACTGTGTGCAAATGCATGCCGCAAGCATAACCATATCGAACGAGAGACACAGTATGGTGCTGCCAATAAATATATATATATTTTTTAATAATCGAACAAGATATATAAGCTGTCACAACATTGGAGAAAGGTGAGGTTAATCTTCAGATGAGTTCCAACTGAATATTATTTTCGGGAAAAATAAAATTTTTTGCGTATTCGCGCGGGAAAAGATTGCCTTGACGCTGCGACTGTGTTTATGTCCGGAAGGCCTGGCTGTGTCCGTTTCAAGGTAATCTTGTGGTTCAATACTGGCATTTTGAAAATACACAGAGCGAAAAATCCGAAGCGGGGTCGCCCTCCTCGTTCCAGTCAATGGTTCATAGGCTACCTGATGTAAAATGACGGACGGAGAGTCTCTTAGCTTATATATTTTGTATATGAATCGAAGTGCTATTCTTTGTACCTTTTCTCAATTTTTTTTTGTTTGTTGCAGAGTGTGGGTACCATATTTTGCTATCATAGCAAAGAATGGGTCTAAAAAAATTGGCAGTGGCTTAGCTCAGTTATGCCAGGATACATGTAGCGAGAGCTACATTTCCCTGAGATAAACCGAAATAAACAGAGATTTGACAGAGATAAACAGTGTCCGATGATCGGCAATGTAGCACGCAGTTGTCTCAATGCTGCCTACTCAGTATTTAGACTGGTTGGTTTCTCATGCGCCGCGCACCTGCTGCCCTTCTACGGTTGCCGCGCATGCGCACAACTGTCTACCCTGGCTGATGGCGTAATGCTCGACTGGGTAGCGTAGTGTAGCTCTCGCTACAAAATGGAATCGTGTGCTTGCAGCTAAAGTGTACTTGATGAGTTGCCGAATCGTCGCTTAAAAAAAACGAACTTTTTCCTAGCAGATGAAGAGTTCAGGAGATACAAGTAGACCCTTTAAGATCCGATGTTACGATCACCCCCAGGCACCGAAATTCTTACACTTGATAAGTTATGTAGTCCCTAATTCCATACGTAAAGCTAAACAGTTTTGTCATAATTAATCGTCATATACCGATTAATTCTCACACCAATCTGCTGGGAGCTGTAAAATCGCATTCAGGACTGGTTGGCCGGTTACGGAATGAGTGCTTTTAAAAGTAATGCAGCCATCGGCGAATAACCAAAGTGCTTGTTTCAAAACACTAAACAGATCGTTGATGTAAATATTACAAAAACAGGTCCGAAGATGGAGCCGCGTGGAACACCCGACTAAATATATCTAAAGCGGGAGCAGTGCCCTTGAATATCTGTATATTGGTATCGATTGTTATAATATTACATAACGAAAACGATTCTTCGAGAAGGAATGCCAATTGCTTTCATTTTACTTATTGGAAACTTATCGAGAACTTTGGATAAGTTCATAAACGTAATACCGACCTGCCCCCCGTCTGCGGTGAGTTTTAGTGAGCTCATGTACGCTTCCGGTTGCGTAGCAGTGGAAAAGTACTGCAGGAAGCTATGACGCCTATCGCTGATTATGCCATTCATGTCTACAAATCCTAAACAAATATGAGTACAATATTTCGACTGATTTTCAATGGACAAGACTGACTGATATTTGAAGTAATTTATAATAAAGTTTCTTTCTACTGCTGTTTCGGTTTTGGTTTCAACGGTCGAACGATGCATGTGACGTCAAGGAGAGGTTATAAGTCACGTGAACCTTGAAAAACTGCAATCTAATCAATGCTTCTGCATACGATGTCACTCCGGCTGTGAAAGAAGGCTCTTGAAGAAGGCTGGCTTCAGCACTGTAGGGAATTAAAACGATGAAGGAGCGACTATATCGCAATTTGTTTATGCCTCACGAGATTTATAACATCTTTTGACGTCCCAGCCATTGTTTGGCTGTTGAAACCCAAAACCGAAACAGCAGGGCAGAAAAATTCGATCACGAATTATTTAGTGGTCGGAGGCGAATGCCACATGGTCACACATGTGTAGTCGCGTCTTCCGTAGAATTATAGAGAAGAAAACATGTCACCAAAATTAAGTGCCTATACTTCTTTAAAAGTGACAAGGTATTATCTGAATTCCAGCATGTCTTCAACTAAAACCCTGTTTGCTGTATGTGCCAACCTCAGTATAAGCGTTTACTCAGTCGCGGTCTTGAAATTTTCAGTTTTCGTGGTTGCTTAGCTTGAGCACTTTACTCCCGTCGTTTTGGAGCTTTGCCATAAGTAGGCATTTTTCTTTGGTGTGCTCTTCTGGTCTTTAATACTTTTCCTTAGAGCCTTGTGGTGGGGCTACATCCCTTCACCAGGCTACTTGCCGGACGTCGGACACGTTTTATCTGGTATCGCCTCCACCTCCTTCTCGTGACAGTGAGCATTCTATGTGCTGCACGCGCCGCTGCCAACCATCTTTTGCCTTATGCGCAGCAGGGGGCAGATCGTTGCGTTCAGTCAGAAGGCTGCATTTTAAATGGACATGTACACAATTAGTGACCAGTGCGCTTATGCCCATCAAGTCTCCTGCTAGGGATGAGGTGGTGCGATGAGGTGGTGTGCTTTCCATCAGTTTCACACGGAATCAACTGCTTGATGTTTTCTTTTCTCTGCTCACCGAAATATCCCGGCTTTCCTGGATGTCAGTGATCACTTTCCACTTTCCCGCGTTGAAAATCAGTACATGAACAACCTGCCATTTATTACGTGAATGCTTTCTGTGGTCATGTTGCCATTTTATCTGGTTAGTAGGTTTATTGTATGCAATATTGGGGTCATCATAAAAGTCGCACCCTTCTGTTACATACATGAATGGAGTGAGTTTCTTATATGATGACGATGATGCTGATGAATTTAAATGATTCAAGGCCAGCTTTTGCCAAAAAAACACATGGGAGAGAATGCTATTGCCTTCGCAAGGTGACGTGAATGGCGGATTTTTACAATTTCACCCCAGAGAAGCCAAGCACCAGGCCAGGCAAAAACATGTATCCGTTAACTATTCGGTGGGTACACCTGGCGGCTCTGGGGATCGAACATAGCACCTGCAGCATACGAGGCGATTGATGAAACCACTGGGCCACCACCACGGTGTTTTTCATGGTGTGCTTTCAACTATGTTTATTTAGTGGTAGTAGCTTGTTGTATAATGTCGCTACAAAAAGATAGAATTCCATTCCCTAATGGTTTAGTGCCTATGAAATCGGTGCGGTTGTATCGGAGCTCCAACTCAGCACCAGTCACTAGTTGGCACACTGGAACCCACGCGTAGCGCTCATTCGCACGCTAATGCGAACATACAAGGCTAAGAGAAATTTCAGTTTTTTGTCTTATTGCTGTAAAATACACTTGAAACCTAGCACTTCTTTACACGCATGTGTTATGGCCTTTGCCGACGCCAGAAAAAGGCAGCGTTTCTTGCAATCGAGTGCGTTCGTGTTCCTTTGAGACCTGAATAGGCCGCTTCCCTTTAAACGCTTAGAGTTAAAAACGCACACATCCTACCTGAAATGTCCAGCATGTCTGGTCTGACGCTAGCATATTTGTGAAAAGCATAACAGCGGCTGTTTCTGTCCTTATGCCTAAGATGACACATCCATAAATCAGCCCTGCGAAGACATTCTTACAAATGTTCGCCTTTATCATCCATTGGTGCAGAGGACGAGAAATAGGCAAGAGACCAGAATAAGAGGAAACTGTGACATAATCCCTCTGATAAATTGCATGTTTTCTTCTTTCCATTTGAGGGCTGCACACTTACGGTTGTCCCACTTGCAGAAGCATTCGTGTCGGATGCAGTTCGCCTTGAGGTTCAGCTTGCCCCGTTTCGTTCTCAGGCAGTTTTCGTAGCACGGCATCTGTCTGCACGCTGCAAGTGTGAAAAATGAGTTGAAGAAACTACACGAGCAGAAACCTGTGTCTGCCCTCCATGAGCATCTGCACATCTGATTCCCCGAAGTGGTCACATTATTTTTATTACGTCGTACCTCATTCTTTTATGATTTGTCGCTTATGTGCAAGTTGCAATGCGCGGCAGTTGTAAACGTTCTATGGGATGTCTATAAAGAACTATGGCACAAAATATCCTTGTTCTGTTACTGCGTGCGTTACATGCGCTAAATAATGACCATTCGACAATTATATTAACACAATGTTGAATACACAAAGGCGCCCTGAAAAGTGTCTGAATCCAAAAACTTAGCTACCGCTAAGGGCAAGCTTAAGTTCAGGCTCCAATGTTTATTGTATATTAATTAGTGCTGCAAAAACTGCGCGGTGGGCTAGAAATAAACCAGAACTCCAGCATAAGCAACGACCTATCACTGTTCTGGCAGGTCGCTGCTGTATATTTTGTTCTTATTCACGGGTAAACTGCCTCAGCTGCTAAACGCACGGTTTACGAAATTCAGCACGACCATGCATGAGTACGGCTCTGGAGGCAAATGAGCAATAAGGGAAGATTCCCAAGACATAAAAGCTCCCTTACGTTCACGGTACTCGCAGTTGCAACCGTCTCCGTCGCAGCGGCCCGTAACGTCGAGCTTATCGGCTCCGTAGTGCTCCTCGCAGATCTGCTGGCATCGGTCGAGGCTGCAGTCTGCATGCGTACAATACAGATTCGAACGATTATAACTATCGGAACTTTAGTTTATGTCCCGCGACGGCTCATCGCAGCTTCCGAGTCTAGTTCGACAGAGAATTACGGGGCGGTTACGAGTGCCCAAAGCGGAGCTCAGCTGTCGTGGTGCGACAGCAAAGAATTTTAACCGGCGTGTTCTGCTTTTTTTCTTGCAAAGACAGAAAGGTGAGTGTAGACGTCGACTTGTCTGGGACTGTAGTAATATTTGAAGTGAACTTCTTTCGAAAGATCTCTTACAGATTTGGCAGTCAACCTGTACGTCTGTTCAGAGAAGCTGGTAAGAAAGTACGAATTGGAACTTCCTTCTCCGTGTGAACATTACACGAACTGCCTTTAAAGGATGGGGTGTTCCAAACTAGGTTTGTCCCCGAAGGGGCGTAGCGGGATTTGCGGAGCCTCTTCAATGCGGAGACCGTTCAGAAAGCCGGCCATCGGGCTGGGGGACACTTGAACCCATCCTTCTACGGGGGCTGGGTCTAGATTCAACCACCTCTCGCAGCAGAGGAGGATGCCCAAGACACTAGGCCTCCTTCCCTATCCCCTCTCTCACGTTTTTCTCCACCCTATTCTCTAAAAATGCAATCAATATTGCTGCCTGTCCATTTGGTCACTTGCCAGCCGAGGCAGGTGGGGGTGCGGGCACCGACGATGACGACTACGTGGAACTGAAGAACAGCTATTAAGAACCAGCGCTCTAGAAAGGAACGGCCACGCCAGGGTGATTTCAGCGAAAGAGCGTTGACAACGAGGGAGAAACCCCTGGCAGGAGTTGCGAGGAACGGGCTGAGTTTTCTATATATCAGGGTCTAGCTTGATGGTTGCTAGACTGCAAACTATAAGACACGCAAAAAGTCGCTAAGAGGAAAATTGGAGACAAAAAAATTAACCAAAGAGCAGCAGTCAGCTCTCCTATGACACGGTTTTACAAAGGAATTCATCCCTAATATGCGCGGTGTGCAGTGTGCCTCATTAATAATGAGGCACACTGCACACTGCAGTGTGCACGATCGGTTTCTAGACTCTAGCTCTTGTCCAAAATGCTCAGCAAAAGCGAGAAGAGCAAGTAAATGAACGAGAAGGAAGCCTGAGTCCATTCAGTAGTATTATGCTTTGCGTGGATTATATAAACCCTCACTGTGGCCGCGTCATAATGTGTCGCGCATGTCGGTAAAAGATTGTTAAACGCTAAAGAAAGAGAAGAGCGCGGCAATGTGGAAACGTTGCTACCGACCTCCGTGGTGCTGGAAGGTTCCCGCAGAGTTTTGCCAACATACATCTTGTTTGGATTGTTTTCAACAGCAACAGAACAAGAGGAAGTTTATTTTTTTAAGCACTGACTATTCCGACAGTCTAATCCCACTTCTTTCATTTGTCCAGGGAACACCGTGCATTGTTCAAATTCAATAATTGTTTAATTCCGCAGCCCTTTTCTAAAGTGCAACTTACTACTTAAGCTTGGCGTAGCTACCTCGCGGACAAATATGACTTTAAATAGTAGCGCTGATGCTCTCCACAATATGGCAGAGTATGCGCTTGCGTAACAATTAAGTCTATCTTCAGTACTTCATTTAGACGATACGACTATACGACGATTTCGAATTATAGTCTTCAATACTGTCAAGTATCTGGTGGGAGTATGAGGACTTGGATCATGCCCATTTTTGTGCGAGTATTGTTGGAATTACTGCAATCTAAACTTCGAAGTTACTTTCGCCTGAAGCCTTTCATTTAAATATTCTACGTAGAGGTTATTTTCATGGCCCCCGAAGAACGGTTCAAGGCGACTCAGTTGTTAGTTTCCTGTTTCAATTGGTGTAATAATAGCAATAAATTAACTTGTCACTGCACCAATGCCCAAGTAAACTTCCTTCACTGTACGAATGTTTTAAAATAGTGAGGTTGAAACCCCACAAACGAACGTACAGAGAACAATGCATTTCTCTAGGCATCAGTGGATGCAACGTAAGCGAGGTATTTCTTTGCTGGGCAACATGCTTTAGCTACGACGATGACAATGTGAAACGTCGGCACGAAATAAAAACATGGGTATAAGAAACTACCACTCCAACTATGTGAACGTGGCTCATAATTAGACAAATCTAAAACGACCCTTACCACCAAATAAGTAACCAATCGCTGTGAGCGGCCCCTTGCTTCAAAAGAGAACATTATAAATATGTAACAAAAATACAGTATTTCGTACAAGTGTCATTCTGTACTAAGCAGTAATAGACAGTTAAAACCAAGCCTCTTGAACCGCACAAGTCACAGGCAGATGCGACAGCCCACCTCTGGAAGATTCCGGCACGCGCTCATCCCACTGAAACAAACAAGTTGATTACAAGCTCCCGCTTTTGGTCTAGGTGTTAGACCTGCAAGCACTTACTGAACTGCGGCACAGTTAAAAGCATAGCAAGTAACAAAATTTAGATAAGGTTTATATCCAATGCTGTCTTCAAGCTGCAGTGCTCCTTCCGTCATAGGCATATAATGGGCGAGACAAATCAAGCAACTAGCACCAGAGGGGCTTCGCATCATTTAAACACCGTGATTAATTTCTTAGGCAGGTAGTGGCCGCTGATCCAGACAATGAGAGCAAAATGACTTGAAGAATTATGACTTTGAGTGCCTATGGCAGGTTATTTCAGAATAGCAGTTTACCAATGTCCCCCAAGAGAAAGTATACAACAGCAGCATCTTACCGGTACTAACCTCTAGGGCAGAAACATGGAGGCTAACAAGAAGTGTTGAGCCTAATTTAAGAACAACGCAGCGAGCTATGGAAAGAAAAATGATGGGTGTAACGTTAAGAGATAGGACGCGGGCAAAGTGGGTGAGGAAATAAACGCGGATTCATGATATCGAAGTTGAAATGAAGAGGAAGAAATGGGCTTGGACAGGAAATAGTATGCGGAGGGAAGATAACCGCTGGGCCTTAACGATGATGGAATAGATTCCAAGAGAACGCAAGCGTAGCAGGGGGTGGAAGAAAGGTAAGTGGGCGGATGAGATTAAGAATTTTGCAGGGATACGGTGGCCGCCGCTGCAAAAGGAGAGGGTTATTTGCAGAAACATGGCAGAGGCCTTTGCCCTGCAATGGGCGTAGTTAGGCTCAAGATGATGATACTGATTGATTTGTGCGAACTTAAACAGAACGTTAGGTAACTACGCTTCAAATCACAAGAGCAGAAAATTTGAAAAGGCCTTCCCTATTAGTACGTTTAGGGCTCTAAAGCCTACGAGCACCAACACCTCCAAAGGAAAATTCTTGCTAGCATGTTGGTGCGTAGTTTCGCTTCGCCGGACTACAGGCGCAGGATGGCAGGGTCAACAGAAGCGAAAGAGACAGGACACAGTGCTGTGGGCCTTTTCCTTTGTATCGGTTTTCACTGTAACTCTCCGCTAGCAGTCCGTCGATAACTCCAATGGAAACTTTAACTATTTTTTGAGGCAAGCGGTATCCGCTGTCAAATTATGGCTCTTGGGAAGAGCACAATTCGCCGGGATGTTTCTTCCTAGGCTTCTGCCCACCTCACCTTATTTATTTGATTCGTTCGTTCTCTTCGCTTTTCAGCTTTGATCCCGATTCTTATTTGCGATTCCTTTCCAAATTAGCCCCTCACTTCACAGCTCTTAGCAACCTCCTACCAGCAGCCGCAGCCTTCTCATCCCACTGCATTCTTCTCCAACCTCCGAGCCGCCGCGGTGGCTTAGTTGTTAAGGCGTTCTGCTGCTGACCCGAAAGACGCGTGTTCCGTCCAGGCCGCGGTGGTCGAATTTCCATGGAGGCGAAATTCTAGGGGCCCGTGTACTGTGCGATGTCATTGTATGTTAAAAAACCCCAGGCGATCGAAATTTCTGGAGACCTTCACTACGGTGTCCGTCGTAGCCTGAGTTGCCTTGAGACGTTAAACCCCCGTAAACCCATTCTCTTCCCTCTCAGTCAAGCCCTCATCCCCACTCCCTCAAAGGCGAAGACCTTGTCGACAGTTTCACTGGACCTTCGCGTGTTCAAACTGGCAGCTTGAGAACCGCTTTCCCATACAGTCAACAGCTCACAACTAGTCACAAAATGAGGTGACTGGAATGTGTGCCACGCCAATAACTGCACTTGTCCGGACGGTGACTCTTAAAACGGCTGAATGAAAGAAAACCAATATTTCTTGGTGTGTAATAGAACTACAACTGCGGCTTGTTGAAAACAGTGCATGAAGGTGAACTTTGTACATCGTGAAGGCCTCACGGATCACTGCAGAAAAACACACATCGCCGCTGTCTGGAAGCTCATGTTTAGTGGCGAGTTTATAAAGCGAATAACAAATCACGTTTTTAAACATATCCAGTTAAACTGATCCAGGCGAAGTAGCTTATACTTATGGAAGGTTACCGAAATGATACTAAAGTAAAATCTTTATTTTTATTTCTTTAACCGCAGACGAAGGTTACCTGCTGCATTTGCTCAAGAACGGGGCTAACGGCACTAGCCATCCTCCAGCTTTTCTTCTGGAGAAATAGTTTGAGTTCATTGATTG
Organism: Amblyomma mixtum; assembly: GCF_055824585.1. Taxonomy (NCBI): domain Eukaryota; kingdom Metazoa; phylum Arthropoda; class Arachnida; order Ixodida; family Ixodidae; genus Amblyomma; species Amblyomma mixtum. Next base: position 370,308,806 of record NC_143014.1, on the reverse strand, counting down.
TGACCTTTATTTGAGTGTAAATTTTAATTAACTTTGTAAATGCTCCTCTTGCTCATTGCTTGCGCTTATCGTGGTTCGTCATGACCTTATCAGCATGGGTAACCCATGATCTTTCACCGCGAGGTGTCTAATTGTTTTTTTTTTCACCCAGCATTGAATGTCCATTCAGTGGTGACGACGATTTCTGTGCATTTCGGTGAGTACGATCATTGTACCACGTTTGCCGCTTTGCGAAGCTGATGAACTGCCTCGGCTATTCTTTGCTGCCAGCCGGGCCTAATTGGATTTCAGACTCACCAGACACAGCTGCCATGTGCCATGTTCTTGTAATTGGGGGCAGCTTTATCTGTTGTTGCTGCTGTTGTTGACCACTGTAACGGCAGAAATAAAAAAGCATGATGCACCCGACGACGACAGTCTTTTCACCTATCAATTTATGACCTCTAAATCTACTCTGTTCAGTTAAAAGTTTTTAAACTGACTTATTGAACAATGCATAAGGATTTGCCACTAAATTCTTTATCGTTTAGCTCCGTGAGTCATCGGCTGCAAAATGCCTAATTCATAAGAGAACAATGTATACTGCAACACGGTAAATTTTTGCTTCATTGGTTGTCCTAGGTAGAGCTGTAAATTAGATTGCATAAACAATACAAAGATACTTTGAACTATATGATAGATAAATAAACTCTCAGAAAATCCCCCGAGGAAAGCTACCCGAACCATATTTGTTTCAAATGATTGAACTTCAACCCGTTGCAGGTTCAAGTTCCAGAGCACAACCTGGAAAGCAAAATGTACTGCTTCTGGACACAATATATCATCTCATGGAGTAATGTAGCAGCTTCCGTCAGCGACATCTCCGGCGCTGGAGCCTGAACTTGCACAGTTTCTACAACTTCGCAGCTAGAGTTTGTTTCCCCTAAACATTTGACCAACTTCGCAGCTAATATGGCATGGGATACCATATCCGCTTTGCTTTTGTGTGGCTACGGAAGACACTTGTAGCTTGAGAAGTAGCTGGAAATACTAGATAGCGCACTTGTCTTGCTCTCTCTCAGATAGGAGTCGAGGAAGAACTAGGGTTCGAAGAAATTCACATGAGAACTTGCGCGAGAGGACCTTTGCGTTGCTAAAAGCTGGAAGCGTTGGAAGTCAAGCAGACGATATTTGTGTGAGCTAGAGATGTACATTACAAAAGTTTAGGAAAACATTACTGCACTTTATCAAATGTGCTAAATGAATAATATATACGACGAGCTTGCGGTGACGTGAAGTAAACACTTTCAGAGACCACCTGCACACCTCATACCCCGCTTCATTAAAAAAATGACTACGTGTTCATTTCTATCAGCTGAAATTTAAATTGGGCGACCAATGCCTTGGTGTCCCTGATGTTCATTCAGGTGTATTTCGCTGGGAAATGAACCGTCGCTCTATATCCTCAATGGAAATTTTTGTTAGCTGCCTTCTGCCCCCCTGTTTGCTTCATTTTGTCCCCAAAATTAGCTTAAATAATCTATCAGCTTATAACGTGTTACAGCTGCTGGAACGCCAGGCTTGCTCTTCTAGAAGACGTCAGAAGTGAAAGTCATGCATGTATTTAGACGCAGATTGTCTTTTGGCGCCAGGCATAATCTAGATACACGGTACCACATGCGAATAAATGGTCCCTCTCCGCCATTTTTGCTTTTCGCGAATGAGTTTTAGCCACATGAAATTTTTACGACCAATAAACAATTGTCACCCTCGCGAGGTTTTGGAATGACTTCCGATATTAAGAATAGGATGTTATGCAATGAGAGGGCGCTCACACGAATTAAACTCACTTTTATCTCTCGCTGTAAGGCAGTGTCTTGAAGAAGTAGTTCGATACAGTATTCTTTGTGGGCATCCGATTGTATTAAGGAATAGCGTGATTTTGGAGTGTCCTCATTCGTTTCGATGCATGTATACTTTAGGCCTACGCATGCATTCAAGACCCGAAAAAGTACGACGCTAAAAATATATCTCACCCTTTAAAGGCGCAACACTCGAAAAATTGGGCAGGCTTTTGGTTTTTTCATAGATTGGAAAAACTCGTTCTCACTGCTGCGATGCTTGCTTCCAGCAGTAATTTTCATGTTTCGTGCGAGCCTTCGCTTAGGTGTACGCGGGTTTCAATTCTCGTGAAATTACTTCGTTCAAAATTCCTGTGTTCAGTTTGCACCTTGACGTCTCTATCTGTAATAAAGCAGACATATTATTATGTATCGGCAGCGCGAACACAACACAGGAAGAAGAAGGAGAAGAAGGTAAAGAACGCTGAACTTCCAACTTTTATTTGAGCAAAACTGAACTCGCACTTATATACACATACCAGGTAAAATCCCACCAGGGGGGTAATCAAGGCGCGCGACAGAATTGGGACCAACACGATGTCCAGGGCATCAAAAAGATAACTAGAATCGCACTATACAATGACTTCCGTGAAATGAAGCACGAATGACATGCGGAAAAACAATACAACGTAAAAACAGTGTTGAGTGTGCGCAAATGGAAAAATGGGAAAACAGAGTTGAGGGCGCGAATTTTGCTAAAAAAAACATGAGAAGGCGAGAACACCGTACCGCTTACCTTTTTACCGTGTTCTCGCCTTCTTACGTTTTTTTGGCAAAAGTCGCGCCCTCAACTCTGTTCTTCCATTTTTTCCATTTGCGTAGACTCAACCCTGTTTTTACCTTTTTCCGTGTTCTCGCCTTCTCATGTTTTTTTAGCAAACTTCGCGCCCTCAACTCTGTTTTTCCATTTTTCCATTTGCGCACACTCAACCCTGTTTTTACATTGTATTGTTTTTCCGCATGTCATTCGTGCTTCATTTCACGGAAGTCATTGTATAGTGCGATTCTAGTTATCTTTTTCATGCCCTGGACATCGTGGTGGTCCCAATTCAATCGCGCGCCTTGATTAACCCCCTGGTGGGATTTTACCTGGTATGTGTATATAAGTGCGGGTTCAGTTTTGCTCAAATAAAAGTTAGAAGTTCAGCGCTCTTTACCTTCTTCTCCTTCTTCTTCCTGTGTTGTGTTCGCGCTGCTGATACATATGGATCGCAACCAACTAGCCCGACAGATGGTGTTATTCAAGACATATCAGGGCATATTTTTGGCTAGTGGGCACTGCAAGCATACCTTCACGATTTCCGCTGCTCACACTTTATCTCGTCAAAGCCATAAAAATTGCTGATTATGAGCACGTGTCCGACACGCGACTCAGAGGCGTTCATCGCCTTCATTTCCTACGAAAGCCAGAAGGACAAGCCATCGGCTGCGTGCGCCCAAATAAAATGTTGGCAGACTACGCTGTAACTTGCCGTAGAAAACAGCCCCCGGACTTCGTGGTGTCAACACGTTTTTTCCTTCTTCCCGGCAGTTGTCAGCAGCTAGCCCTCGCTCTCTTATGTGCTATAATTTCGCGGAAGTGTGCTCCAGCACGAGAAAACTACTTCGCAGTAAGAACATTGCGCCAGTAGACTGCTGTTTTCTCAGGCCATTACATTCGAATGAAGTTTATGGTTTTGGTCTGCGGGGGTTTACCGTCCCAAAGCGACTCAGGTTATGAGGGACGCCGAAGTGAAGGGCTCCGGAAATTTCGGCCACCTAGGGTTCTTTAACGTGCACTGACATCGCACAGTACACGGTCCTCTAGAATTTCTCCTTCATCGAAATCCAACCACCGCGGCCGGGATCAAACCCGTGTCTTTTGGGTCAGCAGCCAAGTGGCATAACCACTGAGCCAACGCGGCGGCATTTGCAATGAAGTTACAACTTTAGGGCCTCCGCTGCGAGTTTTTCATGGTTCGCTGCTAAGCCAGCCGCCCAGGTGCAGGTAAAAATGTGGAGTTCCTAAATTATGATAATGATGTGCGTCGTACAAGGGCGGGTAGAAAAGATTAGCACAAGTAGCACGAAGGGCGGGATCGCATCGCGCTGATAGCCACAGCAAGTGGAGGTTCGTAAGTGGAAATCTTTACAAAGGTAGCCGCTTCCCAAGCGAAGGAGTGCCACTGACTGACTGAGGCGGTGACCGGCCTACTTTAACAGCAATAGCGATGTATTCATTTTTATTTTGCTCTTTCCTTGTAAGCAAGCCTCAAAAACAAAAACAAAAAATTTTCCCCGGTGATGACTCCGTGCTCAGCTTCCATAGACACACAACTACGAAAGGCCTTGCGCTGTCGTTATGGGCCTGTTCACGAACCGCTGCGCCGCGCATTGAAATTGCGCGGCTCCGGTGATTGGTCAATTGTGCTGCTTTTTACTCGCGCCTGTACAAAACTTGAATCAATATAAATTGGTCGCACAAGTAAGAATCGCGGCAACTCAATTCATGAAGTTGGAATGTTTTCGTATTGTGTTCGCGTAGAAATTTTTGTAGTTTAAGAAACGGTAAATCATAAATTTCTCCACGAACTTGACATGAACAAGTTCTGCAGCGCCACAGAGAGTGTCGACATCAGACACTTGTGTGTCGCAATATAAGAGGGCAGTTATTTCTGGCTTCAAAGAAATTCCACGAAATATAAAAAAATTCTACTTTACGATCCACTCGCGCATAACATGTTCAGCTGAACAACGAATAGTGCTGCCAGTCTAGTCAACATAAGCAGAAAACACACAGCGCAGCGATATACCGACTGGCTCCAAAAACCTGTTGCATTTCTGTTATACCGATTGAGCGCAATAAGACTCTATCGCTACAAATCACCTAAAGCGTTTTCCATATCACATAGCGAGCGTGACACCGGTTGCTATCCCAAATGTAACTACCAGCGCATGCGTTATGGTCACGGTACTTTTTCAGCTAAAAGGGCCTAGACCGGAATAGGGTTTCGTGCATGAGTTCATATGGTGAAGGGTGAACAGCTGGTCAGGTGATTTTTGGTTTTTCGGCGTTTTTTCTAAACAAAACTGCTGAAAGATCTCAACTTGAATGACATGAATGAACCGCTCGGTAAATAATTTATATGTCTCCGAATATTATTATATTGATTGGCTTTGGACTAAATAACACAAAAATAGGTTAATAAAACCTGGCGAGTTAGACACAGTGGCAAATACGTTTAGTTCCTTTTGTGCATTACCAATAGCATGCTTTTAATTGCACCCTCCCAAGCGCAAGAAATCTAACCAAACGCACGCTTCTAGTTTGCGCGATTGCCTTCACGCGCAGCGTGGCGCTGAGTGCCGAAACTAAACGTGAACGGTAGATCACGTGGGAATTTCGGAACAGGCAGGCGACCATTCCCTAATGTCGCCGGGAATCTTTATCAATCTCACAAAAATGAAAGTGGACGAGGAGGGGAAGTACAGCGTGGGAAGTGATCCTGAACGTATTGGTCTGCAGATGGGAGCCCTGACGAAAGCAGTAACGCAGAAACGCAAAAAGGGAACGTAAAAATAAACGAAGAACAAATAGGGCTAGTAGCAGCAGACGTTGAGGAAGAAATGGAGAAACACACCATAGAGTAGTGGGCAGGGATCAGAACTAGTCATTACAACGAAAATGAAACAAGTGAAAGTGGCAAACAGCTGGAAAGAAGAGAGGAAGCCACGAAGATCATGGAATAAGAAAATACGGAGGCCATCGAGGAACGACAGGTGGCTTGAAGACAATATAGAGAGGCAAAGAAGGCGCAGTTGTCTCAAGATGAATTAGACCCAATATGGGACTCTTATGGTTAAAAGCAACTGGAAGTATAGATCCTGGTGCTGGGTAAAATAGAGCAGTCCAGCGATCACTGGAAGGCTCTTGGTCGCAATGTACCTTAAGGTGGGCCAAGAGAATTCGGGAACCATATAAGGTGGAAGGGTAAAAAGAATCAGTGAACGTGGGGACGGATTATCGACGACAAATGTTTAGAGGGAGACGACGCTGTAAATGCATCACATGAATTATAGCTTAGTCATTTAGGAGCAACGATAGATTATCTCCACGCATCAAGAAGCAAAGGACTCCATAATAGAAAGGAGCTTAGAATTTCGAATCAAAATTGGGAGAAGGCGAAGGAAAATAATGCTAAAGGCCCAACCACAGAGATAGATGAAATTTCAATCCAGTTGACTAATGTGCTTGGTTCATGGAGCGAAAGAACGTTGTTAACAACATTGGAAACAGCCATCTAGTAGGAAAATTCTGGACAGCTAGCGGCAAAGTAAAATGAATCTGATTTATAAAGGGAAATATGATAGGACGAACATAGTATTTGAGAGCAATTATGACAGCATATATGCAGGCTGGTAATACTGGCGGTGAAATTGAAAATGCAGATATGGGTGGATATAATAAGATACTCGGAGAACTTCAGAACGGGTTCAGATGTGTTTGTCGCCTAGATGATAGCCTGTTCGTGATTCCCTTCTGTTCGCCCTATAGCAAGTATACACCTCATCTCTGCTCCTAACCTTACTAATCATTATAAGAACGCATTAAAAAATTCTAAGGACACTTAAGTCTGCTGACGTGGAGGATTGCGAAAGCATGCGTGTTGAGGAAAGGAAAAGGCGCAGTAGCTCTGAAATCTCGACATCTCTGGGGACCCCTCAACTGCGTCTTAAAGCATGTAACTGAAGGTGCATGTGTCATCGGCCCGAACACCTGTCGCAAGCTAGCCTAAAACTTCGCATCTCGACATATCGGTGGACACCGCAACTGCACCCTAAGGGAAAATGCAATCTCACAAAGCATGCAGCTGAAGGTGCATATGTCCTTGGTCCAAACCCTTGTCGCAAGCTGCCCTCTAAGTCCTCTAACTTGACTAAAACGTCGAAGCTATGTGCAAAGTGAAATTCTATGACACCACCCGGAATGCTGCACGACCAACGAATGCTGAGAATTTCGGTGAATATATTCGGTAATACTGCCACCGCATTGAGGTCAACCAGTGATATCATCGCGGGGATTTTGTCTGCGTCTGCGATATCTGTTGGTAAAACCAGCGTCGTCGCTTCGGATGACGCGGTTTTCTACCGCGCGTCTTTATCTGTCACACTTTTCTACCGTCTGGACGTGTCCGGGATTGTGACTCTGCTTGGGTGTGACGTAATAACTGCCTAAATTTTGCGTTATCGTGTCACGTCATCACGCACTACGGCGGCTCGGTTTAGATTCTGACGTAGTCCACAATTTTATTTTTTTTTCAATTTTCTTATCATTATAATGTCTTATGACGTCATACAACCGATTACCACACAGGAGACCAATTTCCGGTGACAGATTTTGGGGACACTTCCGGCGTCAACATAGCCTTCTAATGCTTTCGCTAATGGTTTCGCAGTAATAACCGCTAGTTCCTCGAATAGCACTTCTAGACTAGCGTCCCTGCAGAAGATTCTAGCGTGATACGCTGCCAGGTTGTTTTCGATGGCGGTCTGTCAGGAGCCAGAGATCCTTATTAACCTCTCCTGGGTCAGAGCTCTGACCGCCGCCTTGGCCAGTGCCTATGCAGGCGCTGTGGACTGTGGGTGGAGGGCTAAATGGTTCATTGAAATTAGAGGTTGTGGCCAAGTACAACACTAGGGTGGCCAAATCCTGTTCTGGTGAAGGAGTGCGTAGTCGGTTCTGGTCACCGCGATCATGCAGCACCACAGGCCTGCGTATGCATATCCATAGGCATGCGCAGTTCTTTCTTTTTATCCGGTTGAGAAGGAAAAACTCCGCGTGTCGATGGATCGGCAATTGCGTGGAGACTAACGAAAAGGGTTGAGTTCATGTTAAGGAGAACGCAGTGAGCTATAGAAAGGAAAATGATAGATGAAACTGTAAGAGACAGAAAAAGGGCACTGTTGGTCAAAGAACAAACAAAGGTAATGACACCCTAGTCGAAATCAAGAGCAAGAAATGGATTTGGGCAGGGCACGTAATGCGAAAGAAAGATGACTGATGGCCGTTAAGTGTAACGGGCTGGATTCGAAGAGAAGGCAAGTGTGCCAGGGGGCGCCAGAAGCTTAGGTGGGTGGGTGAGATATCAGAGGTTTGAGGGGATAGGATGCCCGCTGCTGGCAGAGGACACAGTTAATTGGAGAGATATCGAAGAGGCCTTCGCCGTGCAATTGGCGTAGCATTATTATCTCAGTCACTTGCTAACAAAACAAAGCGTATTTTCTATTCATCAGTTTTGCCAACCATGTTAAAAAATAAACACCCTAAAATTTTGGAGTACTATAAACCCTAAACGCTCGCAACCATTAGAATTACACGATCACTGCAATCACCTGATTCCTGCAAGTCAAACAGCCGAAGAACTAAACCGCGCATTCAGTTGTGTTTTCGCACAACAACCTGCTAACACTTTACCAGATTTTCCCCATTACGATCACACTGTTATGCCGGAGATCACTTTTAATCATCCCGGTATTGTGAAAAACATTAAATCATTAAGGCTTTCATCTTCTGCAGGTGTCGACGGCATTAACCCCAAGGTACTGAAACATACGAAAAACACTGTCAGTGTGATTTTATGCCATATTATTCAGCCATCATTGTCATCAGGAGTGGCGCCGGAAGACTGGAAAGTAGGCAAGGTTTTTCCAGTTCCGAAAAAAGGCTCTCCATCTTTATGTTCTAGTTATTGTCCCATTTCACTAACTAGCGTTTGCTCAAAACTAATGGAGCACGTGCTTTACTCTCACATAGCTAAATTCCCGATGACTGTCACTTTTTTTCATCCTAATCAGCATGGGTTTCGCAAAGGGCTATCATGTGATACTCAACTAGCTTTATTTATTAACTACATAAGCTCTAATCTCGATTTAAATATTCCGGTCGACGCTCTAATTTTGGATTTCGAAAAGGCATTCGACAAGTTTCCCCATCAAAGAGTTCTACTTAATATTTCAAGCTTACGCATTAACCCCCTTGTATTGGATTGGATACGCAATTTTCTCACTAACCGGAAAAAATTTGTGTATGCTAATAACCTCTCGTCATCTTGCTCCCTGGTCCTTTCCGGTGTCCCCCAGGGCACCGTGCTTGGGCCTTTGCTCTTTCTAACCTATCTTAACGACCTCCCTAATAATATTGTAACGTACTTGTTGACGAACTCCGGCATTTGATGCGTGGCGTCAAAGAGCAGCTTTTCGCAGGCCTCGTGCGCAGCCCACCATCGACCGTTGCTGCATTCCTTACAGAGGCCACAACGATGGAAAAGGTGCTGCAACAACGTTCTGCGACCTACGACCGGCCCGTGCATGCTGCTGCTGTCACCGCATCGTTTGCTACCTCCGGGAGCCCTTCCTCGTCGTCGTCAGCAGCTATGCGCCACCTGGCAATGCTAGGTGGCATTATTCCCCCCCTTATGAAAAAAGAGCGCTGTCGACGTAACAAAAAAAATAAACAAAAAACGAGCAAAGTTCCGCAAGTGAACCGTTCCAAGACATCAACACGTCTGCGTCACCGAGTATAGTACGGTTTAAGCCGTACAACGTGCACAATGTCAGAGCTGGGCTGTCGGCGTCGGGGTTGCGCAACACCGTCCGGAACCACTTCATAGTTTACGTCACTCACACGCCGGATCACTCTGTAAGGGCCAAAATAGCGGCAGAGCAGTTTCTCGCACAAGCCTTGGCGACGGACAGGAGTCCATACCCAGACTTGGTCACCGGGTTTGTAGTCAACCTGTCGGTGGCGAAGGTTGTAACGGCGCGCGTCGGTGCTCTGCTGTTGCCCGATGTGCACGCGGGCCAGCTGACGGGCTTCTTCAGCACGTTGTGCAAATTGTTGGGCGTCTGGGTCGAGTTGGTCATCCTGTGGGCACGGGAGCATGGCATCAAGCATGCTCTGAACTTCACGTCCGTACACAAGGCGGAACGGTGTAAAGCGCGTAGTTTCCTGCAGGGCGGTGTTATAGGCGAAGGTGACATACGGCAGGACCTCATCCCAAGTTTTGTGCTGGACATCTACGTACATGGACAACATGTCCGAAAGGGTCCTGTTCAATCTTTCGGTCAAGCCATTGCTCTGCGGATGGTAGGCTGTGGTCTTGCGGTGCGTTGTGCAGCTCAATATCACTTCTCATATCCGTCTATTTGCAGACGACTGTGTAATCTACCGCCCCATCCATAGCACCTCTCATTAGGGGAACATTCAGCCCATCTCTCATGTAATACCGCATTCCTGGGGCATTTGAGGTATTGATAATAAATAAGTAAATCTGAATATGAGCTATTTGGCCCATATCGCAATGCAACAGCAGACAACGAAGGACAGCGCACAGCAAACAGACACGACAGCCTCGTGTCGTGTCTGTTTGCTGCGTGCTGTGCCTCGTTGGTTGCTGTTTTATCCCAATGGGCGCAGTCACGGCAATGATGATGATGACGATAATATTGTTTTTCTTATAGACAGAGTTCACTTACTATATACGTCGGTTATAATGAACAAAATGCGCGTGACCATCAGGTTTGTTATAACTGGGCTCGCCGGTATCAAGGCAGATTAGGAAGGAATAGTTCTATATCACAAGAGTCAGTACCTACTATTGGAAGCTAGATAGGCGAGTCTTAGATCGGGAAGCAGCAAAAGAAATTTAACTAGAAGATGACTTATGTACAGTGTGGCTAAATCGGTGAAAACAATTTAACATCTGATAATAGAAGGTGGCGGTATCCACACTTGAGTTAAGAGATAACAATGACCATGTCAATTAATCGGCGTTAGAAGTTAACAAAAAGCAATTTTAAGATTGGCGGCTGCAAATCAGCTAGGTGGAGTAATGTTAGAAGCGCATGAATAAAAGTTGTAATTAAAGAAAACGACGATTGTATAGAACGATTTATCGCACGCATGAAATCGTTAAAGAAAGGCAAAAAAATGGCAGGTTTTTAGCGTAGTTAAACCGAGTAGACGTGCGAAAGCTTGAGGTTAGCAAGATTGGCGTATGGTTTGCTTTGCTTGGTCGACGGAACGTCTGGCGAAGAATCAGATTCATGTTAGGCTCTGATTGAGGTTAAGCTGATCTGATCTGTTCACGCCGCAGATAAAAGTTGATGATCTAGATGATGTGCAATGCACAGTGCGAGAGTGCGTTGCAGTTAACTCGAGTAGTGATCGGCTGCAGTTATAGCTTAACGACCACGTTTAACTATGCTCTCTGCTCGAAACAGCGCATCGGCCCTTGGCCGAGAAATTGCAACATCTAAAAGCATCATGGACACCTACAAGATTGCGCTGGCTCGTCTGCCGTCCAGTAATGTTGTGGTCAACACAGTATTTTTGCATGGTGATCTAAATGGCCGTCCGTAGCGAGCTCCTAACTTCAGGGTTGCCCTCGCCCGTGTTATGGACATACGAGATATTGTTTGCATCAGAAAATATCAAAGGAGCCATATTTGGATAGTGACTTGTGCGAGTTCCCTTTCAAAACAGAAGCTCATGGACTTTGTGGAGCTACGCGTGAAGGGGCTGAACCGCATGATATTTGATCCGGAAACCGGAAATATTAAGTTGAACTTGCTTCGGCTTCCGCGCCACATGGAGCATGCCGGATTATGGAAGCTTTGGAACCGTATGGCACTCTTCATTCAGCGGAGCGTGAAAAGAGCCGCTGCCCTGGAATGGAGCGTATGGAGGCGATAAACAGTGAGGTGCCTATGACGCTGAAAGTTGGGGTCTCATCTTCCAGCATTCCCCACACCCTTAGTGTATTTGGGATTCAGGCCATGGAAATCATACCCGGCAGGTCTCCGCTGTGTCTTCGGTGTTGCAGAGTTGGGCACGTCCGGCGGCAGTGCCGTACGGCGCGGTGCACGCAGTGTCATAACTTTGGTCATAGAGTGTATACCTGTGTCGTGACATATGCCGATAGGTAACGTCAGGGCTCCTGGTCCAAAGACTACGACGAAGTCTCAGAGCACGTCATGGATATTTCAGATGTTGTTGACGCTTCCGGAGAGCTCAACACTGAGGTTCCACGTGAAACATTGTCCTTTATTAACTCAAAACACACCACGCCGTCACCTACAGAACCTCCCGACCCCAAGCCACAGGACACTAGCCGGCTTCAATATGGCGCACCTGATTTTTAGCTGGCTAAACAGCCGCGTTCTACTGTACAAGTATGTGAATATTTGGCACCGGAGACTGCCTAGGAGCCAGCGGGTGGGTGCGCGTCGAGACTGCACCTTCGATGGCACGTCGCTGGGGTGTAGTGAGCCGCGTTTGGAGTCAGCCACCGGCGTCTGCAAAGAGCTGCCAGTCAACCTTTGAGCCGGGAGTGATGTGGTGCTCCAGACGTCATGGGCGGAAGCCTGAGACACCTTAATGGCCTTCATGGACAGCAGCGTGCCTCAGAAGCGTCCCGCGAATGAAGAGCTCGGTGTCAGCGGAGATCCTAGTAAGGCATCAGGGGCGGAATGAAATGGAAGCGTGGCTTGTAAAAAGAAGGCAATGAGAGCCCAAAAGGCCGCCACTTCGCCGGCGGTGGTCCCCGCCCCGGCGGATGGAGTAGAATAATGTACATGTAAAAAACGGCGGGGGTCGCAGCTTTTGAGGTGGATACCCTTAACGTTAGAGGCTTGCGGAATCGACGGCAGCAGTACAAGTTAAAGCACCTATTTGAAAGCTGTAGAGTGAATGAAGCTGCAATTCAGGAAACTAAGCTGGGTACGGATGAGGATACAGAAACTGCTCTCAAGATATTTGTACCGAGATATAATATTAATGTCAGTCATTCGAAAGGCTGAGCAGGATCGACCGCCTGCTTGGCTCCCTTTTCTCGATGTTTGCGTGTATCTCCCGGAATTTTGGTTTGGTTTGGTTTATGGGGTTTAACGTCCCAAAGCGACTAAGGCTATGAGAGATGCCGTAGTGGAGGGCTCCGGAAATTTCGACCACCTGGGGTTCTTTAACGTGCACTGGCATCGTACAGTACACGGGCCTCTAGAATTTCTCCTCCAAAGAAATTCTAGGCGCCGCGGCCGGGATCGAACCCGCGTCTTTTGGGTCAGCAGCCGAGCACCATAACCGCTGAGCCACCCCGGCGGCTCTCCCGGAATTTTGATGTGCTGAAAAATTGTGAGTTGATGATGGTGTCACTGTGTATGGCAGGTTGCGTGATGCGACCCAGTTATGCCGGACTCGAGGCCTGTCAATGTGGGTGTACTTCCATGCAATGAAGGGCTAAAACTGCGGCTATAGCTTAGTGTTCTTGCGCAGTGGCCAGCGAAGCTCATCTATTCGCTCCACAGCGGGTTCGAACCCCAGTCGCGGCAGTGTTCAGTTTATTTATTTTATTTATCGCTGTGAAGTAGAGCTTCCGCTCAAAAAAAAAAAGCCGAGCAGGCGGCAGCTGCTTCCGCACCGTTTCAAAGGGGACGCTCCTACCTTTCTTCCTTCTATCTATCCATCCGTCAGGCCGTCTGTCTGACCCTCCCATTCAGCCATTCATCTGCCCACCGTGGGAATTGCGAATGCTCAATACATCGAATTGGTTTCCTTATGGTAATCAATTCGAGCATTTTATAGTTGGAGTTCGGCAGCAAGCAGAAAGGATGGGCCATGATAATCACCATTTTTCGGGACTAAATAGGTTTCTAAAAATTCCAAGTTTCAAACATCCTCATACAGGTATTCGCTACAGGCGGCCAGTAGATGACGCTAGTTACTCATGTCCAAGGAAGCTTGCCATGGCCAGCGGAGTGGTACAGCCTTAAGCGTTCGCTCAAGTTGCATGGAAGGCGGGCTGCGTTCAAGAAAAGTTGGCAGCGCTAAAGGCAGTCTAATCACCTTGTCTATGTCCTTTTAATCACTGCAGACTAACCAAGTCTGCATGCGTGGAAAGGAGAGCTTTGGCCGCACAAAGTAATCGCTGTCCTGCATACCATGCCGAAATTTAGGCTGCAGCAGCGCACACTTGGAGCCGATCTCAGGCACACACACTTGCTTCTCTAAGGCAAAGAAAGATGTGAAACCATATAAAAAGTCGCCCAGTGCACAAATGAGGTGACAAGCAATCTCCCCTTAATTATCGCCCTGTAAAGAGGAAGATGGAGCAGCAGAACCGACGCGCGGCGCGAGACGAGAAGACGACGATCGGCAGCTGAAGCAGCAGAGTCGGCGCGCAGCGTGAGACGAGAGCATGAACTGTTCAGGGACCGGACCTGCCCTTGCCCGCTCTAATCGGCCTTCACAATCAGTCTTCTCCTGTCAATAAAGGCCGTTACAGCCCCATTTCTCTAACCAGGGTTACCTGTAAAATCATGGAACATGTCATTTCTTCCCAAATTATGAATCATCTTGATAGCAACAAGTTTTTCTATCCTTCACACGATGGCTTTCGCAAGGGTTTTTCTTGCGAAACCCAGCTTGCACTTTTCGTTCATGTTCTGCGTACTAATCTTGATCGTAACATCAAAACTCATGTCATTTTCTTAGATTTTGCAAAAGCCTTTGACACCGTACCTCAAGCACGTTTGCTAGTAAAGCTAGAGTAGCTAAATTTACCTCCTAACATTCTTGGTTGGATCAATGAATTTCTAAAAAACCGCTCCCAGTTTGTTTTTGCTAAGAATCCAAATTCTACCGACCTCGCAGTAATATCAGGCGTCCCACAAAGCTGTGTCCTTGGTCCACGGCTGTTTCTAATCTATATTAACGATTTTCCAACGCATCTAACATGCAACGTTTGCATGTTTGCCGACGATTGCGTCATCTATCGCACAATAACCCACATATCCCATTAAGAAGCTCTTCAAAATGATCTTAACACGTTCATCGCTGGTGCGACTAATGGCTCATGAAGCTAAATGCTAACAAATGCAAACTTGTCTCCTTCCACCGCCGCCAACAGCCCCTCGCTTTTAAGTACGCTGTCCTCAGTTCTGCTATCGAACTCGTGAAATATTATAAATACCTTGGCTTAACATTGAGCAGTGACCTTTCCTGTCGCACTCATATCACTAAAGTCATCATCAGCGAACCGATCTCTTGGATTTCTGAAACATCACCTACGTGAATTTCCACCGCCCATGAATCTACTCGCCTATAAGTCGCTCATCCGGTCTAGGCTAGAATATACAGCTCCTATCTTGCATCCGCATCAAACTTATCTAGCTAAAGCCCTTGAAGCTTTGCAAAATCGCGCTGTAAGATTCATTCACTCCGATTACTCTTTCAATACAGCGTAACCTCATTAAAACCTCAGTAAGAACTTGTGAGCCTAAGCACTCGTTGTCATATAGCTAGGCTTTGCCTGTCTCATAAGATATTTAATAGTTCGCTTAATCATCCCCCATGCCTAGCACTACCTTCACGAATATCCAACCGCACTATGCATCCATATTTGGTTGCTCGATCGCTCACTTGAACCGCTACGTTCGCTGGCTCATTTTTTCTCCGAACAGCTCTTATCTGGAACGGCCATACCCACGACACTGCTGCCATCACCTGCCCATCGAGGTTTGCGACGAGTGCTCATCCTCACATTCAAAGATTGTAATCTCACCCCTGATATGTAACCCACCCCTTATGAAATACGCCGAAAGGGGTCTTTAAGGTAATAAAACGAAACAAAAGTCCTCCCGTAGAGGCATGCCCTTCACTTTGGCTTATAAAGGACTTCCATGGCACCTACCGCGTAGGACTTCCTACAACACAGCAGAGCTGCACGGAATAAAAGAAGCTGTGTCCTATATCTTCCACCATAATCCAGGATGATGGGTAACGTTCGCAGACTCTCAAGGAGCTCTACAAACCGCAAGTCAATATCTCATCACACTGGATACCTGCACCATTTGGCTCAATGGATTCCAGCTCACTGCGGCATTCTGACCAACGAGAGAGCAGGTGAAGCGGCCCGCAAAGGTCTATAGGGTCTTAACTGTGAGCGCATTATCTTCACAAAATCATACGCGCCCTAACTCACCAAAATATATAGCAGGATGAAAAGAACCGCCTCTGGAACTTGCCAAGTGATCATTAGCCCTTTGTCCATTCCATCGATCCGCAGCTCAAATCAAGACTACCGCTCGGGCTTCCGCGTCCCCTAGAAACAATCATCGCCTTCGTCTTAACGTTGCATTTACGAAGAATCTACGATACCGTTTCAAGCAAACAGACAGTCGTTACTGTGACAATTGCGGCTCAATAGAGACGGTACTTCATATTCTCTTTGAATGTCCAGCTTACGCCAACGAACGCGCGCACTATAAACAATGCATGCCGTCCGTCAGCCATGTTCAACTCGCAGTGGACTTTATATTAGGCTGCTACAGACCGCAGCAACTTGCAATGATATTCTTATTTGCCTATTTAGATGCTATTGGTGTTTTAGAAAAACTGAATTGCCCGAGCACTTGACAACCCCGCTGTACGTGCACAGAACTTGACTTCGGTCTTGTCGAAAGAAGCCATCATGCTGTGAACTATTGCGCAGCAACCCTCTTCAATGACACCACTCTTTTCTAGCACCCTTCTTCTAGCTTTAATTCCTTATTCCCTCCCCTAGCCAGAGTAGCATGTCGGCAAATATTCACGCCGGCTAAAATCTGTTTTTCATTAAAGAGTTCTCTCCCTCTCTCTCTCACACGAAGGAGGCGTGGTGAACAGTTTTGTTTTCAACACCCTCAATGATTTACAAATTAAAGTGTGAGCATAAAGCGCTCTACTAGTGCAGCCATGAATGATGACGCAGCGGGAGACCAGCATAATTTAATTCGGCTTTAGGGCCTCCATGTGGACACTTTGGTTTGGGAAGTGGACAGGAAGCCGTGCTAAAACAGGGACAGTTACTTGTAGATCTTGGTTGATTGCGCAGTATTATGCAACACTATTTACGAAAAGACAGGTGATGAAACACAGAAGTAAAAACGAGGCTCACCTCGTTTCTACTTTTCTGTCTCTTCGCCTGTCTCCTCGTTAGTAGCAATGCGTAGTAGCGTGCAGTAAACCAAGATTGAGCATTGACACCGCGAAGTGAAGGAGCACATCGTTCCAACGTTAATATGTTAATATGCCGAAAAAGCAACCTGAAGAATTATTTGCTGTAGCTAGGCCATCTCTAGAAACTGAGATGTAAGTACTTATTTGTCCACAATAACCGTCATGTGTTCTACCACGAGCCATTGCCTGACACTGAAATGCGGAGATACGTTCATTAAGGACATCATCTGCTGTCCATTACTGAAGTTACTGAGGCGGCCTGCGCTGCATCTGTCTGCTCTAGCCCAGTTTGGGAAACACTGAAGTAAAATCAGATCTCCTCAGAGAAAACAAAGGGACAATCAATGGCGCATTGATGGCCTTTTAGAAGCCAATTGTTATAACGACTATTTTGCTCGCAGAGAGCAGGACGTGCTACCCTTCACGGAAGCTAATGATTATTCTGGTTTACATCTGTTCACGAAGCTCTCGCCTTCATTGCCAAGCTCCGAGTATTATTTAACATCAGGCATACTCACTTATGTGTCAGCTGATAATAAGGACAGGCCATAATATGTCGTCGCCTGTTGCCAGAATAGTATGAATCAATACCTCATTTTATGTTTTTGAGTGCCTTTCAGCTTCAAGTGCTTGCGATTGCAAGAACGTTGGTAGCTGCACAAAGGAGCACGCAGCTCTTATAAAATCTAGCACGACCTGTCAGACGCCACCGTAAACATGTGGCACCTAACACGCGCACTTTCCTCTCTTTTCGCTCTCTTATTCTTAGTCTCATCCGAACCTGTTCGTCTCGCACTCTCATGAGACTTATTGAGATATTAAAGGATGTGATATCGTGAGTGCCACCCGAAACGAATTACTGAAAGGATTTGATAACGTTGGAGTTGCTCCTTCTTTTCAACTCCTTCGAGCCTAGTAATTAAGAAGTTCAGCACACCAAAGACAACATGGTGTTCTTAATCATTTTCCATTTGTAACACAGCACGGGCACTATTTCCTGGCAAATGTAATGGCTATGAGTCGTGGCTTCTTGCATACGCCGTTTTTTCAGTAGCCGATTCATTGTAGGTGCAGGGAAATAGATCGACTATCACACCGCGAAAGACGCTGCCGTTGACGCTGGTGGACAGTTGGTAACCGGGGCACGAAGGCGTACCGCGCATGATTTCAGCAAAGGCTCCTCCAGAAGAAGTTATTAGCTGCACTCTAAAACCAACAAGATCCGCATGCTTTCATAGTTACGTGCGAGCAATAAATCAATCACCGGAGTATTTTGTTAGCCACGCGCTATGTCTTTGAATGTCTGAAGCTGACCTATGCAGGCTCACGTTCGTCTACCAGAGGGTGCACGTACGTACCCGCCCTTCCTGTGGTGGTCGTAGTGGTGGCCGCCAGCCAAGACGAGTGTAGTGAAAGACAGGGCGAGAAAAACGCGAACCAATCCTGCTCTCGCTGCCGGCTCCATGCTTGCCTTAGAGAAGTGGACGCTTGCTAAGGGGACCACAGCTATATTGCACCCTTCCGCATATATATGTCGGCCATAGCCACTCCTCTCGCCCTCTCGCAGTGGTGCAACTCGGAGAGAGCACCGCCTTTGTTCGAGCGCAGTGGTGCAAGAACCATAAAGCATGAGAGATAGCAAGGGGGAGAAGTATTGCCGCGGCTTGTTCAGCCCGTCTGACGACGCAGTATAGAGCACACTTGCAGAGAGGACACAAGAGCTAGTATTGGTTTCACGTTCTCGCTCTTGCTGCTTTCAATTCCTTACCTTTTTTTCGAGTTCTCTTAAGAACCCACTTTAAGAAAACTTGTTGCTGTTTTTGGACTCGCGTAAATGATTGATGAGCGCTGCTGCGCGGAAATTTCAGACCTTTTTTTCTGCCCAGTTTTTCTCCCCCTGCCAGTGGCGTCGTTCGAGTGCACTTTAGACGTGCCCCTTTCACTTTGTTCTCTTCTGCACGGTGTCCGCCGTTGACAAGAGGAGCGTATCAAGGGAAACGCAAAAGCAAGTGCACTTCACTGGTGGCAGTCAGCATAAATCACTATCGAAATACGACCGGGCGCCTGAATGGGACAGTTCGTCGAGCCAGTATTGTTTCCGGACAGGGATGCGAGTTGTTCCACCTGGCTGATTCATAGTTCAAATCTTCCGCCAGTTTGTCCCTGTGGCAGTAAGAGAGAGCGGCACTGACAGGAACACTTTTGAATAGCGTCGGCGGCGCATTCAAAATACGCAGCTGCTCGCCTCCCGCAGCGCTCTGGTCCTGCTGGTTCTTATTTTTAATGCCTATCCTTGCTTTTTCTCTGGCCTGTTCTCAGTTTTTTTTTTACCTGTTCGCGCTATATTCGCCGTGAACACAGTGTGCCGCTGAAACTGGCGACAAAGACTGTTGTGGCAGAACCGTCACTTCACCCTCCTTCCAGCTAGTTTGCAAAGAAACTCTTCTCTGTTTCTGCTTAGTACGGCTCCCATAATGAGAAGTAGCCGATAAAGAAAAACATGCATTCCCTTCTGCAACGAAGTCTCATGGCAGTTTTCCAAGTGGCGATCAATATTCAAGCGGCTAGGGCGAGACGCTTCAAACTTTTGACACCTGGTGACCCAAAGCATCTGGTCCTTAGCGCTTTATTCCGGGAACAACCTGGAGCAGCTAGGTTCTCTTTCACGGCGTGCATTCTTTTGGTCCTGTCAGTATAGGATTTCGCGGAATGCTAGTGCTTTGTGTGAAAGCGTTTACAGTTATTGCTTCATGCGATGAGTTCTTAAAGCAGTTTGTACATGCAAAATATGTCAATCGTTCCGGAGTACGTCTCTAGTGCGAAGCGTGAGACGGTCTGAAGCGACATTTTTGCACTGTACTTTTTCTAGGCAAGCCACTTCTTGGCATTTTATAGCTATAAAAATAAAATTACAGGACGCAGTGATAAAAGAATACTCCCCTTACCCCTGGTTCATGTTCGGTCAACGCTGTTGCTTCGAGACGAACCATTTGGTAGATTAACGGAGAGTTAGATATACGATCAGAAGAAAAAAAACAAAAACGCTTGGTGAATGATTTCACAACACAAAAGGAAACCTGATTTACACATTTAAATTCAAAACACGATATGAACTAACTGCAGGAAAAGTAAATTGACAACGAAGGCAATTTTAACGATATTTTTTACTCAACACCTTGGCACTGCAGTGAGAAAACGATATGCACACTCCATCATGCATCTATGAAACGGCTACTGCTATTGGTGGTTTCAAGAAATAAATTTTGAATCCGCTTTCGGGTTATTTTTTATTTTCCTGCTGATAGCACCTTGCATTGCTGACAGACATATCATTTTATTTTTATTTACAACATACTGTTAGCCTCTGTCTGAGGCTGTGGCAGGTTTGGGGCATAGTATAGCACAAAAGAAACAAAAATAGTGAAAGCAAGGAAGGAACAAAGAAAAGTCTGAAGAATCGAACTCTTAATCACATCATCGAACAGAGTTTTGCAAGCTGTAAGCGAAAAAAAGAAACAAAATGAAAACTGACATTATCTCACGCACTCCAGTGGAAGCAATTTACGAACAAATCAAGTACGAGATAATATTACAAAAAGTTTGGTTTGATTTATAGGGTTTAACGTCCCAAAGCGACTCTGCCGATGAGAGACGCCGTAGAGAAGGGCGCCGGAAATTTAGACCACCTGAGGTTCTTTAACCTGCACTGACGTCGCACAGCACACGCGCCTCTAGAATTTCGCCTGCACCGAAATTTGACAGCTGCCGCCGGGATGGAACTCGCGTCGTTCGGGTCAGCAGCCGACCACCATAACCACTGAGCCACTGCGGCAACCCTTCACAGAAAGTCACTCAGAGTCATAAAAAATTGTTATTTTTAAACAGAACCGTCACGAAGATTAAAAGAAGGGGTTATCGCAGTAACTGATCAAACATAAATATAAATGGCCTTTGAAACCCTCGCAGATTGCTTGGCGCCATATCTGCAGGCTGTCTAGAGCTCATCACTATATACACTTTAAAAAAATATGTGTGTAAAATTGCAAACATAAAAAAATAAGGCACCCAAGGCAGAAACCGCTTGACGATTAAAAAGAGATTTTCTATGCTTACAGGAGCTGCACCCGAAGTGCAAGTCACGCAGCCCTTCGTTTTATTGAAAATTGCCTTAAAAATGCCTGCAACTCATCATAAATTAGTTTTACATATGCGAAGAACAACACCGAACATAGGCAATTTTTCTCGCGGATTAAAATGCATTCCATACTTTGCGACAATTTTTTTTCGTTTCAAGATGGCCGCCGTCGTTATAATTGCAAATCACGTCCGTTTTCTGCATTGTTTTTCCGACTAGGCTATTTGCGAATGAAGGTAAGCAGTGTCTGTTCTGCTATTTGGTATGGATAACGTACTATATTTATATTTATTGCTGAGTTATTGCCAGGCGGTACTGCTATTCTGTAGACAGAGCGCGATCTTGTCCTGCTGTTTGTGCTGTCGCCGGTCACAGAACAGCGCTTAGTGCACGCGTACACGCTAGTCATTGTGATCCTTGCCTTTCTCAGGTAATTCTTGCGGTAGGCATGCTTACACTCGATGACGAATCTAATTCGAAAGGCCTGTGAGAGCGGGCACTAAAGCCAGTAAAAGTATTACGCGCCCTTTTAATAGGAGTAGAGATGCGTGCAGTATGAAAGGTAGTTAAAAATGTGTGGCGCTGCTAGCGGGCCGCGTGCCTTCGACCGTTCTAAGGACAGTGGGAAGCGCTGTCTCAGGCTAGTGTTGTCTACTCGGAAATGCTGGGCGGAAGTACAGGCCGAAGGGCTCGATCGAAGCGTACTTCGGTCTGTGAAATGGGAACCAGAGTTTCTGAAATTTCAGGGATTCCTGTCGTGCTTGTAGAAAGCGCGCGGGCGACCCGCACTGCCACGCTTTCACGAGTAGACTCTTATATTCCTCATATTCCCAAAACAATAGTGCTAACACTGAATATCTGGTACTCTAGTTAGTGAGATGGGCGTTCATAGGTGGTTTTTAAATGAAGTTTATAAATGTGGCTATTTGATACCTAATCATGGTACCACAAGTTAGATACCGGCCGCGACGGCCGCATTTGGATGGAGGCGAAATGCTAGAGGCCCGTATGCGGTTAAATATCACTGCATGTTAATGAAACCAAGGTGGCATAAATTATCCTGACCCCCAACCTCCTACGGCGTTCCTCATAGCCTGAGTCACACTGGGACGTGATTAATGCATCATTTAACGGAAGGCCTACGATTTAATTGCGACTTTGTGGCTTTGGATCATATTTTGTTAATATTTTTTTAGTATATTTGTTATGGATTCATTTCTAGTAGGCCAATCTTAAGCCGGTCTTTTCCTTCCAGCAGAGCCACAGAAGTTGTAAATTTTGGGCAGCCGTTTCAAGGAGGAGCCTTCAAAGACCAGCACGGTCATCCATCACGAGCTCCTGCGCTAATAATTTGACTTGAAAAGATTGAAAAGATTGAAAAGATTTATTTCAGCAGAGCAGTTACAGCATCTGCTGCAGGGGCAGAGGCTAAAGGCTGTCGCGCCTGACGAGGCCTCTGTCCCTCTGCAGTCGACGTAAGTGCAATACAGTTTGAGCATAACAAGAAGGTAAGTCACATAATTAAAACAAAGGTGGATAAATAATGCCAATATGATGACAACATTAACACAGTATGATAAGTACAAAAAAAATGCAAGGATATTATACAGAGATTTTGTTCAGTAGACAATACATTGAAGGACACTTATAACAAAAATAAAGTGAAAAACCATAGTACAAGAGAAGGATACATCCTGTGTATGCATGTCATATGTACTCGTCACTCCCCGTACAAAACACCTGATATTATTAGGACATCTTTAATGCGCTTTTTGAATGTGCTAATATTAGATGCGAAATCCAAGTTACCTTCAAGTTTATTGAGAATCGAAGCCATTTGATAAGGAACTGTTTGTTTACCGTAATTGGTTCTAGTTTTTGGTATGCGTCTTTTATTGTGTCGGAAAGGATAAGTGGAGTTTTCTTCCCTGTCGCAAATGTGCAGCTTCCGGAGTTGTACGAACTGAAGTAGTTTATAGTAGTATAGCTGGTCAGCCCTCAGCATTTTATATTTTAAGAACAAAGGAGAAGTTTGTAGGAGCTGGTAACGTCCATAATAATTTTCATAACAACGTAATATCTTTTTCTGCAGTATTATGAGCTTATTGTAATTACCCTTTGTTGTGGTTCCCCACACCATCATCCCATATATTAGTTTTGAATAGAACAGGGAGTTGTACAACAATTGTTTTAGCCATAGAGGAATTATGTGCCCTACTTTGTATAAACATCCTACGGTTCGTGCTAGTTCATTTGTTAGATGATTCACATGTGGCGTCCATGACAATTCTTCCTGGAACCATACGCCAAGGAATTTTTGTTCTTTAACCAAGGAAAGACATTGGTCATCAAACTTAAGTGTTATTCTTTTGTGCAGTGGTTTGTTAACTGGGCGAAATACGATGAATGTTGTCTTTTTTGAATTCAGTTCTAGCATATTTTCCTTCAGCCAGCTGGACAAGTGCACTAGGTAGTTATTTACTTTGGTTTCGAGTGCTGTTATCTCATGCGATGTGAAAAAAATATTAGTGTCATCTGCATACATAATGATCTCTGGTGATTCAGGTATTTTCACAATATCATTAATATACGCGAGGAAGAGCAACGGTCCTAATATCGATCCCTGTGGGACACCCTGAGTTAGTTTTAACTGTGATGAACTTGAGCCATTAATGAGTACTATTTGATATCGATCATAAAGATAAGAAGATAAAAGTTGCAGGGCAACACCACGTACACCGTACATAGATAATTTGTGTAGTAAGATGTTGTATTGGATAGAATCGAACGCCTTTTTAATATCGAGAAAAAGTCCTACTGTGTATTTTCGATCCTCAATGTTAGAAATTATTTTATCCTTAATGTATAACAAAGCCTGCTCCGTTGATTTCCCTTTTCGAAAACCATATTGACTTTCTGTAATAATGTTCTGTTTATCAAAAAATGACACTAATCGGTTATGAATGACACCTTCAAAAATTTTTGAAAGCGTTGGCAGGACGGATATAGGGCGGTAATTTGCTAAGTTTTCAGGGCCCGCGCCTTTATATATAGGGGTGACTCTTGCTACCTTTAACTTTTGTGGAAAGACTCCTGTGGACAACGTAAGATTTATAATAAAGGCCAAACTAACGGATATCACAGCGGATATATACTTCAACTCAATCGGGCCGATGACATCGATTCCAGCAGCAGCATTATTTTTAAGCTTGTTTATTAACATTTCTACTTCGTGAGGAGTTGTTGGGCGCATATAAATTGACTCGCATAACGGTGCTATGGTCGATACTGACTGATCAGTGCAATTCTTTGTTGTACAGG
The DNA here is from genome assembly GCF_055824585.1 of Amblyomma mixtum. Taxonomy (NCBI): domain Eukaryota; kingdom Metazoa; phylum Arthropoda; class Arachnida; order Ixodida; family Ixodidae; genus Amblyomma; species Amblyomma mixtum. Next base: position 370,284,436 of record NC_143014.1, on the reverse strand, counting down.
CATTCGAGCCTACTTTAATAAAATGCATGTTCATAGCATTGGCGAGAGCATCACCGCGCACAATCTTGCCATCAATGGTGATTTCAGTAATATTTAAACACTTTTTAGTTCTTCCAGTGAGTGTATTTACTGCATCCCACACCTTTCTAGGATTTTCTCTTATGCTATCGAATTTACTATGGAAGTATTCTGCCTTAGCTTTCTTCAGATCGGATGTTAGTGCGTTCCGGTACTTTTTAAATTTCAAAAATAAACCTGGGTCTCTTTTGTGCAAAAATTCGTGGTACATTTTGTCCTTTGTTTTTATGCGGCTGTAAAGAAGTGAATTCATCCATGGTTTTCGGAATTTTTTGTTTCTACGAGAAATGACGTTTTCTTCTGGAAATGCCACATCATACGAGGAACGTAACAAGGTGAAGAATATATCGAAGGCTTTGTTAGCGTCTTTTTGTTTATAGATTTCACTCCAGTCAACTCTTTCTATCAGACGCGCAAAGCGCTGCAGAGTTTCATCAGTGATTTTTCGACGCGTATGAAGCAGCGCATCCGGGGCTTTCCTGGTTTTCTTTTGGGATACCGCAATAAAAAATAATGGCAAGTGGTCGCTCAAGTCAGATGAGAGCACTCCAGAATAAAATTCATGAGGTTCTAAATTTGTTACGCATACGTCTAACAGTGTAGCACTCTGTGTGGTTATTCTTGTTGGCATGCGTATGCTGTTTTCGGAATCGTATGTAGAAAGAAGAGTCTTTAGTTCGCTGGCGTGCAAGTCATTGGAAGAAAGGTCTATGTTTATATCTCCCAGAATAACGCATGAATATTGTTTTGCACCAACGAAGGAAAAAAACGTGTCAAGAAATTGCAAGAAGTTTCTTTTGTGCCCCATTGGAGGACGATACACAACTAAGATCACAAACTTCCCAACTCGTGCTCCTAGGCATTCAATATCTGGTGATATAAATGAGAAATCTTGTAATATTTCATACGTGAGTGTTTCCTTAAAATATACAGAGATTCCTCCGCCTCTCTTGTGTTCGCGATATACATGCCGAGGAATGTAGCCGGAGAAAAGTGGTGCATCATCAGGAGTTGTAATCCATGTCTCGGAAAAGGCCAGGATGTCATAATTTATTTTGAACGGTTCGAGAAACGTATTTATATCGTCACTCTTTTTTTTAATACTTCGAATGTTCACATGCATTGCGGAAAAAGTACTATCTCTGTTGCTGTGCTGGTTATTGAATTCCTGGGTGCTATAGTAGCCATACATGCTTAACCTGTGGTGTGCTGGTGTGTTTGCTGGTGTTTCGCTTGCTACTCTTATGCAGTAATCAGGGCCAGGTCCGCGTGACTAGCGATTTGAATAGCCGACCCGTGTTCTTCTTTACGGGCAAGTATTTTTCCGCCTGCAGTCCAAACGAACTTCCAACCGTTTTCCTTCTTTTTCTTGATTGCAGCAGAAAGCAGTACCTTGTTTGCCTGAGTTAGGTGTTCATTGACAAAAATTGGTTTTCCCGTTTCATCACCCAGCACAGTGGTATCAACTCTTTTTTTTCTGCATTTGTTCAGAATGTCATTTCGCTTGCTTCTGCGCACAAACCGCACGATGATGTTTTGCACATCTGAATTCTGCGTACGGACCCAGTGGCATGCATCGATATCAGCAGTATCAACTTTTTCACCAACATGGTCACCTATCTTTTGAACCACAGTGAGGGGATCAGTTCCGGAGGAAACACCTTTGATTTCTAGGTTGTTCAATCGTTGATATTGCTCAAGGTCTTCACATTTGCGCGCTAAGCGTTCGTTTTCTGCCTTCAGTTCCTGGTTCTGTCTGAACATTTCTTGCATTTCTTGCCTGAGCTGCTTTATTTCATCGGCCGTGTTCTTCACTTCAGTGCAAACATCAGTGCAGAATGAAACGCTGTCTTTTAGCTCGCGCATTTCAGCCCTGAAATCACGCTTAAAATTTTCAAATGCGGTTAGCAACTCTTGCAGCTCCTTCATATCTGTGGTTTCTTTTTCACACTCTTTTCCAGCGTTTTTCACGTTCCCCTTCCCCATTCTAACACATCATGCAGCAAGGGCAGTATTCGGCAGCAGTGCACCACAATAACAGACAAAATACATAAGGTAGAAACAGTTGCACACTGGAATTCTCACCTGCAAAAGCAGAGAGCAGAGAACGTTCCTTAGACAGGTGTGGTTAGCGCACTGCCGCCGAACTGCGTGGTGGGCTCGTTGCGGATGCCTTTTTATGCCGTGAATGGCCCCGGAAGCGCTGATAGCCTCTTCCCCTGTAGATTTCCGTGACGTAGGTATGGCGTTGCAAACGATGATCTTGCTTCCAGAATGCTATCTGTCTGGAACACGGCGAACGGGTTTTCGTTGCCAGGTAGCGCAGGATGCGGCGTGCAGAAAATCTGCAAAAGCAGAGAGCAGAGAACGTTCCTTCAAATCACTTCACTTCAAATCATCATGTGTTCAAAATTTCCTGGGTTGTTTTCTTCAGGTAAACAATATTTTCACATAAACCACCAGGTGTCAGAATCCATGTTTAAGGGACATCTGTTATAGCAGTCATGATTCCATGGGTAGTGTGAGAAGGTTTTCGCGCAGCTTCCGCCCTCACCGTTCGATCACGTTTCGCGTGGAACTCGCAGTAATACAGGACGTACTGCGTCCGCCGCTTTGGACGGCGGTAGCGCTGCTGAACACTCTCAAGGTTCGGTTACACTACACATTAATAGTCCAGAAAGCAGAAGAATGGACAGCCGTCGCTGTGGCTCAGTTGCTAGAGCCCCGGATGCAAAATTCGGAGGTATTAGGTTCGGATCCCACCGGCCGCATGTGGTAGTTTTTTCTTCTGCCCAGTTATCTTAAATTTTCACCTATCTACCTCCGGCTGATGCATACCACAAATTAAAATAAAATTATCTATGATCCTTGCCTTCGGTGACTTAGTTTCTTTAAAAGTATGTCATAACGGGCCCTACTTTTCTCCTCCCTTGTTTGCTCCATTGCATACCAGAATACCCAGCATATGTCGTTCCTCACATAGCAATGAAGAGAGCGGAAGTCTTAGAACGATTAATCCGAGCTCCTGACACTGAATAAAAGTCTTCTGTTAGGCGAATGAACAGATCGATGCTTCGCTAATCTGCGCAGAAGAACACGAGGTGATCTGTATAAGCTAATACCTTCAGTTCTTGATCCATAATACGAAAACCACTGACGCTCTACTATTTAAAAGACTTTATAAATACTAGACTATTTATAAATAAAGAATACTCTGAATAAAGCTATAAGACAGGGGTGGGGACAGTGGGCAACATTGTCTCACAGAGGACTGAACGCAGACTGGTTGTGAAAGACAGCCATTTAAAGTAACTCCTTGAATTTCACTCCTTGATAACTCCTTGATAGTTCCAATAACTCCTTGAAATTCACTCCTTGAATTTAAAATAAAGCACGTCGAGCAGTTTTTGTAACAAAGGCGTGTACTGGTAGAAAGAATTGCACCAAGATTTACGCGATTTAAAAGTGAGAAAAAAAGAAATTAATGGGACACTCGATCGAACGCCTAGGCCAGGTCCATTTGCATCAGTGCTAATTATTCATGACCATCACTGCAATGCTGCAACACTGTGCGCGCAGCATGTAGATTAGACTATATAGACCGTCCCCTCAAGCCACATGTTTGACGAGGAACAATCAAAGTACAACTTGGAAGCGTTAGCGGTTTTTCCAGGTCTTTACCAAAAATCTTATAATCAACATTAGAAAGGATGATTGGTTTGTAGCCGTTTACAATTCGTAGTTTTTATTTATCGGCAGTTTTTGGTATGAAGGCAACATGAGGTTTTGTAAATACCTCTGGCAGGATTCCAACGCTAATACTGGTCTCAAAAATTTGGAGTAGGGCAGAGGATAAAACAGATTTAAATGCCTTGTGAAACTCTCTTCAGAGGCCCTCAGTTACCGGGGTTTGAAAGTGGCAATCGATCAATTGCATCCTCTAATTCACCAATGGTTAAAGGACCACTTATTACCGTGCACTGATTCTCAGAAACGCCTAGTAATAGAGACTCAGATAATATCATCTCTGATACTTTTATTGACAAAAAGTGACGAAGTAATGCTCGGTGAATATTTCATCTGTACCTTTGACCTGGGCGCCAGCACAGTTGAGCACAGAGAACCGCTTGGCACACACGTGGCGACGGTAATGAAGCAAGGCCTGTCTAGTCGGCTCCTCAGTGTGCAAAGCACGCTTGCTGGTGTGTCGCACACGGGCCCGTCGAAAGCTTTCTGCACCGGGCGGTTGAAGGTGCACTTTATAGTTACAATTATATCTGTGTACAATCCAATATGGCTAAGATAGTTAATGTAGCCGACGGTTTCTATACAAATCTATACAGCAGCAAATGTAACTGGTACGTTAATGAGCTAGGCAGTAGAGCAAATCACTAGGGCTTTCCGCCAGTAGTGAAACAGGCAGTAAAGAAACCTTTGGGAGCAATGAAAAGGAGGAAAGCAGCTGGTGAGGGTCAGGTAAAAGCTGATCAGATGAATGACGGAGGGGAGATTGTGCTAGAAAAACTAGCCACACTGTATACGCAATGCCTTGCGACCACGAGCGTGCCAGAAGATTGGAAGAACGCGGAAACTATCATAACATATAAGAAAAGGCATTTCAAGGACTTGAAAAGTTACAGACCGATCAGCTTATTGTCTATTGCCGATAAGATATTTACGTAGGTAATCGCTAACAGAGTCACCCGCAAGGGCACTTTGAGTCTCAAGGTGGTGGTCCTTGGTGCCACGAGGAACCCTTAGCCCCCATACCGAAGCTGTAATCCACACCGTTGCGGTAAGTCGTAAGGCGAAGGGTAGAAACCATGAACGGTGGCGGTCACGGACATGATCAAGCCCCGGCCGACGGGCGCCTCATATGTAGACCGCGTGAGGGGCTCCGGGACCATCTTGTGTCTATAAGCGTGAAGCACAAGTGACAGAATAGGAATCCTGAATCCAGAGGTGACGCACGGATTCTCAATTACTCCCCCCCCCCCCCCTCTAAAAAAACGATCAGAACCGGGAACTACCCCACCGAAGGAATCAAAGTTTCGACTCCAAAATGTCCTGAAAATTCCCCACCCCCCCCCTCGTTCTTGATAGTGCAAGCTGTCTGTTGAGCAAAATGGTCCAGTGGCTGCGCTATCAGTGTTCGTGATACAAAAGTGGCTTGAGTCCAATATAGGTGAGGAATATGAGGGAAAAAAACTCATCCGGAGATCTGCTTACAAAAGAAGTCCAAGAAACAGTGATATATTACTCAGACAACAGAAACTTGCTGACCTTTACTTTACAGTAACACCTCACAGAAGCCTGCACAGCGTTCAGGAAGTAATCTTTGAGCGGCTTCTAATGACGGAGGATGACAACGATCTCGTCAAGAATTAGCGTGACCAAGGAGTGACATACCTTCGCCGCGTCACTATAAGCCAGAAAGGAGAAGAAATAAAAGCAGCTCACTTCATTCTAACATTCGGCAGCACTCCATTTCCCGAGTCTGTCCGGGTTGCATTCATCAGGTGCCCAGTGCGCCGATACATCCTTATTCGTAGGAGATGTATCTATTGCCAAAAGCATGGACATGGCACCAAGACATGTAGAGCCAAGGAGACCTGTGCCAAATGTGCCGAAACCGAACATGACAAAGACAGCTGCCAAGCTACTGAAACAAAATGTGCAAATTGCAAAGGTCCGCACGCAGCCTACTCGGGAATCTGTGAAGTCTTCAAAAATAAAAGCAAATAATCAATCTGAATGTACGTGAAAATATATCCTACCCTGAGGCACGAAAAAAGTTCAGTGAACAGACATGAAGATCTTATGTTGATGTTGTGCGCCGGGGGCTGAGCGGCACTGGTGACAGTGGGCCCAAAGTACATCATCGTTGATGTGTGCCAGTCCCATCACCCACCCGAACGGCACTCCGGTGTCGGCCCAATTGTCATCCCAGCGGTGCACCTGACAGCGGCCTCTGGGACAACCAAAGTTAGTGGGAGTGGAAATACAGCACTCCAACTTCAGGCCGTTGCCAAGGCAGGGCTATCAAGATCTCGTACAGGTGCAGCCAAGGCTGCCCTGAAGTCTCAAAAGAAAGGCTCGCTATCCTCTAGGCCGGCAGGCCGCACAGCTTCTCCCCATATCGAGAAGACACAAATCCGTACCCATGCAGGTTCTTCGTGGAAATCCAGCGCCTCCTACTAGGCGATGGATATAAGCAGTAGCCCGCCTCCGCTGCAGCGCGACTCTCTTGAAGAAAAAAAAGGAGGGAAAATATCCATAACGGGCCCCACAAAATAGGGACCATAGTGTTTTAAATACATCCCCAAAAGGTGTCAGATACGGCGTTTCTTATTCACTGCAACTGTCGAGGCATGTTACAAAAAACTACATTGATGTAAAAGATAATCTGGATTTATATTCCCTGGCTGTTTTGTGTCTCCACGAGGCGCACTTAGGATCAAAACGTAAAAATATTTGAAATAAATATGAAGTCTCGTCACGACCGAGAGAGCAAATGGGCTCTCGGTGGCACCGCCATAGTCGAAAGCAGTGTGGCCACTCGCGAAATCAAGCTTCAGACTACATTTGAAGCTTTTGCAGTCACTGTTGAACATTTCAAACAATTGCATTATGTTCCGTATATTTTTAACCACACCTGACAGTAACACTCCATGAGTTTGAAAAACTTTTTAATCAATTACCAGAGCCATATCTGTTATTCGGGGATTTTAATGCTCACTCCATTTTGTTGGGAAGCGAACAGACACCAAATGCTGTATCATAGAAGATTTTATTCTGTGCTATAATATATCCCTTCTTAATACAGCCAGACACACATACTGCTCTCTGAACTCAGGAAAATTGAGCTGCATAGATTTGTCTCTTATATCACCTTGCATTTTTGTTCATTTTAAATGGGATGTCTTGGGCAACCCGTATAGCAGCGATCATCTCCCGATTCTTATGAAACTAACAACTTCACCAGATATCATTCCAAAAAAACCACGACGTTAGAAGCTGCACTCGGCTGAGCGGTGTTTCAAGAAAATGCCAGCCTAGAAGAAATAGATCCAGATAACTTAGAGAAGAACTTCATGAAATTTTCACAACCTGCACTATTTCCACTGCGCGCTTGGCTATACCTCAATCCTCTGGAGTGGTGAGACAAAACCACAAAATCTGGCGCACAAAAGAATCTAGAGTAGCAAGAAAGAAACAAAAACAAAGCATGGGGAATCTTAAGCTGGCACCCCACATAGAAAAATCTTATAAATTTTGAAAAGGCGAGAGCAAAAGTTTGATAGATCCGCCGTAATGCCGAAAACACTTTGTTGCAAAGTTACGAGAAATCCATAAATAGCTCAACAACATCAAAAGAAATGAGAGAGAAGGTGTGAAAGCTGAAAGGTAAATACTCCTCAGTCACACTTCCCCTTCTAACAGCCCCTATTATGCACACAAACATCGAATAACGGGCAGACATTTTAGGTGAATATTTTCCGGAAAATTCCAGCTGATCACATTATACAGAATGATCTAAAATACAAAAACACAGCCGAGATTCAACGGCTCCCTACAACTGGCTATACAAAGGAACCATTTAATAATCTTATTATAGTTCATGAAATCCACTCACTCTTGTCCACTGGTGAACAGACTGCGCCCGGCCCTGAAGAAATACGTTATCAAATGCTTTCTCCCCTCTCTGAACCTGCCGTAGGGGCACTTCAAATTTTTTGATAAGATTTGGGTATCGGGAAAACGACCCGAAGCCTGTAAGAAGGTCATCATCGTTCAATTTCCAAAAACCCGAAAAGCCACCAACATTTCCCAGCAGTTATACTCCAATAGCCCTTAGCAGCTGCCTTAAGATATCTTTTGAAAGTATCGTGAATAATAGATTAACTTTCGTGCTAGAAGCTCGAAAGCTTCTCGATGTCCATCAGTGCGGATCCAAAAAGGCATGCTCCACTACAGACCACCTCGTTTGTCTTCAAGGTACTGTCCGTGAAGTTTTTATACACAAACAACTCTGTCTTGCTGTTTTTTTCGATTTAGAGAAAGCATATGACACAAACAGCAGGTTAGGGATTCTTCAGGACTTGGCTGAACTTGGCATTTGCGGCAGGATGTTGGCCTGCCTAAAAGACTTCCGTCAAACCGTTCATTCCATGTACGCCCTGGTTCAACACTCTCGAGAATTTTCATTTAGGAAACTGTAGTGCATCAAGGGTGTATTTTAAGCAGTACCCTCTTTGTTGTTAAAATGAATTGTGTTAGTCAAATTGTATTAGTCAAAGGTGCAGTATGCATTCAGCCTATGTCGGCGATCTTCAGATAGCTTGCACATCCTCGAACATACCAACATGCGAAAGGCAAGAGCAGTTAACAATAAATAAACTTTTAAAACGGACTGACCGAAATTGTTTTCGGTTTCCCCCACAGAAAACAGCGGCCATTCTTTTCGCAATCAAGCGTGGTCTTCAGAGAGATCCTAGCCTACACCTCAACGAAACCTAATAACCGGTAAATAGTGACCACGAATTCCTAGTCATAGCTTTCGACAAAAAACTGTTCTTCTTGCCCCACATAAAGAACCAGAAGAAGAAAGCTTCCTGATCCCCAAATATCTTAAAGGTGCTTTCATGTAACTGCGGGGGATCTGATAGGACCCGTCTTTTACACATCTACCGTAGCATAGTTCGCTCCTGCTTAGATTATGGGTGCATAGTGTACATTTCGGCTCAGTCGTCCTACCTGAACCAATGAGATCCAGTACATTTATTTATTTATTTATTTATTTATTTATTTATTATACCCTCAGGGTACAAACGTACATTATAGAGGGGAGGGGCGGATGCAGAGGCATACAGATTGTACACAAAAAAAATGTACTAGTAAAAAATATACACAATCTCTGTAAAACCAGTACAAAAACAAAAGTAAGCACGCAAAAGGACTGAAAAAGAACAAAAGTACGAACGGTAAATTTCCAAATCGGGAACAGAGTTAATAAATACAGAAAAGCATGACAAAGAAAACAAATATAAAACAAGGAATACAGTTCCTAATAAACAAACAATGATAATGGGAATATGAACGCTATGAAAGCCATGATGATAATATGAGCACCAGCCATGAAAAGAAACTTTGTATTATGGATATAAAGTTCTCAATTTCAGATATGCTTGTTAATGATGCTCATAGGTTATTCCAGTCATTGCTTGTCCATGGAATAAATGAGTATGAATGTGCAAGCGTATTTGATTGTGGAATATTTACCTTTTCGCTGTGGTCACGGCGAGTTGAAATGTATGACGGTGGTTGAGCCCAAATATAGCAGAAGGTTGTGTTATGGTACCATATTTTATGAAAGAGAGACAGGCGAGATAGCTTTCTTCGGGTCGATTAAAGTGTTAGTTGTAAGTAGGTTTTCATATTAGTAACACTAGCGGTCCTTTGGTAGTTGTTTAAGATAAACCAGGCTGAGCGATTTTGTATTGCCTCAACAGAATGTATGAGTGTACGTGACTGGGATCCCAAACAGATGACGCGTATTCAAGTTGTGGACGAATGTGAGTTGTGTACAATAATAATTTTAATGATGATGGTGCAAGGCAGAAATTTTGGCGTATTTATCCAAGGGTGCTACTGGCTTTGGAAGCGATGTGATGACATACGATTTCGAAGTTAGTTTATTGGTAATGAGAACTCCCAGATACCTGTATGATGTCGCCGATTCTAATGAGACGTTATTAAGCATATATGTGGGACTTATGTGGTTAGTGCGAGATACCCTCATTGATTTGCATTTGTTAATATTTAATTGCATACACCATGCATTACATCATTCCACAATATTACTGAGGTCATTCTGAATTAATACAGCATCTGAGGCATCAGTTAGCTTATGGTATAAAACACAGTCGTCCGCAAAAAGACAAGTTTTGGAGCAAACGTGACAAGGTAAATCATTTATGTAAATCAGGAATCAGAGAGGACCTAGAACCGACCCTTGCGGAACGCCGGATTGAACTGGGGCGGAGGATGAGTTCACTTCACTGGTGGTTACAAACTGAACGTGGGATGTGAGGAAAGCATTAATCCAGTCAATCATTGCAGGGTCTATGCTTAAGAAGCTTAGTTTATGAAGAAGTAGTGTATGGTTAACTTTGTCGAAAGCTTTGGAGAAATCGAGGAATATGCAATCAGTTGAAAAGCCACAGTCTAGATAGGCATGCAGATCATTAGTGAAAGAGGCTAGCTGAGTTTCACAAGAGAAATTTTTGCGGAATTCATGCTGCACACTGCAAAAAAGCTGTTATCTTTATGAAAGTTAACTAGATGCGTGTATATAATGCGCTCCATGATTTTACACGGTACGGATGTAAGGGTAATTGGCCTGTAGTTGAGCGATTATATATTGGACCTGACTTGTGGATGGGGATTACGTTTCCAGTTTTCCAGTCATGAGGTATACTACCAGAGTTATACGACTGAGAAAAAATGCACTGTAGTATGATTGAACAGTATTCCACGGTATGTTGCAACAATTTAACATTGATCTCGTCGACTCCACAAGATAATTTGAGTTTTAATTTGTTTATTATGGCTTTGATGCCAGTTGCTTCAAATATTATGGGTTCCATCAGGTGATAATTGATAGCATTTAGAGCTGGCATTTAATTGGTAAGCACAGGGGATGAAAATGACTGAACGAATAGGTTGTTAAGTACTTTGGAACAAAGGTGAGGCGGTACTGATTCCCCAGAACTCGTGAGTGGTAATAAGCCGTCCTTATTAGTACTTCCTCGTATAACATTCCACAAACGTTTTTGATTAGCCTTTAATAATTGTGGAAGAGTAGTGTTAAAAAATGAAAACTTAGCTGACCTTAAGGAAGTACTATAAGACTTTGTCGCTGTTTTGTACGCTAGCCAAGCTGTCGGTTTTGAAGGCTGTTTAGCTGAACGCAATAAACGCTTTTTTTTTTGTTGGATAACCTGTTTAAGTATCTGTTATACCAAGGGGCTTTACTCCTGGTGTAGGCGGTTCTAAGGGGAGGTGTCGGCTGATTAATTCGGAAATTTTTTCTTTGACCGTGCGCCAGTTAGTTTCTATGGGCCGATCCTGACAGAGTGGTAAAAAAACGTCTAAAATTGACCAGAGTACGCTGTTTATGGTGGTGTAATCAGCTTTGTTATAATCACGAAATTTTCTTTTCTGTCGATTAATTTTTGTTTCAGTCACAGTTAGCGTGAAGTGTAATTCAATTCAATTCACCTTTATTTTGAACATTTCACAATGTTTACGGTCTCCCAGGAAAAAAGCTGTAGTAACAGCCTGACGAGGCCTGGAAGCCGGCGGCAGGCAACAGTGACAGCAGTACAAAAAATTATATGCAAGATAACAATTGCTATCACATTTTATCACGGTCACATTTTATCACAGATTTACAAAAATAAGAGGTGAAGTAAATGAATCAAAAAATATATTGAGATGTTATACAAAGGCCAGGGTTAACATGCACATCAAACTGCAAAAAAGCGATAATGGCACATATGAGAGGTTAAACTACCATGTGTATGTTTTTATTGTACACGTTACCATTTTACGCCAGAAACAGCAAACACGGGTCACACCCGAAACATTGAACGCAAAATTTTGCGCGTTATTCGAGCGTTATTAAAATTAGATAGAGTGATCTTATTTAGTAACACTGGCACTGTATAGCTTAATGACTGGAGAAGGTAATTAGTTCGGTGGTGTGCAATCGACCATTTTTCAGGGGCACGTGTTTTCGAAATGTTACAGCGCAACGTTGCACCTTAGAGTGAGAGAAGGAATTCTTTATACATTTCGTTAGCAAAATAAAAGTGGTAGAGGAGGCGGTAACTATAAAGAGACTCTATATTATTAACATGTTGGTGACGAAATAGCGGGGCTGAAGGATGTAAATATGGCACATTGCTTATGCAACGCCTGGATTTTTTTTCTAGACGCAGAAGTGTACCGACGTTTTTTTTTTTGTAGTCGTTCCCCATACTAGTGTGCAATAGTTAAGGTGTGAACGGAAGAGTGCAAGGTAAACTTGTAGTCTAATGAATATCGGAAAGAGATCACGGGTTCGAAATAAGGCACCTACAGCAGATGAGAGTTTTTTAGCCATTTGCTCAACATGACTGTCCCATGTCATCTGACTAGAGAATACGACACCAAGTATTTTATGTTCTTTCACGATATCTATTTCATTAGGCCCCAATTTTAGCTCACGACTGGCCTGGCGTTTGTTTTTAGGCGCAAATGAAATTATCTTTGTTTTGTTCACTTTTATTTTTAAGCTGTTTGTTTCGGACCATTTCAGTAGTTTTTACAACGCATTATTTGCCATTTTAAACAAATCAACTTCATTAGTTGAGCTAAAGAACAAGCTTGAATCATCCGCATATAGTACAAATACGGCCTTATCATGAGCAGACATAAGGTCATTTACATAAACAATCCATAAAAACGACCTAAGAATACTACCCTGTGGAACACCGGATGAAATCTATTGGAAAGTGGAGCAGTAACCATTAATGTCAACACACTGGGATCGGCTGGTTAGGTACGACTGCAAAAGAGCATTTGTTAGCCCACGGGCACCATAATGATCTAGCTTATTAAGGAGAGTTGTGTGACATATTGAATCGAAGGCTTTACTGAAGTCTATATATATTCCCAGTGTATATTCATTAGCTTCAATGTTTTTTATGATGATTTCCTTTTGTAACAGAAGGGAAGATTCCGTTGACCTATCCTTACGAAAACCATGCTGACTTTCTGATAAGATATTGTGTTTAGTAAAAAAGCCATCCAGTCGGGTAAGCATAATCTTCTCAAGGCCCTTTGAGAAGATTGGAATTATAGATATTGGTCTGTAGTTGCTTAGATCGTTCCTGTTTCCGCCCTTATATACAACAGAAACCTTTGCACGTTTCATGTCGTTAGGAAAAATGGCAGATGCTAGCGAAAGATTGAATATATGCACTAAGTGGGGAGATAGGAGATCAAGAACATGTTTTATAGGTTTAATCTGAATGCTGTCAATGTCAAGGGCTTTGCTATTCTTCAGGCTTAGAAACGTGTCAAAAACTTCAGATTCATCTTTTGGTTTTAAAAACATGGTCTCAGGAAAATCTTTCAGTGGACAGCATGAGACCTTACCCGGTGACGAGTCTTTTTTTGGTCTGGCAGCAAAGTGGGCATTAAAACGATAAGATAATGCAGGTCCAGAAATTGGCTCACCATAAACGATGATCTCGAGCATATTGTTACGTAAATGTAGGCACACAAGAAGTAGTCACTGAGGAATGCTGACAGCAGCTCACAGCAGCTCAGTCGAACCACTGCCGGCCAACGGCGCACAGATCACACTTCGTCCTCTTCGCGCTCATTGCACGAGCACAGCACTGTCTTCTTCGTTGTCCACTGACACAACTTCCGGCGGCCAAAGCATCGTCCCGATGCTAAGTGGAAGACGGAGCAGGTGCACGGTATGGCTTGAGGCGAACCACGTGAACAACGTCAGTGGTAGGGGGGGTGGATGACGACGGAGGGTCGAGGGGGGCAATCTCATAAGTCACGGCGGTCACCTGACGGAGCACGCGATAAGGGCCCTTATACTGATGTAGGAGTTTTTCTGAAAGGCCGACACGGCGAGAGGGATACCAAACGAGGACGAGTGATCCTGACGTGTAGTGTACTGGGCGATGTCGGCGGTCGTAAACTGACTTCTGGTAGGCCTGGGAGGCGGTGAGACGGTCGCGGGCGATTTCGCGGGCCGAGGTTGCTTGAGCGATGGCGTCACGTGCGTAATCCGTGGTCGAGGCCGAAGAAGGCGGCAGGAGTGTATCCAGTGGCAACGCAGGATGCCGGCCATACAAAAGATAGAAAGGCGAATAGTCCGTGGTAAATTGTAAGCAAATGTTACATAGGGCAAGGCAATGTCCCAATCACGATGGTCGGGTGCGACGTACATGGATAGCATGTCAGTAAGGGTCCTATTCAGGCGCTCGGTAAGCCCGTTCGTTTGAGGATGGTACGCTGTAGTGAGTTTATGCTGCGTGGAACAGGACCGGAGTATGTCGTCAACTACCCGGGACAAAAAGTAGCGGCCGCGGTCCGTCAGCAATTGGCGTGGGGCACCGTGATGAAGGATGACATTTTGCAACAGGAGATTCGGCGACATCGGTGGCGCAACTGGTTGGTAAGGCACGTGTGATAGCGTACCGAGTGGCGTAGTCAGTCGCGACGGCGATCCAACGGTTGCCGGAACTGGACGTAGGAAAAGGTCCGAGGAGGTCTAGTCCGACACGATGAAAGGGTTCCAGAGGTACGTCGATAGGCTGCAGAAGGCCGGCAGGCAAAGTGGAGGGCCGCTTCCTTCGTTGACAGAGGTCACAGCTGGCAACGTAACGGCGAACACTACGGTAAAGGCCGGGCCAAAAGAAGCGGCGTCGGACCCGATCGTACGTGCGGGAGACACCGAGGTGTCCCGCGGTGGGCAGGTCGTGTAGTTCCGCGAGGACAGACGAGCGGAGACGCTGAGGAACGACGAGCAGGAGCGGAGGGCCGTCAGGGCGAAGGTTGCGGCGGTAGAGGATGTCATCCTGAAGGACAAAGAGTTGGAGCGAAGGATCGGGGTTGGCACAGGTGAGGCGGTCAATAAGGGGACGCAAGGAGGAATCTTGCCGTTGCTCGGCCGCGATGTTAAGCAGATCAGAGATAGCGAATAAGCATGGGCCGAGGTCACTGTCTCCAGGATCTGGCGGCTCCACAGGGTGACGAGACAGGCAGTCAGCGTCTTGATGTAGGCGCCCGGACTTGTAAACAACGGTGTAAGAGTACTCTTGCAGGCGCAGTGCCCAACGACCAAGCCGGCCTGTGGGGTCCTTCAGCGAAGAAAGCCAGTAAAGAGCGTGGTGGTCCGTCACAACTGAGAAAAGGCGGCCAAACAGGTAGGGTCGAAATTTAGCGACCGCCCAAACAAGGGCGAGGCACTCGCGCTCCGTTATGGAGTAATTGCGCTCGGCGGTGGAAAGAAGACGGCTGGCGTACGCAATGACACGGTCTTGACCTTGGTGACGTTGGGCGAGCACAGCGCCGATACCATATCCGCTGGCGTCTGTGCGAACTTCAGTTGGTGCCGACGGGTCGAAATGGGCCAATATAGGAGGGGAAGTGAGCAATTGGATTAAGGAAGAAAAGGCCTCTCCTTGGGCAGGGCCCCAGGTAAAAGGGCTGCCTTTCTTAAGGAGGTCGGTGAGGGGACGTGCGATGCCAGCAAAATTTTTGATGAAACGTCGGAAATAAGAGCACAGGCTTAAAAAGCTGCGTACGTCCCTGGACGATTGCGGAAGAGGGAAGTCTTTGACAGCTTGAACTTTAGCAGGGTCCGGGCGGACACCCGAGGCATCGACCAGATGTCCAAGGATGGTCAGTTGGCGACGAGCGAATTGGCATTTCGACGAGTTGAGCTGCAGCCCGGCTTTACGGAAGACAGAAAGAATGCTCGTCAGTCGTTCGAGGTGCGTGGAAAATGAGGGCGAAAAAACCACGACGTCGTCTAGGTAACACAGGCATGTAACCCATTTAAATCCTCGAAGCAAGGAGTCCATCATTCTCTCGAAGGTAGCTGGCGCATTGCAGAGACCGAACGGCATAACTTTGAACTGATATAAGCCGTCTGGTGTGACGAATGCAGTCTTGTCACGGTCTTGGTTATCCACAGCAATTTGCCAATAGCCGGATCGAAGGTCGATGGAAGAGAAAAATTTGGCTCCGTGAAGGCAATCCAAAGCGTCGTCAATTCTGGGGAGAGGATACACGTCCTTTTTCGTGATGCGGTTAAGGTGCCGGTAATCAAAGCAAAAGCGCCAGCTCCCGTCTTTCTTTTTAATTAGGACAACTGGTGAGGCTCAAGGACTCGACGAGGGCTCTATAATGTCTTTGGTAAGCATTTTGTCCACCTCCTGCTGAATGATGTTCCGTTCTGTACTGGAGACCCTATACGGACGTCTGTGGATAGGAGCGGCGTCACCGGTGTTAATGCGATGCGTAACCACAGAGGTCCGAGCCAAAGGGCGGTTGTCGAAGTCAAAGATGTCGTGAAATGGGGAAAGAAGACACCTGAGGTCGTGAGTTTGTGCTGGTAAGAGGTCAGGGGCAATAATTTTTGCGTATTGGTCAGATGGTAGGACATCGGACTCGGGGCATTTCGGCCGGTGACAGCTGATACAACGCAGTCGGAAGCAGGGCACAGCGTGGCGAGCGACATGCCTTGGGGAAGCGGCTGAACGTGCGATGAAAAGTTGAGGATAGGAAGGGACGCTCGATTGGCAAACATAGTGACCACTGTATGTGCAAGGGCAACACTCCGTGTGAGAGGCACATCAAGGGCTGGAGTAACGATGTATTGGCCATCGGGAACTGGTGGGACGGAAGAGAATGATACGTAAGTGACGGCATCGGGTTCAGGCGGACAAAATCCACGATACATAGGCGATGGACAACTGGAGCCGGTGGCTCCTCGTTAAAAGGTAGGGCGAGCTGAACGACACTTGTGGCGCAATCAATGAGGGCAGAATGTTCGGAAAGAAAGTCAAGGCCAAGGATGAGGTCATGAGGGCAGTGTTCGAGGACAGTGAAGAGAACCGAAGTATGGCGGCCGGCGATTGACACACGCGCTGTGCACATTCCAACGACAGCGGAAGTACCGCCATCGGCGAGACGAACAACAGCGGAGTGGGCAGGAGTGAGCACTTTCCTTAGGCGACGGCGTAGAGAGGCATTCATAACGGAGACGTGCGCTCCCGTGTCGATGAGAGCGGTAACAGGGATCCCGTCCACGTCTACGCTAAGTATATTCCGTCGGGCTTGTAGAGTCAAAGGAGGATTTCCAAGGTCGGTCGTCGGAGCAGCATCACCTCCAGACGCTGCAGCCATCAGTTTTCCGAACGGGATCGAGCATACGGGCCAGGAGATGATGGGCGTCGAGTTTGGGGCGACGGAGATCGACGACGGTAAGGAGACGACGAGCGGTTAGTTGGAGGGGCCTGAGCGTCGGAGCTTGCGAGCTGTGGTTCATGGGGCGACGACGAGCGGCGGGGATAGAAAGAATCAGGATAGCGGCGGTAGGTCGATGACGGACGGCTTCGGCAGTGTCGGGAGATGTGACCAACTCGGGAGCAGTTAAAACAGATGGGCCTGTCGTCAGGTGTTCTCCACTCATCCGGGTTGCGGCTGCGGCGAGTGTGGTACGGATGTCGGGCACCGAGCACGGGAGACACATTACGAGCATCTGGGCAACTAATGGAGCATACAGGTCGGATCCCGAGATTGGCGAATTCTTGTCGGACAACAGCCTGTATAAGGGATACTGCAGGGGCACTGTCCGGTACCGATAACTGGGAAATTGTGGGAGACACTGCCTCTAGTTCTCGGCGTAGAAGTCGTGTCAGGCTGTCGGATGTTGGCAGTGAGCACGGTTGGGATGAGTCTACGCAGGACGACGTTGCCGCCGTGTTCGGCAACCGCGTGAACTGAGGGGAAATACGGCGGCTTTTCGCTTGTTCAAAGCGGTGGCATTCTTTTAAGATGGCGTCAACCGTTCCACAGTCCTTGTACACCAGGAAGTTGAAGGCGTCGTCTGCAATTCATTTGAGAACGTGACCTACTTTGTCACTCTCTGACATGGCGGAATCAACTTTCATGCAGAGGGCTAAAATGTCCTGAATATAAGACACATATGACTCTGTTGAGGATTGTGCGCGGCATGCAAGCTCCTTCTTCGCAGCCAGCTGACGTCCGAATGGCTTACCGAACAATTCGGTAAGCTTCTGCTTGCACAGGTCCCAACTGGTCAGTTCTTCCTCGTGTGTCTCGAACCAGACCCTTGCAGTGCCCGTCAAGTAGAAAATGACGTTGGCCAACTTCATCGTGGGGTCCCACCGGTTGTGTGTGCTCACACGCTCGTACAGCGAGAGCCAGTCTTCGACGTCCACGCCATCAGTACTGCAGAATGTGCCCGGTCTCGAGGGTGGGCTAGGACGACAGTTGGCGTGGCAGGCGCGTCGGTAGCTATCTCGACGGATCGGCTCGTCGGCTCGTCGGGTCAGCGGCATGGCGGCTCTTACCCAGCACCTCCACCAAATGTTACGTAAATGTAGGCACACAAGAAGTAGTCACTGAGGGATGCTGACAGCAGCTCACAGCAGCTCAATCGAACCACTGCCGGCCAACGGCGCACAGATCTCACTTCGTCCTCTTCGCGCTCATTGCACGAGCACAGCACTGTCTTCTTCGTTGTCCACTGACAATATCAGGGCGGTTAGGGCACTTTCCAAGCACGTCATTGATGATTGGCCAAGTTTGGTCTGGTCGACCCATAGACATGCCACTGAACAATTGGTAGTAATAGTGTGCTTTTGCTTCCCTTAGTTCGGCCGTAATCTTGTTGCGAAATTTTTTTAATGCTGCCAACGTTAACGGATCCTGGCTTTTCAAAAATCCACCGTATAGTTTGTTCTTTTGACGAATTAACTGCATGTGTTCGGGATGGATCGAAGGTTTTCGCGCACGCTTATGAAACTTAAGGTTTTTTGGTTTGGTTTGGTTTATGGGGTTTAACGTCCCAAAGCGACTAAGGCTATGAGAGACGCCGTAGTGGAGGGCTCCGGAAATTTCGACCACCTGGGGTTCTTTAACGTGCACTGACATCGTACAGTACACGGGCCTCTAGAATTTCTCCTCCAAAGAAATTCCAGCCGCCGCGGCCGGGATCGAACCCGCGTCTTTCGGGTCAGCAGTCGAGCACCATAACCGCTGAGCCACCGCGGCGGCCTTAAGGTTTTTTAGAGGAAAACAACAGCTGCAGATTTTCAAAAGCATAGACATAAAGGTATTGTAGGCGCCGTTGGTCGTGTTTTCTTTGAGAACCGCAGACCAGTCGTTCTGGATCTTGACATGAAATAAGTCCACACTAGAATAAGTAATGCTTTGATGCTTAATTATGGGCAGTCGTCGCTTTACAGGAGGAGTGGATCGCGAGTAAGCTATGAATATGGGACAATGATCACTAATGCTAGAGCTTAAAGTGCCAGTCGCCACCACGGGAGTACTAACATTGGTTATGAGCAGATCCAAAATACTAGAAGTTGTTGGAGTTACACGAGTTACTGCCACCAAGGTGCAAAGACTGAGAAGAACACTTAGAAACTTTTTCTTAAATGAAAACTAAAGACCATGCTGTGCTGATAATTTCGTTCGCCTTCACTCCGGATCTTTACCTTCATTGTGATGATTGGAGACGTGCGCACATAGATCACTGTTTTTCATAACACCACACTACTGATCCAACTTATTGTTTTTATGTACCTGTATTTTTGTGTTTTTCATGCCCTTTCATATCATGCAGTATTGATGTTTCTTTTGCTTTGTAATTAATGTGCTTATGTTATGTTGTTTCCGCCGCAGCCAAGGGGGGCGCGGCCCCGTCAGGCATGTCTATTGCCTTTTGTCGCGTCTCCCAAGGCATTTCTGTAACGGAATGTCTTGAATAAAGAATGAAAGAAAGAGTAAGATATCATGATCGCTCAGCCCGGGAAGGTGTGAAACCGCGGATAAGTTATCCGCTGATGATGTAAGAATAAGGCCAAGTAGTGATGCTGTGTTTTGCGTTACACGTGTGGGAAGACTAACAATCTGTGATGGGCTGAAGTCTGAACAAATGGAAATAAACAAGTTGGATTCAGCGGACAAAGGGGTAGAAAAGGGATTGTTATGCGATCGGACAATATTCGGAAAACTGAAGTCGCCTAAGAGCAAGATTTCAGCTGCAGGGAAACGTGTGATAATCTGATTTAAGGAATAGTGTAGGTTATCGCAAAATGATGTGTCAGTCGAGGGGATCGGTAACATGCACCTAGGATCACTTTTTTAAAATTAAGATTTATGGAGCACCAGATGAGCGGTACTCACCTATGGGGCAGAAACGTGGAGGCTAACAAAGGGGGTTCAGCTTAAGTTAAGAACAACGCAGCGAGCTATGGAAAGGAAAATGATAGGTGTAACGTTAAGAGATCGAAAGCGGGCGGAGTGGGTGAGGTAACAAACGCGGGTTAATGACATCCTAGTAGAAATCAAGAGGAAGAAGTGGGCTTGGGCAGGGCATGTAATGCGAAGGCAAGATAACCGCTGGTCCTTAAGGGTTACGGAGTGGATTCCAAGAGAAAGCAAACGTAGCAGGGGACGGCAGAAAGTTAGGTGGGCGGATGAGATTAAGAAGTTTGCGGGGATACAGTGGTGGCAACTGACAAAGGACAGGGTTAATTGGAGAGACATGGGAGAGGCCTTTTCCCTGAAGTGGGTGTAGTCAGGCTGATGATGAGATGAGCTCTAAATTCGTAGCAACAGATACTAGAACACAGTCAATACACTCATTAATAGCAATTAGGACACCGCCACTAACTCTGCCCGTTCGGTCACTCCGGAAAACAACATACCGTTTTTAACATTTAAACAATTCATTATTCGTTATTTTGCTATTTAGCCAGGTTTCCGTTAATACAACGGTTTGGTTTTATGGGGTTTAACGTCCCAAAGCGACTAAGGCTATGAGAGACGCCGTAGTGGAGGGGTCCGGAAATTTCGACCACCTGGGGTTCTTTAACGTGCACTGACATCGCACAGTACACGGGCCTCTAGAATTTCTCCTCCAAAGAAATTCCAGCCGCCGCGGCGGGGATCGAACCCGCGTCTTTTGGGTCAGCAGCCGAGCACCATAGCCACTGAGCCACCGCGGCGGCGTTAATACAATGATATCAGCGTTACAGTCATCGATCATAGTGCATAACTCATCCTTTTTGGGATAAAGGCTACGAATGTTCGTGTACAGGAGAGAGTAGTCGAAGCTTTTCGAAGCGCCTCCCCTCTGATGGCCCTATCTTTTCAATCGCGCGCGACCAGAGCGGAGAGGTCTGCCATGAGCCTCACTTGAGTTTTCAGTTGTGTCTTCAGTTCTGTTTTAATAGAAATTGCTTTGCAAGTGGGGCATACAGGATATTGTCCATTCACAGTCTATATGCAGAATGTAACGAACCACCCCTTGCAGATAGAAGAGTCATGCTCACATGTGCATACATCCTAAAAACCCATTCACTAACAAAACATTTCTACTACTCCATAGTTACGAAGTTCCCGTCTAAGCAGCTTTTCAGTAACAAACCCAATGACATCAGACCCGTCATCCTCCGTTTTGAAGACATTTGCCAGGAATTAAATATTCTGGACACTACCTGATATTGCCCAGAGAGCCGAACCACTGCCACCTTGGTACACCTTTCCCGCTGTAGGCGACTACACACTGACACAATTTCACAAAAAGCAAACTCCGCGGGAACACACAGTACAAGAATTTTTGGCGCTGGACGAAAAATACAAGGAATACACAGCATTTTATACAGATGGTTCTAAAACAGCACATTACGTCGGAAGTACTGTAGTCTAAGATAAATAGGAAAAGGCAGTCAGGTTGCCTCAGTGCGCGTCAGTTTTCTCACCCGAATATTATGCCATTCTCGTGGATGTAGCAAAAATAGTCAAAAAGAACACTCAAAACAGCATTATCTACACAGACTCGATGAGTGTAATCACAGCACTGCACGCCAGCAATATAGGAGAACCTTTAATTGGAGATATAATGATTAACATGATAACTGCTGAAACGCAAGGACATGAAATTAAGTCTGCTGGGTACCAAGCCATCTTGGAATTAGTGGCAACGAAAGAGCGGACGCGGGCGCTGCTCAAACTCGCCATAAAGAAGTCAGAACTATAAATATTTCCTACGCAGATTGCATAAAGCTAGTAAAAAATAAACTTAAAGAAAAATTCGAGTGTACATTAAATAGTGAAGAAAATAATAAACTACATTTAGTAAAACCCTTTCTGGAAGAATAGAGATCATGCAAGCATCAGGGACGTTTTATAGAGATAATTTTATGCCGCATAGGCATCGTACATGCACGCGTAGCACATGCCTTTCTAATGGCAAAACAAAACATATCTCCATATGAGAAATGTGGAGGTGAGCTCACAGTAAATCACATTTTATTTTCGTGCACAGAACTCGAACGCCTGCGCAAAAAATATTTTACTGTATTTTACAATGAACACAGTCCCTTCCACCCTAATTTACTTCTAGTAGATATTTGCAAATATACTTGCAATACACTTGCCATAGATATACTTGCAATTATTTCACCTGTTCGCCGCGGTGGCTCAGTGGTTACGGCGCTCGACTGCTGACCCGAAAGACGCGGGTTCGATCCCGGCTGCGGCGGCCAAATTTCGATGAAAGCGAAATTCTAGAGGCCTGTGCGCTGTGCGATGTCAGTGCACGTTAAAGAACCCAAGGTGGTCGAAATTTCCGGAGCCCTTCACTACGGCGTCCCTCACAGCCTGAGTTGCTTTGAGACGTTTAACCCCAATAAACCATAAACCAAACCAAGTATTTCACCTGTTTCTAGTTTCCTGCAAGAAGTGGTGTTATAAACAAACTATAATGCCAAAAACTAAACATTCTTACCCTGTGCCTTGACGCATTTTGTGATGCACCTCATCCATTTTCTCAAGCGTGAAAAGAAGGCTCAGGTATTTATCTTATTTGAAGGGCTCATCGGAGTCCTTGTCCAGACAAGGACTCTCACCGACTCTATTGCCATAAAACCCAATACAACACAAATGTTAATAGAGTGAGGAGAACCTTATGCTCCAAACAGAATGATCAGGCAGGCTTTCGTAAGATGATACTCGACAATAGACCATATTCACACTATCAATGAAGTATATATATATATATATATATATATATATATATATATATATATATAAAGTGGGACAAGTGTCTAGAGTTGTACATTAGGATTGCACAAAAAGCTGTCCTACAACCATATAAGTAACAGGTCCCTTTTCATCGAAACCTTCGAGCTCGCGACACAAAAGCGATGGAGCAGTTAGCGTCTCGAAGCGACATCATCATTATCCGGGCTGGCAGGGGTGGTGCTGTGGTAATAATCAACAAAAGCGATTATGTCGCAGAGGCTCACAGGCAGCTACCAGAGGAGTCTTTCTATCAGCCTGTGGAGTATGACCCCACAGATCAGTTCAAAGATATTTCTTAATATTTTGATAAACATTTATAAGGAGAACCAAATAACAGAAAGCGCTCTTCGCTCAATTGTCCCCCTTAACCTCGTTAAAGCCCCTAGATCAACTTTGATAAGTAGCGACAAGTCTCTCCTCTCCTAACACCCTTTCCCCTGCAGCTCGCGTAGTCCGGCATGTTCTTCCTAAGGCGCTCTGGCGGCGCGGTTGTATGCAATGAAACTCAGAGGTAGAGCACCGGACGCGTAATTCGGAGGTCGTGGGTTCGGATCCCACCGGCGGCACGTGGTTGTTTTTTCTTCTGCTTTTCTAATCAATTAGCTTCAAGCGATTACATATTCAGTAATATTCTAAATTGATCAACACCACAAAATAAATAAATTAATAAAAAATCCCCTGTGCTACTTGGTTTCTGTGGCTGTTGGCTTGTCATATTTATAACGAGCCCCTCATTCCCCTTCCCTTGTTTGCTTAATTGCTTAGCGAGGGCCTCGGTTCTGGCAGCCTTGATGCCATAGGAAGCATAAGAGGGTTCTCACACAGCTTCCACCCTCTCCGTTCGATGACGTTCTACGTCACACATGCGGCAACTCAGGACGTTCTACGTCCGCCGCTTATGAACGTGGGTGGCGCTGATGAACACTCTCAAGGTTAGGTTACTTGTAAACATAAATACGCCCGAAAGCAGAAGATTTGACAGCCGTCGCCGTAGCTCAGAGGTAGAGCACCGGACGCGTAATTCGGAGGTCGTGGGTTCGGATCCCACCGGCGGCACGTGGTTGTTTTTTCTTCTGCTTTTCTAATCAATTAGCTTCAAGCGATTACATATTCAGTAATATTCTAAATTGATCAACACCACAAAATAAATAAATTAATAAAAAATCCCCTGCGCTACTTGGTTTCTGTGGCTGTTGGCTTGTCATATTTATAACGAGCCCCTCATTCCCCTTCCCTTGTTTGCTTAATTGCTTAGCGAGGGCCTCGGTTCTGGCAGCCTTGATGCCATAGGAAGCATAAGAGGTTTCTCACACAGCTTCCACCCTGTCCGTTCGATGACGTTCTACGTCACACATGCGGTAACTCAGGACGTTCTACGTCCGCCACTTATGAACGTGGGTGGCGCTGATGAACACTCTCAAGGTTAGGTTACTTGTAAACATAAATACCCCCGAAAGCAGAAGATTTGACAGCCGTCGCCGTAGCTCAGAGGTAGAGCACCGGACGCGTAATTCGGAGGTCGTGGGTTCGGATCCCACCGGCGGCACGTGGTTGATTTTTCTTCTGCTTTTCTAATCAATTAGCTTCAAGCGATTACATATTCAGTAATATTCTAAATTGATCAACACCACAAAATAAATAAATTAATAAAAAATCCCCTGTGCTACTTGGTTTCTGTGGCTGTTGGCTTGTCATATATATATATATATATATATATATATATATATATATATATATGCACATGGTCTATTCTGAAAGTAGTAGGACTAATTTTTTTAAACAAAATTTATTGAAGATAATAGTACAAACGATTGCAATTTTTCAAGGTAGCACCCTTCCGCACCTACACGCTGCTGCCAATTAGTTATACAGTTTTCGTACGCCTCCAGGAACGCCTGGACTGGAATGCTGTTTAGCTCCCTCGTCACGGCCTGTTGAAGCACCTCTACCGATCCGTGATGTTCCCCCTTGCGCGTCGATTTTATTCTCTGGAATAGAAAGAAGTCTGCCGGGGCCAAGTCGAGGCTGTAGGGGGGCTGAGGCAGCGTTGCCGCCATGTGCTGGGCAAAAAATCGGGGTCCTCATTCACATGATAAAGAAGATCCTACCGGTTGGCCTTTTCCTCCTCTGACAACACTCCCGGCACCAACTTCGCGCACGCTTTCCTCGTGGGTAAGTTTTCTGTCACGATCTCAAAAACTTGAGTTTGAGGAATACTCAAGTCATCAGCAATCATTGTGGTACTTATTCTACGATCACTCTTAAGTAAATGTTTCACTCGCTACACATTTTCGTTGGGCGTGCTGGTCGAAGGGCGTCTGGCGCGGTCGTCTTCCTCCACTCTTACCTTACCTTCTTGGAACAGCTTATGCCACTCAAAAAACACCTGATCTACCCTTGGAAGCGTCACCGTAGGCCTCCTTAATAATGTTGTGAGTCTCTTTGCCCGTTTTAGCAAGATTTACTCAAAATTTGATCGCGTATCGCTGATACAGTGAACGCTCGATGATTCTGCGTGACGAGACGTTTCGACAGGGGTTCACAGTACAAGCGACCTCCTCTCTTCAATGGCCGAGAGCCGACTGCCGAGTTTCCCCAGCATACCCAATATCCCCCTTCAACGATCCTCCACGCGCAGACCACCTCTCGTCTGCCGGTTCGCCTAGGAAAAAACCAGTCCTACTACTTTCAGAGCAGACCCTGTATATATATATATATATATATATATATATATATATATATATATATATATATATATATATATATATATATATATATATATATATATATATGATCACTCTGACGAAGGCCATACCCTGGTCGAAACGTTAGAATAAAGTTGTTTTTCTACCGTGTATCACACGAATTGCGTTTATATATATAGCATATACACATACATCTATATATTGTTACGACTAGGGGTTTATTAAGACCGCGACGGGTGATTAAAAGCAGCTAGGTCCGCTGCCGAGCATGAGACGCCACCATCATCATTTATTGACCCTTAATATCCCTTGGCATCGGGCATTACAATAGGGGGGGGGGGAGGGGGGGAAGCAGTCGTCACATAATACAGCGGTCGGTAACATCAACAAGAAATCCAAAGTGGAGACTTCATGTTCAGTAGTAACAATATCAACATTATCAAAATTATTAACATTAAGAAAAACATAGCAGCTCAAGAACAACTGGAAGAAAGATAACACGCATGCACACACTCAATAACACGACAAAATAACTCAGCCCTTGAAATGTGCTGTTAATAACTGCAGATAACGGTTTAGCTACAGTTTAATATCTGCCAGAATTTATTAGGTTCTATTTCAGTAACTATGAAATCGGGTAGGTCATTTCACAATGTATTGGAGCTAGGTAAACAAGATTTATTAAATGAGTTTGTGGAGCCCTGCATGCGCTGCAAACTTAGAGTTAAAAAGTCGGCGTAAGGTGCGAAGCGGCGGGTGGAATAGAAAGTTTGTTAGGTGTGGGAAGGTGTAGTACCATTTGTGAAATAAACAAAGCTGAGAAATTTCACGCCGAAGTGCCAGGGGTTGAAGATCAATGGATTCCTTGATAAGAGTTACACTGTGTCGTCTGCCGTACTGCGATGGGATAAAACGGGCCCCGTGATTTTGGATGGCTTCAAGCTGATGGATTAGATATTTTTGGAGGGGATTCCATATCACCGAGGCGAATTCGAGTTTGGAACGGATGAATGTTACATAGGCGAGTTCACGGACAGAATGGGGTGAAAAATTAAGGGATCATCTGATAAACCCAAGCATCTTGCAAGCATCTCCACAAAGTTTTGCAATGTGCTCAGACCAGGTTAGTTTATTGTTAATGATGATTCCAAGATACCTGTATGATTCTGTTTCGGAGAATGGTGTAAAACTTGATGAATACGGATAGCTGACTTTATTACGCTTTCTCGATACGTGCATGAACTTACATTTGGAAATGTTCAGTTGCATAATTCATGACGTACACAAGGTTTCTATGAGGTATAAGTCGCGTTGGAACAGAGTATGATCTTCGGGAGTAGATATGCGGCGGTAAAGGACACAATCGTCTGCGAAGAGACGGGTACAAGATGATATGGCATAAGAAAGATCGTTTATAAATATCAGAAAAAGGAGCGATCCTAGCACCGATCCTTAAAAGGCACGAGAGAGGTCTGTAGTATTTTTGATCTACGGTTGCCTATTACTGTATAACGTGAGCAGTCACGGAGAAAGCAGTCAATCCATGGTAGCATTAAAGGGTTGATGTGGAGGCAGGAGCGTTTTGCCATTAAACGACGACGTGGAACGCGACCGAAGGCCTTGGAGAAGTCCAGGTAAACGACGTCAGTTTGAAAAGAAGAACCAGAGTTTAAGTGAAGATCTGTAGTGAATTCGAAAATCTAGGACTCGCAAGAATTACACGACTTAAAACCGTGCTGTTTTTTATAAAAGAAAGCGTTATTGTCGAGGTGGGATGCGATCTGCGAATATAAAATGTGCTCCAGTAGCTTGCATGCAATGGATGTTAATGAACCTTGTTTTCCTCATCTTCGGCTTAGTCAGCGACGCCGACCATACAGAATAGGGGTCGCCTTTTATTTATTTTTATTTATTTACAGGTACCTTACAGGCCTCCAGGGAGGCATTGAGTAAGGGGGGAGCAATATATATGTGCAACAGTAGCTAGAAGAAACCAAAAATGCGTAGAAACAAACACTGTTACATTCTAAAAGCTGATTACAAATTATCACGACAGTACAAAATACATGCAGAAAAACATTAAATAAAAAATAGAATATAATAGATTTTCGAATTCACTACAGATCTTCACTTAAACTCTGGTTCTTCTTTTCAAACTGACGTCGTTTACCTGGACTTCTCCAAGGCCTTCGGTCGCGTTCCACGTCGGCGTTTAATGGCAAAACGCTCCTGCCTCCACATCAACCCTTTAATGCTACCATGGATTGACTGCTTTCTCCGTGACTGCTCACGTTATACAGTAATAGGCAACCGTAGATCAAAAATACTACAGACCTCTCTCGTGCCTTTCAAGGATCGGTGCTAGGATCGCTCCTTTTTCTGATATTTTTCATGGGCGTCACACTCCCCCCTACGCAGCCGAAGTCCGCAGGGCGAGTTAAAAAGCGCCGCGCGAATGGTAGGCCTTCAGGGGGGCAACGTGAGTCACTTCAGTTCGCGCTGAACGACGGCCGCTTGCCGTGAGACGCGCTACGCGGTAACTGAGCTTGCTAATTTGCTCAGTAATGACGTAGGGTCCATCGTAGCGGCACAGCAGCTTCTGAGACAATCCCCATTTTCTGACAGGCCGCCACAGCAAGACCAAATCACCAGGGCTGTAACTGACTTGACGGCGGTGGGCGTCGTGGCGTGCTTTAGATCGACCTTGGGAGGCCAGCACACGAAGGCGGGTAAGGCGCCAGGCTTCTTCGGCGACATAGTGTCTCGGCGATGGAGGGATCTTGATGAAACTCGGCAGAAAGTGGTATTATGATGTCCATGGTGTAGCGTGGACGGCGAGCGTAGAGTAAAAAGAAGGGGCTGAAGCGCGGTATCGAACTCCTAAGTGATGAACGGCAGGACGCTGTCCCAGTTCTTGTGCTTTGAATCAATGTACATTGACAGCATGTTAGTGATCATTCGGTTCGTGCGCTCAGTGAGCCCATTCGTCTGGGGATGGTAATGCGAGGATGGCGAAAATGTGATGGGCAGGAACGGAGAAGCCGCTCCACGACGTGAGCGGTGAACTGCCGACCACGGTCACTGATGATAACTTATGGAGGTCCATGGCGCAGAACTATGAATCGCAGCAGAAGAGGACACATGATACGCTGCAGCCGAGGGTAGGGCTGCCGTTTCACAATACCGAGTAAGGCATTCGACGCAAATCACTATCCAGCGGTTCCCATGATAGGATTTCGGAAACGGGCCCAGGAGATCTATGCCCACTTGCTCAAACGGTGCTGCAGGTGGTGTCGCATGGTGGCTCACCAGATGCAAGGCTAGTAGAAAGCTTGTATTGTTGACACTGAGTGCAGCTGGCGACGTACCACTCAGCCGTGGCCCGCATTTTCGGCCAATAGAAGCATGCTTGGGCACGATGGAGCGTCCATGCCGAACCAAGATGTCCAGATGTAGCGTCGTCGTGCATGGCCTGCAAGACAGATGTGTACAGGCTCTTCGCAACTACCAGGAGGAAGCGGTGGCTCGTAGAAGAATAATTTTTCTTCCACAGAAGACCATCTGACACACAAAAGTGGGTGAGATTAGAAATGCCTTCAGCCTCCACAAGTAGAGACCATAGGGTTAAACCTTTCTGCTGTTCCGCTTTGAATGTTGCGAAATCAGGAAAAATCGGTGCCACTGACGTGACGCAGTTGTCGGAAGTATCGATGTTAGACTCCGACTCAGGAAGGGATAGCTTCGAAAGTCAGTCCGCATGAGCGTGACGGTGACCACTCTTGTAGACGACTGTGTAGACGAACTCTTGTAGCCGGAGAGCCCACCGTGCAAGGCGCCCACACGGGTCACGAAGGTTACCGAGCCAGCAGAGGGCATGATGGTCGGTGATGATGGTGAACGGTCGTCCGTACAGATATGAATGGAAACGCTGCGCGGCGAAGACGACAGCCAAGCATTGTTGCTTGGTGACTGTATAACTGCACTCCGGCTCGTCGAACGAGCGACTCGCATGCGCAACAACGTGCTCTTTGTTGTCGCAGCGCTGGACGAGAACAGCGCCGAGTCCAACACCGCTGGCGTCGGTATAAATCTCTGTGGGAAAGGATGGATCGAAGTGGCGAAGTACAGGGTGGGACGTGAGAAGGAATTTTAGCTGGCGGAAGGCGGAGTCGCACTCAGGTGTCCGCTTGAAAGCCACATCTTTCTGAAGTAGGCTTGTCAGAGGGTATGCGACGTCCGCAAAGCGATGAATAAAGAGGCAAAATTACGAGCATAAGCCACAGAAACTCCGCAGCTCTTTGACAGACTGTGGTGGCTTGAACGACTCGACAGCTGCAGTCTTGGCTGGATCAGGTCGGACGCCGTCTTTGTTAAGGAGGTGCCCAAGCACTAACGCTTGACGCGCACCAAAGCGGCATTTTGTAGAGTTAAGCACAAGGCCAGCTTTGCGCATACAGTCCAGGACGAGAGTTAAACGGTCGTTGTGCTCGCTGAACGTCTTTCTCAAAATGAATACATCGTCGAGGTAGCACATGCATATTTCCCATTTCAAACCGCGGAGTATAGTGTCCATAAATATCTCGAAGGTGGCGGGCTCATTGCAAAGACCGAATGGCATCACATTCAATTCATAAAGGCCATCAGTTGTAATAAACGTTGTTTTTCTTTGGCCGCGGTAATGCGTATGGATTTGCAAGTATCCTGACCGAAGATCAATAGAAGAGAAGTAGGAGGCTGAAAAAATTGGCAGAGGCTTAGCCTGGTTAAGCCCGGTAAGTTGCGAAAGCAATAGCCCTGGCTCCGCCTGGTTTGGCTGGTGGTGTATCTTTGTGGTGCTCTTAGGAAAGCTTATGTTTATCAAAGTTTTGCCCATTTATTGTACATGGCATTATCCTTATGCTATACAATTGATTCACTCTGGAGACAACAAAGTCTCACTGTGTTTTAACTTTATTCAATCCAATGAGGACGCTTTGATGACAGGTAAAGAAATGACTCTCCACCTTGGTTTGCACATTGCCTATTACATAGTCATCGGATTGCCTATACATGACTAAATCTAGGCTGCTACCCAAATGGGTGGTATACTTTGGTTGCAATGGGCTCAGTTGAAGGTAGTACTTCAGGTCAAGAGCCTCAATGAATTGAGGATTGTAGGGTCTTTATTAAAGTTTCCCGTGCAGACAACCATTCGTTCTTCAGTTCGCTTCGGCAGGCCGTTGGAGAGGATGTTGGGAGCAGCGTCGTCTCCTGTTTGGGGCGAGATATAAACACCGGCGACAACTAAGTTTAAAGCACTAAGTTGTACACACAGCGATTCTCCCTGTTCTGTTGGTGCTGGAGACGTTACTACAGTAGCTTGTAGGGGTTGTCACACGTATATAGCTACTCCAGCATTTCTAGTTTGGTCGTCTCGCCTGGCTGCACCGACAAAGTTAAAGCCAGGCATATGAAGGGCACTAGTCTGTGAACATCTAGTTTCAGTAAACACTAAGACATGAGCAGACATTAACAGTGTGTCCATGGCTATTTCTTGTTGATGAGCAGCGAGTGATCTGACATTTAGTTTCACCACTGTAATGTCACTGTTCCAGACAAGCTGTTCACACTGATTGAACGCAGTTTCCAATCTGTGCTTCTCCAAGCGTTCAAACTCTGCACCGAGTGATCTATTTGGGTTGGGTTCCCTGTGTGTAAACTGGTGGCATCCTTCCTTGTTAGTGAGGTATAATCCATTCAAACTCGTAGCCCTACTCAGGGCTACATACACAAGTTTCTGCGGATGGTTTGATGCGTATTCATAGACAACAGCATCAAAAGTTCCAGCCTGAGTGCTGCACGGAACGCCGGAATTAGCTTAAAGTGCTACTGAGGTTTCCACTAAACGACAGAGTTGGTAAGGCGCCTTTCCTTTCCTCCAAATCAACGCAGTCTACAACGCTGTCTATTCCAGAGCGCATCAATGAACGCCGGAATTAGCTTAAAGTGCTGTTGAGATGTCCACTAAACCACAGAGTTGGTAAGGCGCCTTTCCTCCAAATGAACGCAGTCTACAACGCTGTCTACGTCAAAGTGCATCAATGAAGGCCGGAATTAGCTTATAGTGTTATTGAGGTGTTCACTAAACCACAGAGTTGGTAAGGCGCCTTTCCTTTCCTCCAAATCAACGCAGTCTACAACGCTGTCTATGTCAGAGCGCATCAATGAACTCCACAACAGAGGTCAAGCTAAAGGTCAAACGTGGATCCGCCGGGACAGCGCTGAAGGCTGAAAACCTAGCGCAGTATAGCTTTCGCAATAAAAAGGCAGTCGATGGCATCGTCGGTTGGCGGTAAGGGGTATACGCCTTTTCTTGTGACGGCATTCAGACGACGGTAATCTACGCAAAAACATCATGATCGATCCTTCTTCCGAACAAGAATTACTGGAACAGCCCAGGGACTCGAGGACTCTTGTATAACACCTTTGGTTAACATCTCCTTCACTTGTTTATTGATCAGCTTACGTTCATTTGGTACGGCTTTTGCCGGATCGGATGTGAGGCGCCAGTGCCAACCCTGTGAAGGGTCCGAGACGAGGGGATGGAAGGTGGGCTGCCGGACTATTAAAAGTCAAAAATAGTGGAGTGTCGCAGGAGAATGGCCAACAGAGCACGGCGCTCATGCGTGGCGAGCGAGTTGTCGATCATGCGAAGTAACTTGGACTCGTCATAAACTCTGGCGCTTCCCCGTCCAAGGCGTCAGTAACCAAGGCAACGGAAACTCGTGAGTCGTGGCTGCACGACGCAAGCTTCAGTCCTTCAGGCAGAACTATAGATTCTGTCGAACATTCACTGTACACAGTTCAGTGCGACCGTAGGTGACGGAAACTATGGCATGAGGAACCAAGATATTCTTCTTCATGCAGGTCAAATGGTTCGGTTCCACAGTCACATCAAACGCGTCAACAGTGGTATCGGAACAGCAGACCGGTACGCAGACGGCCGAACAAGGCGACACTACAGTATCTCGGATAACACAGAACACACTCTTTCCACTGCAAGAACCTTCCACAAGGCCATTGGTAAAATATCTGCCGATGCTGAGCTCGCAGGTGTGGCAATCAACGTGTGCGCCACATATCTGCAGAAAGTCGAGCTGAATAATTACGTCGTGCGTTAATCGGGTGAGCACCGCCATTTCCGTGCTGAACACTTCACCACTCAAGGAAACCTTAACACTACAGACTCCTATTGCAGGCAACGGCCACTCACACCACAAAACTGGACATTTTTGTCCCACCGAAACAAAAGTTTGCGTCCAAGGAGGCACTTGAACGCAGCGCTCATAACTGAAACAGTAGCACTGGCATCCACTACAGCCATCACAGCTACACCATCCACTAGCACATGCACTTTGTTCTGCAACTATAGGCAGGGGTATCTCTTCCGGCGGCAGACTCCAGCGACCCTACCCCCTTTGGTCGCGCCGACTAGTTTTCCGGCGGAGGCGAGGAGCAGCGGCGTCGGGGTGATGGAGATCGACGAGTGCGGGAAGCTAGAGGCGGAGTCACGTTTCTAACCGATGCCGGCTAACGAGTCCGCATTTTGGCAGACGAGTCCGCATGGGCGCCGAGAAGGAATAGGTTGGTAATCCGACCGCGGAGGACAGCCTGAGGAGCCGTAACGGGATGGTTGGCGGCGGGGACGAAATCGCGAGATGTGACTGGGCTGACCGCAGCTGTAACATACAAGAGAGGGACCACGAGGAGGCTTAGCCGGCAAGTAGTCATCGTGCCTAGTATTGACCAAACGTTCTCGTCGTATGTGACCGGTGGATGAGGGTAAAAGCGGGGTCGGTGCTCCGGAGGCGATCGCGGTATGTTGCTCGGCCCCAGCCCTCGGGGTACCCGGTGCTCCCCAAAGTCTGCCGCGCTAACGGCGGCTGGCGGAGGAGGGAGCGTGGGATACTCAGGACGGAGCGCTGAAGAATTCCGAATGAGTTCCAGCAACCTGGTTAACTCTTCGTGAAAGATCTGGCGGATTGTGGAAGCCAGATCATATGACGATATTGTGTCTACGGCTGCCACTGTTGTCACTCCGGCCGAACGTCCGAATTTCGGTGTGATGTGACGCATTTTCAATGTCTCAAACGTGCGGCAGTGCTGGATGACGTCAGACACGTAGTCGAGGCTTGCTTTGCCGATAAGAAATTTCAGATATCTTCGGCAAATCATTTAAGTGGCCAACTTTGTACTCTTCTCTCATGACAGGAGGAACGACCTTGCATAACTTGACGATTGCCGCAATGTATTTCGTACAGTTTCACCGGGAAGCTGAGCCCTCTGCTCAAGCGTCTGTTCAGCCCGCTTCTTCGTGACAAAGTAGCCGAAGCACTTCTTGAGCTCCTACACGAAACGACCCCTTGTTGTGAAAGGATCCTCGTGCTTGTCATACCACGTTAAAGCCGTGTCGGTTAGAGAAAAGACGACGTTGGAAAGTCGGGTGGAAGAGTTCTACTTATTATATTGACTCAGCCGTTGGTAGTGTGTAAGCCATGTCCTCGCTGGTTGAGCTTTCGAACGACCCTGGCTTCCGGAAATGTTGCAATGAACTGCAGGGCACAGACCTCGGAGCGTCGCCGTCCAGAGACATCATGGGCACAGGAGGCGGCAGACCAAAAAAACGATGACTCCGGCGAGGTTGAAGTTGGGGATCAGTCTTCGGGAAACCAGTACACCAAGCACCTCCACCAAGTTGTTACGACCAGGGGTTTATTAAGACCGGGACACGTGTGATTGAAAGCAGCTGGGTCCGCCTGCCGAGCACGACACGCCACCAACCTCGTTCTCCTCATTTTCAGCTTAGTCAGCAACGCCGACCACGCAGAAAAGGTATCGTCTTTTGATGGGCGCTACACTATATATATAGTCCTTACAGACAAGGAGAGTGCATTTGACTAAGGCTAATCTTCAGCAGTCATGCAGACATTATGGATTCAGGGTGTTGAAGACCGTTATCCAAAAATACTGAAAGATACCTATAGCGGGTGCACTGCTACCATAGTACTCCATGAAGTCAACCAAATCAATCAATCAATCAATCAATCAATCAATCAATCAATCAATCAATCAATCATTTATTCAGACATGAACTTGTATGCACAGTACGTGCCCACGAGATGAGACAAAAGGAAGAAGCTGCTCGCATTCTTCCTGACGAGGCCTCACCCCGGGTCACACATCAAAGACAGAGAGGTGATCAGATTAATTAAAACTCAACAAACTCTTTGGTTCAATTTTCACAGTAGTTGAAAGTTAATCAAGGCACATGGGATTACAAAGAGAAAAGAAAAAGACCAGTAACGCTACAGTTCGCAACACAAAAGAAAATATGACAGGAGTAAGGCTATCACTGTAACACTACATGTCAGAAGTATTTGATGGGTCAGTAGTACGCATAAAGAGCATCTTCATTTTCTTTTTGAAATGACAAGTGGTTTTACATGTTTCAGCTGCTTCAATTATGGAAGGATACACATTGCAAACTTCAGAAATTTGGTTATCAATCGGTTGGGTGCCGTAGTTTGTCCGGGCACGACTGGAAATGAAAGAAGTGACTCGCAGACTATAGCGTATGTTTCTCTTCACGTACTTGTTTCTGAAAGATGTGATGTCCTGCTTTATTTTATGATAAATATGAACAGCAACAGAAAGCTTATAGCACAACGGGAATGGAGGAACATTGAAGGACTGTAATACGCAGTCGCCCGAGGAAGGATTAGGAGAACATGCGCGCAGAGCTCTTTTTTGTAATGAAAATAATCTGGCTGTGTCAGTTTTGTTGCAAGTGCCCCAAATTAAATTGCAATTGCTTCAAAAGAAATCCGTCGGAAGATAACATGGATCAGTTAAAAAAGATTACAAAGGATATGAATGCTTCGGTCAAAGAGGCTAAATTTACCTACTTTCAGTCTTTCGACATGCGTATCCAGGATCGCCCTAAAGAATTTTGGCAGTACATAAAAAAAAACAAAGGATGAATTTCCTATCCCGCCACTCGATCACAACGGAAGTATCGTTCATGATAATCTGGAGAAAGCCAACTGCTTTAACACGTTTTTCAGCTCAGTTTTTTCTGCTGAGGACAGCAATAGCCCTGCCGATTTTCGCCTTGCCTTGAACTGTACGGAACCCATGGAGAACATTGAATTTGATCAGCGAGGAATTGTGTCGCTCTTAGAACGCTTAAAAGATAACAGTGCCACCGGTCCGGACGGCTTACCCACGATCCTGCTCTCTTCTTGCGCTTTTGCGTTGTCAAGGTACCTACAAATTCTTTTCACAAAGTCATTACAGGAAGGCTCCTTGCCTGATGAATGGAGGCTTGCTAATGTTGTACCTATACATAAATCGGGACCTAGGAATATTGTTTCAAATTATCGACCAGTGTCCTTGACCAGTGTATTATGCAAAGTTTTAGAGCATGTGTTTTATACCAGTATTATGAATCATCTTAGTATACATTCATTATTAAATACTAATCAACATGGCTTTCGCAGTGGTTACTCGTGTGTCACCCAGCTTACCGAATTTGTACATGACCTGTCAAGTGCTTTAGATAAGGGATATTCTGTTGACTGTATTTTTCTAGATTTTAAGAAGGCCTTTGACGTTGTATCACATTCCTTATTAATACAAAAATTATACTGGTACAACATAAATGAGAACGTTATTAGGTGGATAAAGGAATATCTGAGCGTTAGGCGTCAATGTGTTGTTGTCAACGGGAAACAATCGCATGAGGTGGCTGTAACATCAGGGGTGCCTCAGGGATCCGTCTTGGGCCCATCACTGTTCATAATTTACATGAATGACATCTTTTCAGGTATTTCTTCATACATGCGTCTTTTTGCGGACGATTGTGTATTGTATAGAATTATTAACGATCAAGGTGACTGCGATGCATTACAACAGGATTTGTGTAAAGTGGCCCAGTGGTGTGAGAACTGGAGAATGCATATTAACTTACAAAAATCTGTACATATGTGTTTCACTAAAAAGAAGGTTCCCCATATTTTCACTTATAACATAAATAATAGCAGACTGCTTTCAGTGTTGGAATTTAAATATCTTGGTGTATATTTAACAAGTTCAATGTCTTGGCATCGTCACGTGCATTTCGTTACTGCCAAAGCCTGTCGTGTTTTAGGTTTCCTGCGACGTAACGCTAAACTTTTCCCTTTAAAGACTAAAGAACTGCTGTATAATACAAACGTTAGAAGCATACTTGAGTATGCTTGCACAGTCTGGGATCCGAAAAACCTTGCTTGACGTTCAAAAGCTAGAAAGAGTTCAGAATTTGGCCGTTCGTTTTGTTTTCAATAACTATGGGCGATATTTTAGTGTAACGAGCGCGAAAAAATCTTTGGGTTGGGACTCACTTCAAAAACGTAGGAAAGTACTGCGTTTAAAATTATTTCATAATATTTTTCATTCTAGAACTGGAATAGACAGAACCAAATATATAGCCAACCCTGATTACGTGTCTTTACGTAGAGATCATTCACTTAAAGTTAAAGAATACAGGTGCCGGACTGACCTTTTTAAAATGTCTTTTTTCCCCAAAACGGTTTCTGAATGGAACAAGCTGCCTGAGGAAGTAGTGTCCATATTATCAAATGATTCATTTTCTTCCATGCTGTGACATTTTTTTTTTGTGTATAATAATTCCGTGTTCTTTCTATCTCATTGTTATCTTTTTTTTGTAACCACCTGCACGCGGTGGCATTTGTGTACTTTTTCTTCTACCCCCCCACTGTAATGCCAGCCAATGGCGCTGTGGGTATGATGATAAATAAATAAATACACCAGTTGTGAATGGATCAGGGCAAAATACAACTGCTTTTTAGCCTGTACGGGCAACAAGTACCTGATGCAATTTTTCACACCAATAGATGGAGCTACACACAAACGTACGTGATTTACATGGTCACCGCAGCCTAGATCACTACGAAAGAATACGCCCAGGAATTTACAAGAATTTACGGATTCAATCAATATATTGTTGAACTGGAGTTGGATGGGATAATCTATAGGCTTGTTTTTGGGACGAGAAATGATAAACTTTGTTTTCCTAACATTCAATTCCAATTTGTTGACTGCAAGCCACAACATAAGTTCATGTAGCCAGGGATTTGAACGACGCTCGAGTTCACGAAGATCTAAACCGGAAAAGAAAACGTTCCAGTCATCTGCATACAAAGCAATGCTAGAATAATATGAAATGTTTACTATATTATTGATGTATAGCGTAAAAAGAAGGGGCCCCAGTATGGATCCTTGAGGGACGCCAAATTTGGTTAATTCTGCGTCGGATATGGCATCATTTAGTCGCGTGTACTGAGTGCGATTTGTCATATAGCTTTGTAGTAACCTGTGAGGTGTTCTGCGGATACCATATGCGTATAACGTATGAAGTAGTATGTCGTGCTTGATTGAATCGAAGGCTTTGGAGAAGTCAAGGAAGACACCAACAGTGTAGAGCTTATCTTCAATACTATGGATCAGACTGTTTTTTATCTCGAGCAGAGCTGCCTGTGTGGATTTTCCAGGCTTAAATCCATATTGCTCCTTGCAGGTGATATTGTTGGAATGCAGGAATTTATATACCCTCACGAAGATCACTCGCTCAGCAACTTTGGAGAAAAAAGGCAGTATAGATATCGGACGGTAGTTATTGGGATCATTTTTGTTGCCTCCTTTGAAAATTACTGTAACACGGGCAGACTTCATTTTATCTGGGAACTCTCCTGTAAGAGGCATTTGATTACAAATATGCGCAAGAGAAACGGCAATAATCTTAGCAGAAGCTTGTATTGCGACTGCAGTAATGCCGACTGGGCCAGGAGAGCATGTATTACGAATTGAGTTTATAATGGAGAGAATTTCATATTTAGAAGTGGGGGATAAAAATATTGAATGTTCACAAGCTGGGACCAAAACGGAATCGACTGATTTTACAGCTAAGGGAAGATTACACGAAGTGCAATTTCCTACATTTAAAAAATGGGCATTCAGCTTGGCGAGAGAGACACCACTATACATTACTCCATTGATATGCATTTCCGAAGGAAGAGCATGTTGCTTCATTCAAATGAGTTTATTGATGCTTTGCCACAGTGATCTAGTGTTTTGCATTGCTGAAAACTTTATAGATAAAAAAGACTTCGCCTTTTTTAAATCAAGGTATAGTTTATTTCGAAACTTTTTAAACTCCTTAAAATCTTCTTGACTGCGTGTGTCAAGAAATCGTGCGAATAACTCATTGTTTTGATTAATACGCTTCAGAAGGTCACCAGAGATCCACTCCTTTCTTGTTTTCCTACATTTTCTGACTTCTACAACTGGAAAGGCTTTATCGAACGCATCCAGTATATTCTCAAGGAAGATGTTATACGCGGCAGATGGGTTTTCTGTTTTAAATACTTCATCCATGCCAGTTTCAGATAGAAGTAAATAAAATTTATCAATGTTCTTTCGGTCATAGGTTTTGCGTATAAAGACAGACGTATCTGGTTCCTTGGCACATGAAAAAACTGCAAAAAAGGGAAGGTGATCTCTTATTCCCGAAGAGAAAAAAATCTCTGCCTCTCCCGTAAACGAGAGTAGACTAAGCACGAAATGTTTACGGGGGGCCTAATGTCATCTCGGTGGACACCCGAACCGCACCGTACAGGAAGGGAGGAACGCCACCACCCGTTCAGCGCGATGCCTTGCCATTTGAACGCAAGGTTTTTTGAGGAAAGGAAATGGCGCAGTAATTCTCTGCCATCTCGGTGGACACCCGAACCGCACCGTAAAGGAACGGAGGAACGCCACCACCCGTTCGGCGCGATGCCTTGCCCTTTGAACGCAGCGCTTCTCCCCCGGGCCCCTGTGCGCCTGCGCGGCTTTGCTTCGATGCGCGAAGCCCCTAAGAGATCACGTATCACAACGAAGTATAACGTGGCATTTATGTGCTTTTCGCACGCGTTATTAGAAATCGGAAATTATAATTCCGTGCATTATCAAACCCACAGCTCCACTGATATCTAGATAAACATTGAGAAGGCACTGGCAGCAGTTATTTTTTGTCTCGTTTGGAGACCAACCGGCGCTTGCATGCCGGTCGCGTAGGAGGGCTTAGAGAGTCTCGTTAAATCTCGTTAAGTCTCGTACGGTGCCCGGATGTTCTCGTTTCAGAGCCCGGATGACTGGAATTCAGTGCCCGGATGAGTGGATTTCAGTGCCCGGATGACTGGAATTCAGTGCCCGGATGACTGGAATTCAGTGCCCGGATGACTGGAATTCAGTGCCCGGATGAGTGGATTTCAGTGCCCGGATGATGGCTCTCGGTCTCGGCGTGACGTCACCACACTGCCGACAACGGGAGCTAAAAGCATTTCATGCTTAATACCAGACTTGGTATTGCAGGGTGAAAAGTCTGTGAAACATACATCGAGCAAGGTTTCCGATTGA
This sequence comes from Amblyomma mixtum, assembly GCF_055824585.1. Taxonomy (NCBI): domain Eukaryota; kingdom Metazoa; phylum Arthropoda; class Arachnida; order Ixodida; family Ixodidae; genus Amblyomma; species Amblyomma mixtum. Next base: position 370,244,234 of record NC_143014.1, on the reverse strand, counting down.
CAACTTATTCGAGAGGGCGTACGGAGGGGGGGGGGGGAGATACCCGAATAAACCGAACTTATTTTTGTTTGAACTTATTTGTTCACATTTTAAGCACAGACCTTCAATCTCCTTCAAAGTACTCTCCACTTGCAATGATACGCTTGTCGAATCTTTCATTCCATTTTTCAAAACATTGTTTATATTGATCTTTTGTGATGCTCGACAGTCCCTCCGTCCTTTTTTCTTCACCTCAGCAACATCAGCGAAACGCTTTCCATTCACCTGTCGTTTCATTCTAGGAAACAAAGAAAGTAGCACGGGGCAAGCTCGGGTGATTATGAGGGTTGAGGAACAGTGGTCATGCCATTTTTGGTCCAAAATTGTCGTAGAGACAGGGCTGTGTGAGCGGGGGCATTGTCATGGTGGAAAAACCAGTCACCCATCTGCCACAAATCACGCCGCTTCCATCGCACACTGTTGCCAAATCTTTTCAAAACATCCAAGTAGAAAGCCTGGTTAACTGTCTGACCCTGCGGAACAAATTCTGAATGGACGACTCCTCTCACGTCGAAAGAACAAACAGCATTGTTTTGAGGTTCGGTTTCACCTCACGAGTTTTCTTGAGGCGAGGTTAATTTGAAGTTTTCCATTGGCATGATTGTTGCTTTGATTCAGGATTTGATTCAGGAACACTTGAGTTGTCCCCATAGCATCGTCCTTGAACGTCCTTCTGAATATTTCAAGAGTTTCCGTTCCACTTTTTCGTGCAAAAATCAGAATTTCACCGGCACACGCTGCTCCCGAAAATGAACCATTGCAAAAACGTCATTCACACAAAACAGTCGTCACTCTAAAACTCTGCCTAAACTAGTCTGACCTCCTCCAGCGACGGCACTCGGCTTACTGACGGATGGATGGATGGACGGACGGACGGACGGACGGACGGACGGACGGACGGACGGATGGATGGATGGACGGACGGACGGACGGACGGACGGACGGACGGACGGACGGACGGACGGACGGACGGACGGATGGATGGATGGATGGATGGATGGATGGATGGATGGATGGATGGGCGGGCGGGCGGGCGGGCGGGCGGGCGGATGGATGGATGGATGGATGGATGGATGGATGGATGGATGGATAGGAGCGCCCCCTTTGAAACGGGGTGGTGGCAATAGACGATATGCGAAATGCGCAGCGCCATCTCTCGGCGCTCCGAGAACTAAGTCCTCCATGTTGGGACGGTACAGAAAACGAAACCGCTGCCCAGCGTTGGGTTAAAACGGCTGCGCTTCGTTTGAAAAGTAAAATGCCGATGCAGTGTTGCGCTACCGTCTCCACTGTGAAAAGACACTACGATGCGTGCCAGAACTAGGTGCGTTCAAGCTTTTGACTTTTCTATTTTTTTACTCCATCCCAACGTTTTAGTAACACAAAACGCCATGCGAGGTATCATGTGTCAGCACGCGGATCAGTGCGCAGCTTTCGCTTTCTGTGCTGATTTTTGACAAATCTCTCGAGGTGATTTGCGTTTAAATTCAGATAAGGACCACAGCCTTTGTTGCCTCTGATCAAAATTAGAAGCCGATTTCGTGCATTTATCAACTCTCCGGTCGGGCGTGAATATATATAGACGCATACTTGAACAACGTAATAGAGAAGGTAATTTTTTTGAGCGGGCCAATCGCTTGTGCCGTGGCGAAATAAGTTCACTCGAAGAACCATATGCCGATTACTGCTTAGTTTTTCCCGTGTTCAGTTAGTTTGAGAAGGGCGAGCAAGCTCTCTGGACCATATACGCATATGTTATGCGCGTTAAGGAGTCTGTGAAGCAATACACCCTACGTATAAAAACTGAGGTGCGAATGGTTTATTTCTTGAGGATTCCTATACCTTCGATATCTGCGGCGACGAAAATCTAAAAAAAAAGAAGCGAATAATATAGCTACTTTATTATGAAGGAGGGACGCATGTCTAAGCTAGAAAGTACGTGCAACAGTGTTCTGAAAAAGCTTCAGGCCATCAGATTTTATTATCGTTGTGGCAAGCTCCAACAGCTTGCTTCGCAACAAAGCCATTTGTCCAAGTTTGGGAGTAAGCTGATTAAGTTTCGGAAGCAACCGAACATGCTAATTTCGCCCCTGCACACACAGCTTGACCAGCGTATCGAGTCCGTGCATGCACCTACAGCTGTAACATCTTTCTCTAATCAAGCCGCCGCGGTGGCTCAGTGCTTATCTGAAAAAAAAAGCTGCGTCTTTGCTTACAATATTTTGAATTATATGTGCATGCCTACTTTCCTCTTGTTAATGTCGACTGACTGCGTCTTAAGCACTGTAGGACGCGGTTTCAACGAATTGTGGCGAAAATCAACCGACGCCGGGCTCTGAAACGGTGACGTTGAAAACCGCGGATGCGCATTGCACATTACAGTAAAGGAATCGAATTACGCAGCTGGTCGAGGGTCTTGTGTGATTATACTGCAATACACGAAGCTCCTGGCGTCGGCGCGAACGAAAGTTCGCACTGTCACAGAAGTTTGTCAACACACGTGCGCACTCACCGCAAAATAACCGCTCGCTACCCTACCAGATGAATTCGCGTCCACCTGGGAATAAAATAGCCATGATAATGCGTGATGCTTGAACTGGTGCTTTAATGCGAGCATTAAAACGACAACAGCACACGGTCACGCTTCGACTTTCCAACCCACTTTCGAGTGCGGATTATTGCGATCATCAGCGCCAGACTTCAAGCGAGGCTGAGGATGCGGTAGGAGTAAGCTGGCGCTTATTGAAAGCACCTACATTTGGTCGAAGATCAGCTGTGAAAACAACGCAGCAGCTGAAGCTTGCCTGTTGAAATTCCACTCGCAAGAAGAAAGTACGCATAGCAAACGATGCACCAGCTCGACGAGCTCGACCGCGCCAAGATGGAAACCGGAAGTTGTGGGCGCGGTGTTGCCAGACCGCCAAGCAATTTCGCATATCGTCTATTGCCACCATACTCAGCTTTTCTTTCTTTATTATTTTTTTTGTTTACTGTGTTGGCAATTCTCATTAAGATTCGCCATCACCTTTACCTACGGTTTCGTACAATTCTAACCTTATGCCACATCTCTGCTTTTCAGCCACCATTCTCCAATCGCTTTTTGCTGATTTCCACTGCAGATTTATTTACATGACCATTGTTATCTTTAAACCCGAGGGCATCAGGAAAAGTGACTGTGCCTGCATCGACATCCGGATGGATACCATCACATTTGATTATGAGGTGTTCATTCGGAATGTTCGTTCTATGCGCTCCTAGTGGCAAAACGCGGTACCACAGAAGCTCTGCCGATTAAAAAAAATTAGTTCGGATTCTTTTGGGTACCCCCTCGTATCAATGATGTTGTCACAGCCATAAGATAACATCGTTTCCATTAATCTGATTTGTGTTGGATTAACATTCATAATATCAATATTCAAGTCACCTAGTAACACAATGTGCATTTTTTGTTGACTGATAAATTCCAAAAAAGGAATAAAATTCTAATAAGGACGCGTGGAAGGCAGAAAGACGCGATCTGGCCAATGCTATTCACCACCTCTTCCCAGGAGGTGTTCAGAGGGCTTGATTCGTAGTTGGTTGGTTGGTTGATTGGGGTTTAACGTCCCAAAGCGACTGAGGCTATGAGACGTCGTAGTGAAGGGCTCCGGAAATTTCGACCACCTGGGGTTCTTTAACGTGCACTGACCTCGCTTGGGTCGTAGTAGTTTCGGATAAGAGATAATGGCGAAAGGTTAGTATTCTGTGTTTCGCTGAAGACATTGCCTTGCTAAGTCAGAGGAGATGAACTTCAAAACATGATCAATGAGTTATGCAGAGCAGTGCTGTAGGTCTAAAAATTAATAGGCAGACACCGAAGTACTGTACCCCATTCTGTAATGCCTGCATGACTGCTGAAGTTTATAGCCTGAGTCATATGCATTCTCGTAATCTCGTAACCGTAATCGCAAAAAACCAAAGTACAGTTCAACAGTCTTGGAAGTTGACATCCGTTTACAGTTGGTGACGAGATGCTGGAAGTGCTAAGAGAATAACTACTGAGGGCAGGTAGTGACCGCAGATCCGGATCAGGAGAGTAAAATGACTAGAATACGAATGGGGTGGAGCGCATAAGGCGGGTTCTCACCCGTCATGAATTAAACTTTACCTACATCTCTCAAGAGAAAAATGTATAGCACCTCTATCTTACCGGTGCTTACCTATGGGGAAGAAACAGGGAGGCTAACCGAAAGGGTTCAACTTAAAAACAGCACAGCGAGCTGTGGAAAGAAAAATGATAGGTGTCACGTTAAGAGACCGGAAGCTGGCAGAGTGCGTGAGGGAGCAAACGCGGGTTCATGGCATTCTAGTCCAAATTAAGAGGAAGTAATTGGCTGGGACAGGGCATGTAATGGGAAGGAAAGTTAACCAGTGGTCGTTAAGTGTAACAGGCTGGATTCCAAAATAAGGGAAGAGTAGCAGGAGGCGGCATCAATTTAGGTGGGCGGATGAGACTGAGGTGTGAGGGGGATTTCCTGTCGTAGCGCTCATTTCAAGTACGCTTGGTTGGTTGGTTGGTTTATGGGGTTTAACGTCCCAAAGCAACTAAGGCTATGAGAGACGCCGTAGTGGAGGGCGCCGGAAATTTCGACAACCTGGGGTTCTTTAACGTGCACTGACATCGCACAGTACACGGGCCTCGAATTTCTCCTCCAAAGAAATTCAACCGCCGCGGCCGGGATCGAACCCGCGTCTTTCGGGTCAGCAGCCGAGCACCATAACCACTGAGCCACCGCGGGATCAACCCTTTCCAGGTATTTCGTTCAAGCTGACGGGGTTCCTCAGGGGTGTATTTTAAGCACTACACTCTTTTTGTAAATACGAATTTCATTAAAAAATGATCACGAATTCCATTACGTATTCAGTCTATGCCCACGATCTTCAAATCGCCTACATGTCTTCCAGCGTAGCAGCATGCGAGAGACAAATGCAGTTAACAATAAACAAACTAGAGACATGGGCAGAAAATATCGGTTCCAGTTCTCTGCACAGAAAACAGTTAGTGTTCTGGTCTCACTAAAACGAGACCTACAATTCGACCCCACTTTACATCTAAACAAAGCCGAACTACCTATAAAAATGAACTAAATTTACTATGTCTTAGTTTTGACAAAAAACTAACACTCCCACCTTATATTAATAGCCTCAAAAGGCAAGCCTCCCGATCCTCGAACCTACTTAAAGTACTCTCACGAAAGCACTGGGGTTAAGATAGGACATGTATTTTACAAATTTATGGCTCTGTAGTACGCTCCACTCTTAGATTATTGATGTATTGTTTAAAGGTCAGCCAGGCCGTCGTACCTGAAACGACTGGATCCGGTATATACAATACAATACATCTTTATTTTCCAGAAGACAACTGGATGGTCTCTTGGGCTAAAAGCTACACAAAAGGTTGACGAGGCCCAAGAGACCAATACAAGGCAGCAGCGTAAAGAATAGAAACATAATAGATGAATAAACATAATAGATGAATAATAATTTAGGTTTTCGTCCATCGATTAAAGACGCCACCCATAAACGGCCTTTATGTAGAAACCAACGAAACAGTACTCAAAGACAGAAGAGCCATGCTCACATACTTGTACATTCTAAAAACTGTTTGGTGAAAAAACATCTATGTTACTCTACAGCTACCAAGTGCCTATCTAGAACACTATTTAACAACAAACCGCAAGCTACCGGGCCACTTCCGATTTGAAGAGATACGCCACAAACTTCGCGTACTAAACACATTAGCTGGTATTGCGCAAAGACAAGGCCCGCTACCTCTGTGGTACAATATTCCTGCAATCTGCGATTTCACTCTTACACAGTTCCGTAAAAAACAAACTCCACAACAACATATAATACCAGAATTTCTTGCGCTCGAGGAAATGCCCAGTACTTTCACAGCTGGTTGGTTGGTTTATGGGGTTTAACGTCCCAAAGCGACTGAGGCTATGAGAGACGCCGTAGTGGAGGGCTCCGGAAATTTGGACCACCTGGGGTTCTTTAACGTGCACTGACATCGCACAGTACACGGGCCTCTAGAATTTCTCCTCCAAAGAAACTCTAGCCGCCGCGGCCGGGATCGAACCCGCGTCTTTCGGGACAGCAGCCGAGCACCGTAACCGCTGAGCCACCGCGGCGGCCTTTCACAGCTTTTTATACAGATGGTTCAAAAACATATGTTTATGTTGGAAGTGCAGTGGTACACGTGAACTGAAATCAAATAACAAGTCTTCCGTGGTGTGTCCGCATCGTTACTGCCGAATGTTACGCCATCTGCATAGCCATAGAAAAATAGTAAACGAAAACATCGCAAATAGCATTATTTACTCAGACTCGCTAAGTGTACTTAGGTACTTAGAACCCTTCATTCTGAAAATGCAATCATTCCGCCGCTTGGTGACATCATACACAAAATAACAACCACCATAGCACAGGGATAAAACATAAAGCTCTGCTGGGTACCTGGTCATGTCGGAATAAAAGGCAACAACAGAGCAGAGATGTGCGCTGGTCAAGCTGGTGGCAAAGTGATAAAGAAAGCAAACTCTTTCTTCTTCTTCTTTGTAGAAGAAACTTCTTCTTTGTAGAAAGCAAGATCTCTTTCTACAAAGTGGTGTGCTAAAAATACACAACTTGTATAAATATCGCTTGAGTGTCCGGTTTAAACTCGAAACACGTAGAAACGTAAACCACATACGTAAACTTGCTGAACTACATACCCGAGATGCAAGCTACACAACAAGGCATGCGGAGACATGGATAGTCCCGACCCCACGGTTAAATTCGGGTAGAGAACGCCTGCAGTTCACTCTTCCGTCCCTGCTAAACGCGTATATATATAATAATTTTGACCTTTTCAGTTCATCAAACAGGTCTTTGCGTGCTTTGTATGCTAGCATGTAGGATTTTTGTTTTGTGTTTTTTTTTCTTCTTTCTCTTTTTTTTTCTCCTTTTCTGCCATTACCTGTGTCTACCCAATGTGAATATTGTGTCAATATTGTATAATGTTCTTTCGTTTTCTCTTGTATTGTATACTTGTTATCACGCTTTGCAACTGCCTTTTGTATTAAAAGCCTTGCTGTCAAGCTGCTGCCAAGCGAAAGGGGGCTGCGGCTTAGTCAAGCTGTTTCTCAGCTTTTTCTGCACCTCCGCTGTCTGTATGTTTACAAGGCAGAAATAAAGAATTTGAATTTGAATTTGAACTTACCTTTTAAGGACTGCATGAAGTTCGTACACCATAAATTAAGAAAAACGCAATCAGCTTGGTGCTGCGAAGTAAGCAACAAACTACAGTTGTTAAAGCCAATTTTAGGTGAATGGAAGTCATGCCTGAACCAAGAGCGTTTCATTGAAGTTATTTTCATTGAAGTTTCAATGAAGTTATAACCACGGCGATTATAAAAAAAAAGCCGTCATCTAGCTCTCTGAGGCCCTCACCGATTTAATCACACGCATCCATAATCGTTATAGCGCTGCCTTTATCTGAGGTTTTATAATATTTTTCGAGCTTTTCGCCAATCTGTTTGTTTCTTCGGATTCATCAGCGGATGAATTGTGCCTGAAAAGAACTTTATCTTTATATACTTCTACGATGTTGTGCTGCACCGCTTTAATATACATGTGCAGATATTTATCATGTTGCACAGGAGGAGTCTAGTGTTTGAATGAGGGCAACGCATTTTCTCTAACTTTGGCACTGGGCCGGTCATGAAAATACTCCCGAAGTCTAAGGTTGCGTGCAAAATTATCACGATCTTTTATAAGGGCGAATTCATTATATCAACTTGACGTGGGACAAAAGTGTAGCCTACGTGAAAGAAGGCTCATTTCGGCACTAGAAAGAGCAACTCTTGATAAATGCAGAAAAATGGTGATAGTAGGGAGTCAGGTTTCTTAACAGCGCCAGTTATCGAACCGACGCCACAGCCCTTCTCTTTTTGCAGCAGTGCGAAATGCGAAAAACTTTACTGCGCTTAATTTTTTTAACTTTTACCTTGAACATCTGTGCTGTCTTTTCTTTTCATGGTGTGCCAATTCGACTAACTCCTTTTCATTGAGCATGCAAATGGCAAGTAGCTGCTTTGCCTTTCTTTGTTTGAGAAGAATATTTCTGACGACCTGCAATAGCCGGTCTAATAGTGATGCCCTCTTTTGACCCTCTTCCCATCCATTCGTATCACGTGCAGATATGTCTTGGGTTGAGGGCTGCGTAGAAACTGTGAGACCTTTTATTCACGCAGGAAGCATCGCGTACGCGTTAAGAGAGGAGGCCCGCAGTTCGAAACGAATGCGTTTTTCGACTACTTTACTAATCCTAAGGAAGTTTGTAGATAACGGAAAGTACAGAACCAAGTAGTCAGGCTCTACGAGCTCCTTGCTGCTGGTCTCATTGAGGATTGCATCGTTGCGTTGTTGGTTCCTCGTTAATCGTACATTCATAGGTAGTAGGTCGCATGACGGCATGATGCTTGGTTTCGCGTTTTGCTTTCGTGGCCTGGGGCTTTTCCGAAAGATGGTACCCGATTTTATGATGGGGGTCACAGGCTGCGTAACTGACGCCATTGAGGACCCAGGATTGAACTGGGGAGCGCTGACAGGGGTTGGAAGTCTTAGCCACTCCTGAAGGTCCTGTTGTTCGGACTAGCTGTTGACGCATCGCGCAACAATGAGGCAGACGAAGAACCTTCCGCCTGGATGCAGATCTGCTGTAAGTTGCTCGTCAGAATTTCTACACCCTCGATACTCGGTTGTGATCCACCGGCGACTAGGATACGACAAGGTGGCAGCCACTCCAGACCATGGTGCAGGTAAAACACAAGCCCTTACTTATGATAGAATTCTCGCAGAAGACAGCCGAACAGCTGTTACTGTTTTGCAGTTGTAGAAAAGACCATGGTTGCGGTTACCACGACGGCGGTTTTCAGATATGTGCAGGCTGAATCTCCGGCTGTACTTTCGAGATGAAAGCAATCATGATTTCGAATCTTTCGAATATTATGTGGCCTCTGCTCTAAGCGAGGTCAACGGTCATTACCAGAAATATGAGCGTCCTCACTGCTGGCGGCACAAAGTCCAAAAGGCTGACGACATTTCTTATGACGGCTGTAGTCTGCAGACAAAAACAGGTGTGCGCACTCATTGTGCACATTGCGCACAAAGCTAAAGTGGCCGTAGACGTACTTTATTTGCCACTCGCCGACGACTCCCAGTCGATGTTTTCACCATTATCATTCTTAAACCATAGTTGAAGAAGGCAAAAATATTTCCTAGGTCTAGGTAATAGGACCAGGATACGAGCTTATTATGCTAATATCTTCATGGCTGCCTGTATGCGATTGCACTTATTGTTTGCGAAATCAGTTATTCCTCCCAGGCATGTTTATCTGCGTCTTCTTTCCAGGTGGTGGCTTTGTGAAAACAGGACGAAGCTGAAGACACAGCCAGCCAGCTCGTTTGAAGGGGGCGAAGCCACGCAGCCACCGTGTGGGGAGGACGACGCTGAAGACGCAGCCACCAGGTTGGAAGATGACAAAGCCACTAAGCCGCCTGTGAAAAGGAGGGCGAAGCCACGCAGCCACCACGTGGCCAGAGGACGAAACTGAAGACGCAGCCAACACGTTGGAAGAGCACGCCTCTCAGCCACCTGTGAAAAGGAGGGCGAACAACGCAGCCACCGCGTGGGCAGCGGACGAAACTGAAGACGCAGCCACATCGTTGGAACAGGACAAAGCCTGTAAGCTAATTGTGAAAAAGAGAGCGAAGGCACGCAGGCTCCGCATGAACAGAGAACGAAACTGAAGACAGAGCCATCACGTTGGAAGGGGACAAAGCCTGTAAGCCCCCGTGAAAAGGAGCGCGAAGCCACGCAGCCACCGCGTAGGCAGAGGCCGAAACTGAAGACGATGCCACAAGGTTGGAAGAGGACAAAGCCTCTAAGCCAATTGTGAAAAGGAGGGCGACGCCACGCAGCCACCGCGTGGGCAGAGGCCGAAACTGAAGACGATGCCACAAGGTTGGAAGAGGACAAAGCCTCTAAGCCAATTGTGAAAAGGAGGGCGAAGCCAACACAGGCTCCGTGTGGCCAGAGGACGAAACTGAAGACAGAGTCACCACGTTGGAAGAGGACAAAGCCACTAAGCCACCTGTGAAAGGGAGGGCGAAGCCGCGCAGCCAGCGCGTGGGCAGAGGACGAAACTGGAGACGACGCCAGAACGTTGGAAGAGGACAAAGCTTCTAAGACGATTGGGAAAGGGAAGGCGAAGCCACGCAGGTTCCGCGTGCCAGAGGTCGAAACTGAAGACAGAACCGCCACGTTGGAAGAGGACAAAGCCTGTAAGCCACCTGTGAAAAGGAGGGCGAAGCCGCGCAGCCACCGCGTGCGCAGAGGACGAAACTGAAGACGCAGCCACCACGTTGGAAGAGGACTAAGCCATTAAGCCACCTGTGAGAAGGAGGGCGAAGCCACGCAGCCCCCGCCTGGGCAGAGGAGGAAATTGAAGACGCAGACACAACGTACGAAGAGGACAAAGCCATTAAGCCACCTGTGAAAAGGAGGGCGAAGCCATGCAGCCACCGCGTGGGCAGAAGAGGAAACTGAAGACGCAGACACAATGTTCGAAGAGGAAAAAGCCACTAAGCCACCGGCGAAGCCACGCAGCCATCGCGTGGCCGGAGCGTCCACACACCCGTTTGCCTGGCAGACATCACCACATCGAGTGCAGCGAGGCTGCGACATCGCCCATCTGCCTCCTTCCGCTTCTTCTTGACAGACGCTTTGTGAACGCGCACAGCTTGCAGTTCAGCCCTTTTTGCTGACAAGGCCTCCTAGTGCGCAACCAGGAGAAGCAAATCGGGTGGACGATAACAGTCGCATTCATAAAGCGGCCGGCTAAGCGCCATTCCACGGCTCTTATCGGGTTCGCGTCGCAAAGCCGCTCCACGTTCAACACAGCACCTGCTGAATCGCGCAGACGGTCACTCACGGTACGAAAGAAAAAAGCAGATGCACAGTGGTGGTGCGGTTAGTACAACCGATGGAACGTGAAATGGGATGCACCACCACTTTGAAACCACAATAAGCACAACTAGCCACAGTACCACAAGAAACGGAGCCATTTTGCAACGCCATGGATCCGATTGGATCGGCTAAATGAACTTTTCCGCTTGTTTTGCAGACAGCCCTTGTAAATAGTTAGAAAAACACACTGTACTATTGCGGTCAATATGAGTTGCAACGCGCGGTCATCGACCGGGGCTCGTTCCGTGGTGTGCCTCCTCCAAACAGTCGCTCGGAATTCTGGGGGAAACTGCTGTTCCCGGAAACAACAGCACCCCTGACCAGGAAAAAGTTTTTCCCAGAATTCCGAACGACTGTTTGGAGGAGGCACACCACGGAACGAGCCCCGGTCGATGACCGCGCGTTGCAACTCATATTGAGCGCGATAGTACATCACGTAGCGCGGAAAATATTTAGAGAAACAAAATTTTTTTGACTTCGCGAGGTAAAAAGTTCAAGTGGCACGTGATAAATCGCCAAAACGGAAGTGAACCGACCGAAGATGGAAAGTGCCGTATAAGCGCCGCCGCCACCGTTCCGTTCCTACGGTCGTTACGGCGTTCAAGTGCCGTTTGCGTTAATGGCCGTTGCAAGTGCCCGTGTAACAGGGGTACATTAGAGGCTTTCTCCACTTCCAACGTGGTGGCTCAGTCTTCAGTTTTGTCCTGTGGCCACGCGGAGGCTGCGTGGCTTCGCCCTCCTTTCCACAAGTGGCTTAGAGGCTTTGTCCTCTTCCTACGTGGTGGCTAAGTCTTCAGTTTCGTCCTCTGGCCACGCGGTGGCTGCGTGGCTTCGCCGTCCTTTTCACAGGTGGCTTAGTGGCTTTATCCTCTTGCAACATGGTGGCTCCGTCTTCAGTTTCGTCCTCTGGCCACACGTTGGCTGCGTAACTTGGCCCTCCTTTTCACAGGTGGCTTAGTGGCTTTGTCCTCTTGCAACATGGTGGCTCCGCCTTCAGTTTCGTCGTCTCGCCACGCGGTGGTTGCGTGGCTTCGCCCTCCTTTTCACAGGTGGCTTAGTGGCTTTATCCGCTTTCAACATGGTGGCTCCGTCTTCAGTTTCGTCCTCTGGCCACGCGTAGGCTGCGTGGCTTCGCCCTCCTTTCCACAGGTGGCTTCGAGGCTTTGTCCTCTTCGAACGTGGTGGCTAAGTCTTCAGTTTCGTCCTCTGGCCACGCGGTGGCTGCGTGGCTTCGCCCTACTTTTTACAGGTGGCTTCGTGGCTTCATCCTCTTGCAATACGGTGGCTCCGTCTTCAGTTTCGTCCTCTGTCCACGCGTAGGCTGCGTGGCTTCGCCCTCCTTTCCACAGGTGGCTTAGAGGCTTTGTCCTCTTCGAACGTGGTGGCTAAGTCTTCAGTTTCGTCCTCTGGCAACGCGGTGGCTGCGTTGCTTCGCCCTCCTTTTCACAGGTGGCTTCGTAGCTTCTTCCTCTTGCAACACGGTGGCTCCGTCTTCAGTTTCGTCCTCTGGCCACGCGTAGGCTGCGTGGCTTCGCCCTCCTTTCCACAGGTGGCTTAGAGGCTTTGTCCTCTTCGAACGTGGTGGCTAAGTCTTCAGTTTCGTCCTCTGCCCACGCGGTGGCTGCGTGGCTTCGCCCTCCTTTTCACAGGTGGCTTCGTGGCTTCATCCTCTTGCAACATGGTGGCTCCGTCTTCAGTTTCGTCCTCTGGCCACGCGTAGGCTGCGTGGCTTCGCCCTCCTTTCCACAGGTGGCTTAGAGGCTTTGTCCTCTTCGAACGTGGTGGCTAAGTCTTCAGTTTCGTCCTCTGGCCACGCGGTGGCTGCGTGGCTTCGCCCTCCTTTTCACAGGTGGCTTCGTGGCTTCATCCTCTTGCAACACGGTGGCTCCGTCTTCAGTTTCGTCCTCTGGCCACGCGGTGGCTGCAGGGTTTCGCCCTCGTTTTCACGGGTGGCTTATACCCCTGTTACACGGGCACTTTAACGGCCGATAAGGGAAACGGCAGTTTGCCTTAACGGCCGTTAGGCGGAGTTACATGGTAGCGCCAGCGCCGTTGGAAATCCAACGGCGATTGACATCAACGGAGCTCGCCGGTCTCCGTTCCGCCTCCGTTTCCGTCCGTTTCGTCGGGAAGTAGGCAAGATGGCCGCCCCCAGCAGTAACGCGTCCCCGCTGCAGGCAAGCGCGCCGGCGCAAAAAGGCTTTGCATGGACAGCGTCACTAACGCATTTACTGATGAACTTGTGGCAGGACCAATTTGCCGATCTGCGAGCTCAAAAACACAATGCGCCCGTATACTTAAGGATGTGGCGCTCTTCAACCAGCTCGCAAGCGAAGAATGTTGGCACGCTGTGTGCGTCAAAGTGAAGCAAATAAAGCACAAGATGGAAGAATTGGCCCAGGCTCACAAGTAAGTTACCAGGAATTTATGTGATTTTTAAGCCGACATATCGCCTTGTCCCGCACGTTCAATAAAACGGCGCCCCGCAGTGCCGGACGTGTGTTCAATGCCATAGACAACGCCGAATCTTGCCTGACATGAGCTCGAACTTGACTTTCTCGACGCTTCAGACTCATTGTTATGTTTATGCAGCATTGCGGCAATATAGATCACATCTTAGCGTAGTACAATGGGTTATGATATGTAGCCGTCTCCCGTAATCTGGGCATGGCCGGCGTAGCCTGACAGAACGCATTTGCACCGAGAAGTCTGTTCGATCACAAAGAAAAACGTACGTAGGCCAGACTGGACGCTGCTTGAACGATCGTGCACGGGAACATGTGTTATCGCTAATAACGGAGGAGGGATCTAATCTGTCAAAGCACTGCCTGTCCTGCAGTGACTGTCGGCCACGGCTTGATGAGATTTGAGTTCTGGGCAAGAGTCGCGATTCAATCGCACGTAAATTTATGAAAGCTTACTTTGTAAGGAGAAGAGGAGATGCATTTTTAAGTGATTCTTCGATTGTACTATTCAATAATGATGTAGCCTTTCTCGATAAGACGCATCAGATCTACGTTCAGGCATTGGTGTGTCAGTGATTGCCATATTATGCATCCTTGCGCTGCGCAGGCTCAAAGTGCATTCTTTTTCCTTCTTCCTTTAAATACGTGCTGTGTCCTTTGAATAAAATCAGTTGTAAGTTTGCGCTCGTCCCGTACCCTGTCTTGTGTGTGTGTCACGGGTTCGGCGACTAGTCGACATCATCACCGAGTCCGGACAATGAGGGGGTGGCCGTTTGATGCCCGGCGTAGCCGGTAAGCAAACGCAGTGACTGAGACCGAGGCGTGTTTAAGAGGTAACAACAACAAAACAACGTTTATAGTTTCGATTGAACAATGCGGCAGCTTTTACAGACACATAATTTACATTCTACAAAACAATTGCTGAAAGCACATAGCAGTAAACACACTGAATTAAGTTATACATAGAATATTTCTACACAGGTCAGAACACAAGTGAGAGGCCAATTAGATACAGTCGATCAAAAGTCAGAAGGTGGACAAACATACAGTCAACCGGGAAGCGCGGCTGCAGTCCATCCACAAAAACGCAGTCAGTGCGGCCCCCGAAGGCGACGTCCGTCCAGGGCAGCTTGCGGTTTCGAGGAGGCGGTGCGGCGGCTCGGAGACCCGGGAGTTCGCGGCGGCAGCGTTTCCACCGACGAGCGGACTGAAGTTCGTTTCTATACGGCCCCCTTTTAAAGCCCTCGGGCGCTAGCGAGCGAGCACTCGCGGCGCCACAGCGTCGGCGTCGAAAAAACAAAACACCAAAAAGCGCAACGAGAGCACGTAGGTACCTACACTTTGACTCTGCATGGCCGCCATCTTGGAGGAGGAAAAACTTAACGCACAACCAAAAAGAAGCCCCAGGCTTCGGCTCTCGATTCGGTGACCTTGGAAACTCAAAAAAGTAAAACACAACCAAAAAGCCAGTCACGTAGGCCGCAACTTCTTTCTCGCTAATGGTCAGCTCTAGACTTCGGCAGTATCGGGGCCGTCTTTGAGCCGCCTCCGCTTTCGCAATGCGAGGGGTTGTCTACATAACTGAAAAAAAGCGTGCATGCATTCTTGCTCTTCCCGAGACACATACAAAGAAATGCGGACGCATCAGTTTTATACAAACAAAAGTAATTTACAGGCTGCCGCCACTTCTGTGACACGGCCCCCCACTTTCGGAATATTATCCGATAATATTCGAGACCCACAGAAGTCGGCGAGCAGGCCTGTGCACAGATATACAGCGCGTGACATAACCACATATAAAACTAGCACACAATTCAAGTCAGCGTGTACACATGCACCATAATACTTGAATAAATTAATAGCGAAAATTAACCGCGCGACAAATCTACAGCCTGCTAAGAAAATCAGCACCAACATTGTCCTTGCCCTTTATATGCTCGACGGTAAACTGATATTCTTGGAGCAGCAAGCTCCAGCGCAGGACTCTGCTGTTTAGCTGTTTGGCTCTTTGGATGTAGCTCAGTGGTTGGTGGTCCGTCTGAACTAAGAACGGTACCCCATACAGGTAGGTGGGAAACTTCTGTATTCCCCAAACTAACGCTAAGCACTCCCTGTCGATTGTGCTGTAAGCTGCTTCCCTGCCCGGGGAGCAATTTTCTGCTCGCGTATGCCACCGGGTGAAGCGTTCTGTCATGCCGCTGCATTAGTACCGCGCCAAGGCTGGTATCAGAGGCATCCGTACGCAGCACAAACTGTTTAGAGAAGTCTGGCAGCCGTAGTATCGGAGGGCTTGAGACCCGACGTTTGAGCTCTTCGAAGGCTTCCGATGGGCCGGCGTCCACCTTACGACGTTCCTCTCTCCCTTTCTCGTCAGCTGGGTGAGGGGCTCGCTTATTCTTGCGTAGTCGGGTATGAAGTCGCGGTAATACCCTGACAAGCCAAGGAAAGCGCGTACCTGACGCTTTGTTCGAGGAGTTGGCGCCGCCTGTGTTTTGTCGAGCGTTTTCCCGAGTGGTGCCAGCTCACCTCGGCCAATGCGATGCCCTAGGAACTCGATGCTTTCCATCCCGAATTCGCATTTGCTTGGTCGTACTGTCAGGCCGGCGATCTCGATTCTTGCAAACAGCTGCCTCAGCGAAGATGCTCCTCCCACGTAGCACTGGCAACGAGGACATCATCATAATAGTGCTGCATTCCGGGAATTCTCTCTACCACTCGTTGCATCAATCTTGAAAATACTACCGGGGCAGTTTTTATGCCGAACAGCATCAAACGGAATTGAAAGAGACCCGATGTCGTTGAAAACGCCGTTTTGGGCTTGGACTCCTGAGTCAATGGCATTTGCCAATATCCTTTGGCAAAGTCTCCCTTTGAGAAGTATTTCTTCTCTCCGGCTGCAGCGAAGACCACGTCCGCTCTGGGCATTGGCTCCGAATCGGCAACCAGGACGTCGTTCAGGCGTCGGATATCAATGCAAAGCCGGTTCGTGCCTTGAGGTTTCTTCACCAAGAGGACCGGTGAATTGTAGGGTGACTGGGACTTCTCGATTATTCCCAGTCGCTCCATCTCTCTTTCTACGGCTTCTCTCGTCAAAAACGGAAGTGGGTATTGTTTTACCTGGACCGGAGTGCGGGTAGTGTGGTCTAACCGGCACTCGGCCCAGTCAGTCTTGCCCGGGACGTCGGAGAAGATGCGAGAGTGTTCTGAAATCACTTCTCGGGGCTGTCTCCGTGGATCCGCCGTCAAATCATCAGAAAGCTTCACATCTCGCTCGGCTTCTGACTGTTCAAGCGTCGGAACAGGAATGGCTCCCTCGCTGTCCGATTCGGTGACGCCGCAAATCGCGTCGCACACGAGTTCTGTTGGCTGGCTTTCCCGCTCTTTCTCTCTAGACTCTTTCTCTAGTCGCAGATGCTCTATTTTCAAACGCATAATCTCTATCTGACGTTCGTCAGCTGCCTTCGCGGCCGCGCGCTCCGCCTCCGCGGCCGCGCGCTCCTGCTCCGCTCTCTCTCGGGCAAACGCCCGCTCTTCGCGCTGCTTATATTCGACCCATTTTCTGAGCTCAATGCTTTTCAGCCCCAACTGGCTACCCATAGCTATCAACCTTTCCAAATCCATGCCTCTTTCTCAAAGCACACTTTCAATAACACAGCTACAAGCTCAGCACAAAGCAAATCCTATTGATACACGACACCTCTATAAAGTCGGCACAGTTCAACACCTCAAAAAGTCTCTCTCAGTTCACCACGTTCCCTTCGCATCAAACGTCCTGTCGCGGACGCCAGTTAATTGTCACGGGTTCGGTGACTAGTCGACATCATCACCGAGTCCGGACAATGAGGGGGTGGCCGTTTGATGCCCGGCGTAGCCGGTAAGCAAACGCAGTGACTGAGACCGAGGCGTGTTTAAGAGGTAACAACAAAACAACGTTTATAGTTTCGATTGAACAATGCGGCAGCTTTTACAGACACATAATTTACATTCTACAAAACAATTGCGGAAAGCACATAGCAGTAAACACACTGAATTAAGTAATACATTGAATATTTCTACACAGGTCAGAACACAAGTGAGAGGCCAATTAGATACAGTCGATCAAAAGTCAGAAGGTGGACAAACATACAGTCAACCGGGAAGCGCGGCTGCAGTCCATCCACAAAAACGCAGTCAGTGCGGCCCCCAAAGGCGACGTCCGCCCAGGGCAGCTTGCGGTTTCGAGGATGCGGTGCGGCGGCTCGGAGACCCGGGAGTTCGCGGCGGCAGCGTTTCCACCGAAGAGCGAACTGAAGTTCGTTTCTATACGGCCCCCTTTTAAAGCCCTCGGGCGCTAGCGAGCGAGCACTCGCGGCGCCACAGCGTCGGCGTCGAAAAAACAAAACACCAAAAAGCGCAACGAGAGCACGTAGGCACCTACACTTTGACTCTGCATGGCCGCCATCTTGGAGGAGGAAAAACTTAACGCACAACCAAAAAGAAGCCCCAGGCTTCGACTCTCGATTCGGTGACCTTGGAAACGCAAAAAAGTAAAACACAACCAAAAAGCCAGCACGTAGGCCGCAACTTCTTTCTCGCTAATGGTCAGCTCTAGACTTCGGCAGTATCGGGGCCGTCTTTGAGCCGCCTCCGCTTTCGCAATGCGAGGGGTTGTCTACATAACTGAAAAAAAGCGTGCATGCATTCTTGCTCTTCCCGAGACACATACAAAGAAATGCGGACGCATCAGTTTTATACAAACAAAAGTAATTTACAGGCTGCCGCCACTTCTGTGACAGTGTGTTTCGCGCAACTACCATGTCTGAAGTATTAAACCAACTAGCCCGACAACACGCTCTACATTCTCCCAAACTTATGTCTTGACATTGTGTACAGGCTATTAACTTGTATCTTGACTATCAGCTGATTTTGATCGAAGCCTATTTAGCTCGCATTGTAATTCAACAGCGTTCACCTTGTTGTTTACCTCCTTGCCTGCAGTTATGACTTTAAGCACGAGGAGGTTCATTGTTCTTGGCAGTTTGTACTTGTCCACAAAAAAAAATTGTGTTCACCTCTTGTGACATAAAGCAGTGACTCTTAGCTGTACTTTGTTTTTATTTCAGAAAGGCAAGCACTGCTGGCACTGGGTCTGCTGCAAGTCAGTGCCCATTTTACAAACGGCTGCACACCTTCCTTGGAAACCTGCCTCTGAATGATAGAAGCCTGGTACAAGAGAGCTTTCAGGTGCAACATCAGTTTAATTTGGTTGTATGCAAAAACTTCAAGTGGACTGACAAACGGAAATTTTTTTGCCGGTCAAGTTTGTCGCCGGAGACGGGTGGCAGCAAAGTTCAGAGAATTTCATGTTACTAAAACACATGACATGAGCATAAGGCATTGTTGTGTTCAAGAGTACTAAAAATGCACAGACAACTATAATAAGCGTCACAGTCTATGTAGCATCGAAATCATTGCCTAACATTTCCGACGTACTGGATGGCACAATACTTATTACTTTTCTTGGAGTTATGAAAATAGGGCAAGATAGGTAAGTCTGGTTATGTTACAAAAGGGTACCAGGGTAGGCTGTGTGCTTTAGGGTGGTGGTGGTGGTGTGACATTTTTATTCGAGCATCCTTTCTGTTAGGCGTTCAGTACATCCTGGGCCAAGGCGACGAGGGCACGTTGCAGTCTCAGATCCAGGGACGCGAGCCAGATGGGCCACGGTGGGGGGGGGGGAAGGATAGGCGGGGGACTGGAAGGCTGCGTGGCACTGTGTAAGGCAGTGTTCTATGTCTGCATATGTGTGTGGACAGTTTGGGCACTGAGGTGTGGAAGTGTATCGGTATAGGTAAAGTTTGGCTGGTGTATGTAGGAGATTAAACTGTATTCGGCGAAGAATGCGAGCTTCACGGATCGATAAGGATGGGTTCGGTGGTGGTAAATCAGCTAAATCCAATTTTTGCTGCGCGTAGTATTCGTCGACAGTACGTTTGTAAGCCCTGACCGCCTGCTCCGTCGGTGGGCTCGTCCATGGGATCCCCGGCGCCCGGTGTATAGTTTCGCAGGCAAGCTGGTGAGCCAGCTCATTGCCGGGGATGCCTATGTGACCAGGGATCCACCGAAGGGTCACCGGTCGTGGGTTTAATGCTGAGAGGGCGGCATCTAAGGCCAATCGAGTATGGAAAGCGAGGGATCTTTCATGGAAAGCACGCAGAGCTGCCTGCGAGTCTGTATAGACAACGTATGGGGGGCGGGGGGTAGGGTGGCAAAGTGTGTGATGGTATCGGCGATCCCGTGTATTTCTAGGGCGAGCGTGGAGAGTGGGGAGCTGTATGGACCGGTTGTGTGAGTGCTGGTTGTAGAGAGGGAAGGGTGGAGGAAGAAGGCTGCTGTGGAGCCCGCGGTTTCCGTGAGACAGGCATCTGTGTAGGCCACCGCCGCAGCGTCCAAAGGTGGCTTGTGGTTGTATGCGTATGCCTGGCGGCGGCCGGCGTGTGTGTGTGCGGACATGTTGCGTGGAATGGGTGCGAGGCGGAGGTTAGGGGGATAGATCGGAGACTGTGGTGGGTCTGGGAAAGAGATGGGTGTGTAGGGAGTCTGGGAAAGTATCCACCGTCCAGCTGGTGTACTGGACAGGCGGATGATTTGTCTCTCCCGGTGCAGGTTAAGGAGGGCTTGAAGAGGGTGGAAGAGGCCTGTTTTGTACAGGGTGTCTGTATAAGCCTGAGGGGGGAGTGCTAGTGTTGCTTTATATAGTGTATTGAGGGCCCGGGTTAGTTTGTCTTATTGTGCACGTGTAAGTGGGCAGTAAGGTATGTAGTACAGGAATTTGTTCAGAGCCAGCGCTTGAGCAAGGCGGCTGGCGTGTGTCTCGGAGAGGCCGGCATGTTTTAAAACTACGCGGCGCAGTAAGTGTGTTACTGAGTGGCATGTGCGTATGGACTATTGATGGCAGAGGTTAAAGTGTTGGAGTTGAGTGGTATACCCAGGATGCGACAAGATTCGACGCGGGGGATGCGCTGTCCGGCAAGGATAAGGGAGATGGAGGGGTTCATAATCCGTTGATATTTACTGCGTGTTATGAGTAAAAGCTCTGATTTCTCCGGAGCGGGCTGCAGGCCCGCTTGGGAGAGGTGTGAGGAAATGGTGTTAAGTGCATGTTGTAGTGTGGTTTGGACCTCTCCCGGTGAGCCAGTGGTGACCCACAAGTGAGATCGTCTGCATAGAAGACGAAATGAAGGTTAGGAATATCGGCTAAGGCCCGGGCGAGTGGGACCATGCCTAGGTTAAAGAGGATGGGAGAGAGGACGGCACCTTGTGGAGTGGCACGGGTGAGTGGGATTGGGTTAGACAGTTTGTCGAGGTAGCGGATACGGGCAGAGCGGTGGGAGAGGAAAGCTCTAATGTAATTTTTCATGCTGTGTCCGCACTGCGTATCAGCTAGTATGATGAGGATGTGGTCGTGTGATATGTAATCGAAAGCCTTGTGTATGTCAATGGTTATTAAGGCTTTGACCTGCGCAGCGTCTGAGGCATTTGAGTTAAAGAAAGTGTGTTGAAGGAGAAGGAAAAGGTCTTGGGTGGATAGTGCTCGGCGAAATCCAATGAGGGTGTGGGGGAGATAGTCGGTGGCTTGAAGATGGGAAGTGAGGCGGGCAAGCACCATGTGCTCCATGAGCTTGCCCGCGCAGGAGGTAAGGGAAATAGGACGGAGGTTACTGATGCTGGAGGGTTTATTGGGTTTCGGTATGAATGAGACCAGGGACGATGCCCAGTCCACTGGCAGGGTGCCAGAGGTCCAGGCGTCTTTGATGACATTAAGAAGAAATGTGTTGGCTTCTGGGGGAAGGTTCTTGAGAGTTTTGTATGTGATTTTGTCTGCACCGGGGACAGAGTGTGTTACAACGCGCGAGTGCTGTGTCAAGTTCTGTGTGCGTGAAGGGGATGTCTAGTGCGGGAAGGGCTGGACCATGATATGGGGAGCTTAAAGAGGATTGCGAGGGTGGGAAATAAAGTTGTTGGAGGTCAGTGAAAACCTCTGTTGGAGTATGTGAGGCGAAGAGGCGTTCAAGAGTGGGTGTGGGATGAGGCTGAGGTCCGAGAAGGGAGCGGAGAAGGTACCAGGATGATTTTTGATGTAAAGTTCCTTCTAAGCGGTCGCATGTTCGTGTCCAGTGTTCGGTGTCGAGTGTCTTGCAGTGGGAGATAATGTCGTTGCGGATTGCTTGTATTCTGTCGCGGAGCTGAGTGTTGTGTGGTTGTGTAGCTAATGTGCGTTGGAGACGTTTTCTCCGCTTCCACAATCGTAGAAGGTGAGGATCAGGGTTGTCACGGAGAGTAGGATTAGAAATTTCACGTGTTGCCCGTGACTGGGTGTTTCTGAGATCATCGACCCATGAAGCGTAGTCGGAGGGGTTAGATGGGGGTGGGGGTAAGAACCGGCGAAAGTCTGACCACGAAGTGTGTCGCACCTTCGCCCTGCGTCGGGGGTGTTGTGTGGGTATGTTGATGACAAGGATGGAATGGTCGCTAAGTAGGTATGTGTCAGTATTGTGCCAAGTAACATGTGGAATGCATAGAGCGAAGGTCAGGTCGGGTGTGGTGTCTCTGTGATAGTAGGAACCCTGTCTAGTCGGGCGTAAAAAGTCATTCAGCAAAGAGTATTGTCGAGAGTATATATGATCGTGGAGCAAACGCCCTGCTTTTTGCGTGGTTGTGTAGCCCCACTGTGTGTGTGGTGCGTTGAAGTCGCCTGCCACAAGGAGCCGGGAAGTGATGGTTTGGAGGAAGTCCAAAAGGTGGGGTAGAAGGGAATGCTGTTTGGGTTGGTTGTAAAAGTTAACGAGAATGGTGGGAGGGGATGTAGGTGCAAGGAAGAGCTCGACGGCAATTAGATGCTGTGCGAGTATAACAGGAATTTGGAGGACTGAGAATTTGAGGTCTCTTCGGATATATGTTGAGAGCAGCGGTGTTCGATCCGTAGAACTCGCACGAATCGCTTTGTATCCCGGGGGGGTGCGTTCGCCTCTGGTTTCCTGGAGTAGGAGACGAGGGGGGGTGTGGAAAGGTGAGGAGATGCTGGGAAAGGGGCGTACGTGCCGTGCGGATGCATCGGCAGTTCCACTGGAGAAAGCTATGGAATGGGGGGCGTGTCATAGTCTGAGATGTCCCCTGGTTGGGGGCTCTGAGGACAGCCACAGGGCTTTTTCTTTTTAAGGAGTGGGGAGTAAGATGGAGAGGAGAGGGCTGTAAGTGTAAGCTGAATTTGTTCTATGAATTCCGCCTGCTTGGCGGCGGCGTTGGCGAGTGTAGTGACTAGAGCATCTGTATTTGTTGTTCTAGGGCCTCTTGGCGTTGTGGTATGGTGTCAAAGAGGGAGGCGAGGTGGTTCATGCGTGTCTCAAGGGCCTGCATGTCAAGTTGAAGCTGGGCTAGGGCATCGGGTTGTTGTGGGGAGGCGACGGAGTGTGCTGGTGCGGGTTGGGGAGTTGAGGGAGTGGGAAGTGGCCCACCTGAATGCTGTCGCGAGGCTGGTGGTTCTTGGCTCAGGACGCTGGCGGCATCCGTACTGGAGGATGGGCTCCGGGTGGAAGTAGGTTCTTGGAGTCGGCTTGGCGCGGCAGTGTTGGGCATCAGGGAGCATTGTGCTGGTGGCCGTGGAGGTCCTTGCAGGACATCTGCATATGTCTTGGTGGTGGCAGTGTGAATGGTGAAGGGAAGATGCCTGCCAGGGGAGTGGTTTCGAGTGGTTGCAGGGGTTTCAGGGCTGTTGCCCGACAGATGGCTTGGTGGTGGGTCACGGGGTGTCGCCTTTGTAGAGGGCTGTGCTCGGGCTTGATCCTGCTGCTTGCGGACCGGGCAGGTGTCAGCGAAGGTAACGTGGTCCTTTTGGCAGAGCAAGCACCAGGGTGCACAGGGATGGGTAGCATTCGAGTGGACAAGGGTGGTCGTACAGGTAGGACAGAGGGCTTGGGTGGAAGGGCATTGGAATTGTCTGTGCCCATACTGAAGGCAGCGAAGGCAGCACAATGCCCGGGGACGGTGTGGATAGCAGCGGTACGCTATTTCTTCGAAGTAGATAGTTCGTGGGACGGTGCGGCCCTCAAACGTAAATAGGACAGTGTTTGTGGATCCCATCATTCGTGCACCGATGATAGTGTGGTTCCGGGAAGAGATGCCAGCCAGGAGTTGGGAGTGAGTGAGCCAGCTGCGGTCGATCCGGAATATTCCGCGGGCTGAGTTTGCGGGGGTGAGTTCTTACGGGGTTAGATGGTGAGTAGTGGAGCTAGGAAGCGATGAGACGCCGGGGCCCGATGAGCCGCCGAAGACCGCTTAGACGCTGGAGACTGATGAAACGCCGAGAAGGCGTTTCGCAGTGTCGTTGGAGTTAGAAGAATTATAAGCCTTTGGTCCAAACGGGTGTCGACAGTAATTTCGGCGCGTGCGTGGTCAGCGAGGTGTGCGGCAGTTGTGATAAGGTGGAAGATATGACTCACCGGTGCAGCTATGAGTAAGGCAGGGAGATGAAAGCCAATCGAGATGAGCGTGTGTCGATGGCGGGGTGGCTCGGGAAGCTTGCGGGTTCTACGGCCATGCATAACCGTGGTGAATGGGATAGGGTCATCAACGTCTTGAAATGGAGTCATCTTGGGCAGCAATGCAGGAGTAAGCAAGGCTTGTGGTGAGGCTGGAAACGTGACCGGCGCAAGCGTTTTCGGCGACTTCCACCACCTGCATAGGTTTTGGCGTGGCGGACGCGGCGTCGGTGGTAGGCTTACCGTGGCGTCTGCCGCTTCATACTTTCAAAAGAGCGCTGCATGGTGAAAAAAAAGGTCTGATTCCGTAAATATTAGTGTTGGGTGAAAGCTGCGAACTTGCCGGGAACGATGTTGAAGATATTTTGGGGCGATGGGCAAAAATTCCAGCCAGTTGGGGCAGATGAGAGGGAGCTCGATGTGAGGCGGTCTGCATCCGCTAGGCGCCGGCGAGATATTCCTTTAGGGTGTACCAAAACTCGTTTAGAGAAAATGGCAGCTTTGCATAAAATTCTGGTATATTGATATGTTTCTGCACGTTATATGTACCACTTCCACTCATCATGAAACGCAGTAATAATAACTTAGAAGCAACATTCGGTAACCTTCCGTTCTTCTTCTTTCCTTAAGCTGGACATGGTGGAACAGCTGCCAGAGGGTGCACAAATTATTGCCTCACAACCACCAGCAGAAGCGCCGAGCAGCCTAGACATGACAAATGTCGAGGCGTCGACCAGTCTGGCCTCGACCAACGAGGCGTCGACCAGTCTGACCTCGACCAGTCTGGCCTTGACCAACGAGGCATCGACCAGCCAGGCTCCAACACCTGCTGCCTCAGCCGAGCAAGGCCACACACACAAAAAGCGACAGCCGACATCATAAATAGAGAAAGTTGTGCTGAAGCTGGAAAGGCAGGAAAACCGTGCCAAAAAGACGTCCAAAAAGGAATACAAGCCGGCCACAAAGACTATCAGTCTTCAGGAGGATTCCAATGACATTCACCGCAAAATGGTGAGCGTAATTCGCCAGTATTTTGAAGGCCGGCAGGAGCGTCAGCCTGACTGCCCAGACAGCGGTGAGTAAAGAAAAGTGTGCGCACGTGCTCTAAAAATTGCCACAAACTTGCCCAGCCTGTGCAGCCTGTGCGAAGCCTGTGCAGGCTTCGAACTGTCGCACGTGGTCTCTAACATTATTCAGTGACGGAAACCGCACAACCTGGGGCTCGAGAACATCTACGACAACGTCACAACGCTCTCGGAAGATCAGGTTCACGGATGGCCGACTCCTACCGAAAAGATGCGCCACAGTCCTTTCCTCTGCCGATGTGGTGAGTCTGTACAGCGAGAGGGTGACGCGCTGGTGTAGGGGTATGCAAGCTTGCATGTTCGTATCCTCCCGTGTTAGTGAGGGACACGAGCTCATGATGTAGGCAAATGTGGAACGGGTCACGCGAAAGTAGGCATTGAAGTCTTCATCCGAGAACGTCGGCACGGCGGTGTTGTACCAAGACAGTGGTCTGGAAAGCGTCCACACACCCGTTTGCCTGGCAGACATCACCACAGCGAGTGCAGAGAGGCTGCTACATCGCCCATCGGCCGCCTTCCGCTTCTTCTTGACAGACGGTTTCTGAACGCGCACAGCTTGCAGTTCAGCCCTTTTTGCTGACAAGGCCTCCTAGTGCGCAACCAGGAGAAGCAAATCGGGTGGACGATCACGGTCGCATTCATAAAGCGGCCGGCTAAGCGCCATTCCACGGCTCTTATCGGGTTCGCGTCACAAAGTCCCACCACGTTCAACACTGCAGCTGCTGAATCGCGCAGACGGTCACCCACGGTACGAAAGAAAAAAGAAGATGCACAGTGGTGGTGCGGTTAGTACAAGCGATGGAACGTGAAATGGGATGTACCACCAATTTGAAACCACAATAAGCGCAACTAGCCACAGTACCACGACAAACGCAGCCATTTTGCAACGCCATGGAGCGGATTGGATCGGCTAAATGAACTTCTCCGCTTGTTTTGCAAACAACCCTTGCAAATAGTTAGAAAAACACACTGTACAGCATATAGCGCAGAGAATAATTAGAGAAACAAATTTTTTTTCAGTTGGCGAAGTAAAAAGTTCAAGTGTTACGTGATAAATCGCCGGAACGGAAGTGAACCGACCGAACATGGAAAGTGGCGTGTATGCGCAGCCACCACCGTTCCGTTCCTACGGCCGTTACGGCGTTCAACTGCCGTTTGCGTTAATGGCCCTTGCAAGTGCCCGTGTAACAGGGGTATAAGCCACCTGTGAAAAGGAGGGCGAAAGCACGCAGCCACCGCGTGGCCAGAGGAAGAAACTGAAGACGCAGCTACCACGTTGGAAGAGAACAAAGGCTTTGCCACCCGTGAAAAGGATGCCGAAATCCTGCAGCCACAGCGTGGCCAGAGGACGAAACTGAAGACGGAGCCACCATGTTAGAAGAGGATAAAGCCACTAAACCACCTGTGAAAAGGAGGGCGAAGCCACGCAGCCACCGCGTGGCCAGAGGACGAACCTGAAGACGCAGCCACCACGTTGGAAGAGGACAAACCCCCTAAGCCACCTGTGAAAAGGAGGGCGAAGCCACACAGCCACCGCGTGGCCAGAGGACGAAACTGAAGACGCACGCACCACGTTGGAAGAGGAAAAACCCCCTAAGCCACCTGTGAAAAGGAGGGCGAAGCCACGCAGCCACCGCGTGGCAAGAGGACGAAACTGAAGACGCAGATACCACGTTGGAAGATGACAAAGGCTTTAAGCCACCCGTGAAAAGGAGGGCGAAACCCTGCAGCCACGGCGTGGCCAGAGGACAAAACTGAAGATGCAGCTACCACGTTGGAAGAGGACATACGCTTTAAGCCACCCGTGAAAAGGAGGGCGAAACCCTGTAGCCAGCGCGTGGCCGGAGGACGAAACTGAAGACGGAGCCACCATGTTGGAAGAGGATAAAGCCACTAAGCCACCTGTGAAAAGGAGGGCGAAGCCACGCAGCCACCGCGTGGCAAGAGGACGAAACTGAAGACGCAGATACCACGTTGGAAGATGACAAAGGCTTTAAGCCACCCGTGAAAAGGAGGGCAAAACCCTGCAGCCACGGCGTGGCCAGAGGACGAAACTGAAGACGGAGCCACCAGGTTGGAAGAGGACAAAGCCAGTAAGCCACCTGTGAAAGGGAGGGCGAAGCCATGCAGCCACGGCGTGGCCAGAGGACGAAACTGAAGATGCAGCTACCACGTTGGAAGAGGACATACGCTTTAAGCCACCCGTGAAAAGGAGGGCGAAACCCTGTAGCCAGCGCGTGGCCAGAGGACGAAACTGAAGACGGAGCCACCATGTTGGAAGAGGACAAACCCCCTAAGCCACCTGTGAAAAGGAGGGCGAAGCCACGCAGCCACCGCGTGGCAAGAGGACGAAACTGAAGACGCAGATACCACGTTGGAAGATGACAAAGGCTTTAAGCCACCCGTGAAAAGGAGGGCGAAACCCTGCAGCCACGGCGTGGCCAGAGGACGAAACTGAAGACGGAGCCACCATGTTGGAAGAGGATAAAGCCACTAAGCCACCTGTGAAAGGGAGGGCGAAGCCACGCAGCCACCGCGTGGCCAGAGGACGAAACTGAAGACGCAGCTACCAGGTTGGAAGAGGACAAAGCCAGTAAGCCACCTGTGAAAGGGAGGGCGAAGCCATGCAGCCACGGCGTGGCCAGAGGACAAAACTGAAGATGCAGCTACCACGTTGGAAGAGGGCATACGCTTTAAGCCACCCGTGAAAAGGAGGGCGAAACCCTGTAGCCAGCGCGTGGCCAGAGGACGAAACTGAAGACGGAGCCACCACGTTGGAAGAGGAGAAAGCCTCTAAGCCACCTGTGAAAGGGAGGGCGAAGCCATGCAGCCACCGCGTGAAGACGGAGCCACCATGTTGGAAGAGGATAAAGCCACTAAGCCACCTGTGAAAGGGAGGGCGAAGCCACGCAGCCACCGCGTGGCCAGAGGACGAAAATGAAGACGCATCTACCACGTTGGAAGAGGAAAAAGGCTTTAAGCCACCCGTGAAAAGGAGGGCAAAACCCTGGACCCACCGCATGGCCAGAGGACGAAACTGAAGACGGAGCCACCATGTTGGAAGAGGATAAAGCCACTAAGCCACCTGTGAAAAGGAGGGCGAAGCCACGCAGCCACCGCGTGGCAAGAGGACGAAACTGAAGACGCAGATACCACGTTGGAAGATGACAAAGGCTTTAAGCCACCCGTGAAAAGGAGGGCGAAACCCTGCAGCCACGGCGTGGCCAGAGGACGAAACTGAAGACGGAGCCACCAGGTTGGAAGAGGACAAAGCCAGTAAGCCACCTGTGAAAGGGAGGGCGAAGCCATGCAGCCAAGGCGTGGCCAGAGGACGAAACTGAAGATGCAGCTACCACGTTGGAAGAGGACATACGCTTTAAGCCACCCGTGAAAAGGAGGGCGAAACCCTGTAGCCAGCGCGTGGCCAGAGGACGAAACTGAAGACGGAGCCACCACGTTGGAAGAGGAGAAAGGCTCTAAGCCACCTGTGAAAGGGAGGGCGAAGCCATGCAGCCACCGCGTGAAGACGGAGCCACCATGTTGGAAGAGGACAAACCCCCTAAGCCACCTGTGAAAAGGAGGGCGAAGCCACGCAGCCACCGCGTGGCAAGAGGACGAAACTGAAGACGCAGATACCACGTTGGAAGATGACAAAGGCTTTAAGCCACCCGTGAAAAGGAGGGCGAAACCCTGCAGCCACGGCGTGGCCAGAGGACGAAACTGAAGACGGAGCCACCATGTTGGAAGAGGATAAAGCCACTAAGCCACCTGTGAAAGGGAGGGCGAAGCCACGCAGCCACCGCGTGGCCAGAGGACGAAACTGAAGACGCAGCTACCAGGTTGGAAGAGGACAAAGCCAGTAAGCCACCTGTGAAAGGGAGGGCGAAGCCATGCAGCCACGGCGTGGCCAGAGGACAAAACTGAAGATGCAGCTACCACGTTGAAAGAGGACATACGCTTTAAGCCACCCGTGAAAAGGAGGGCGAAACCCTGTAGCCAGCGCGTGGCCAGAGGACGAAACTGAAGACGGAGCCACCACGTTGGAAGAGGAGAAAGCCTCTAAGCCACCTGTGAAAGGGAGGGCGAAGCCATGCAGCCACCGCGTGAAGACGGAGCCACCATGTTGGAAGAGGATAAAGCCACTAAGCCACCTGTGAAAGGGAGGGCGAAGCCACGCAGCCACCGCGTGGCCAGAGGACGAAAATGAAGACGCATCTATTACGTTGGAAGAGGAAAAAGGCTTTAAGCCACCCGTGAAAAGGAGGGCAAAACCCTGGAGCCACCGCGTGGCCAGAGGACGAAACTGAAGACGGAGCCACCATGTTGGAAGAGGATAAAGCCACTAAGCCACCTGTGAAAGGGAGGGCGAAGCCATGCAGCCACGACGTGGCCAGAGGACGAAACTGAAGACGCAGCTACCACGTTGGAAGAGGACAAAGGCTTTAAGCCACCCGTGAAAAGGAGGGCGAAACCCTGCAGACACCGCGTGGCCAGACGACGAAACTGAAGACGGAGCTACCACGTTGGAAAGGGACAAAGCCTCGTCCCTGTCTGTTCCCTTTGCGTCCTTGTTGTTGTAGCGCTTCTGAAAATGTCAAGTCCAATACCCCTGTTACACGGGCACTTTAACGCCGATAAGGGAAACGGCAGTTTGCCTTAACGGCCGTTAGGCGGAGTTCCATGGTAGCACCAGCGCCGTTGGAAATCCAACGGCGATTGACATCAACGGAGCTCGCCGGTGTCCATTCCTCCGGCGTTTCCGTCCGTTTCGTCGGGAAGTAGGCAAGATGGCCGCCCCCAGCAGTAACGCGCCCCCGCTGCAGGCAAGTGCGCCGGCGGAAAACTGCTTTGCGTGGACAGCGTCACTGACGCATTTACTGATTAACTTGTGGCAGGACCAATTTGCCGATCTGCGAGCTCAAAAACACAATGCGCCCATGTACTTAAGGATGACGGCGCTCTTCAACCAAGTCGCAAGCGAAGAATGTTGGCACGCTGTGTGCGTCACAGTGACGCAAATAAAGCACAAGATGGAAAAGTGGGCCGAGGCTCGCAAGTAAGTTACCAAGTATTTATTAGTGATTTTTAAGCCGACATATCGCCTTGTCCCGCACGTTCAATAAAATCCGGCGCTCCGCAGTGCCGGACGTGTGTTCAATGCCATAGACAATGCCGAATCTTGCTTTACATGAGCTGGAACGTGACTTTCTCGACGCTTCAGGCTCATTGTAATGTTTATGCAGCATTGCGGGAATATCGATCACATCATAGCGTAGCACAATGGGTTATCATATGTAGCCGTCTCCCGTAATCTAGGCATGGCCGGCGTTGCCTGACAGAACGTATTTGCACCGAGAAGTCTGTTCGATCAGAAAGAAAAACGTACGTAGGCCAGACTGGACGCTGCTTGAACGATCGTGCACGGGAACATGTGTTATCGCTAATAACGGAGGAGGGATCTAATCTGTCAAAGCACTGCCTGTCCTGCAGGGACTGTCGGCCACGGCTTGATGAGATTAGAGTTCTGGGCAAGAGTCGCGATACAATCGCACGTAAATTTATGGAAGCTTACTTTGTAAGGAAAAGAGGAGATGGATGTTTAAGTGATTCTTCGATTGTACAATTCAATAATGATGTAGCCTTTCTCGATAAGACGCATCACATCTACGTTCAGGCATTGGTGTGTCAGTGATTGCCACATTATGCATCCTTGCGCTGCGCATGCTCAAAGTGCATTCTTTTTTTCCTTTTTCCTTTAAATACGTGCTGTGTCCTTTGAATAAAATCAGTTGTAAGTTTGCACTCGTCCCGTACCCTGTCTGGTGTGTGTTTCGCGCAACTACCATGTCTGAAGTATTGAACGAACTAGCCCGACAACACGTTCTAAATTCTCCCAAACTTATGTCTTGACATTGTCTATAGGCTATTAACTTGTATCTTGACAATCAGCTGATTTTGATCGAAGCCTATTTAGCTCGCATCGTAATTCAACAGCGTTCTCCTTGTTGTTTACCTCCTTGCCTGCAGTTTTAACTTTCAGGACAAGGAGGTTCATTGTTCTTGGAAGTTTGTACTTGTGCAGAAAACAAATTTTTGTTCAGCTCTTACGACATAAAGAAGTGACTCTTAGCTGTACTTTGTTTTTATTTCAGAAAGGCAAGCACTGCTGGCACTGGGTCTGCTGCAAGTCAGTGCCCATTTTACAAACGGCTGCACACCTTCCTTTGAAACCTGCCTATGAATGATAGAAGGCTGGTACAAGAGAGCTTTAAAGTGCAACATCAGTTTATTTTGGTTGTATGCAAACACTTCAAGTGGACTGACAAACGGAAATTTTTTTGCCGGCCAAGTTTGTCGCCGGAGACGGGTGGCAGCAAAGTTCAGAGAATTTCGTGTTACTAAAACACATGACATGAGCATAAGCATTGTTGTGTTCAAGAGTACTGAAATGCACAGACAACTATACTAAGCGTCACAGTGTATGTAGCATCGAAATCAATGCCTAACATTTCCGACATACTGGATGGCACAATACTTATTACTTTTCTTGGAGTTATGAAAATAGGGCAAGATAGGTAAGTCTGGTTATGTTACAAAAGGGTACCAGGGTAGGCTGTGTGCTTTAGGGTGTACCAAAACTCTTTTAGAGAAAATGGCAGCTATTGCATAAAATTATGGTATATTGAAATGTTTCTGCACGTTATGTGTACCACTTCCACTCTTCATGCAACATAGTAATAATCACTTAGAAGCAACATTCGGTAACCTTCCGCTCTTCTTCTTTCCTTAAACTGGACATACTGGAATGGCTCCCAGAGGGTGCACAAATTATTGCCTCACAACCACCAGCAGAAGCGCCGAGCAGCCTAGACATAACAAATGTCGAGGCGTCGACCAGTCTCGCCTCGACCAGTCTGGCCTCGACCAACGAGGCATCGACGAGCCAGGCTCGAACACCTGCTGCCTCAGCCGAGCAAGGCCACACACACAAAAGGCGACAGCCAATAACATCAATAGAGAAAGTTGTGCTGCTGCTGGAACAGCAGGAAAACCATGCCAGAAAGATGGCCAAAAAGGAATACAAGTTGGCCAAAAAGACTGTCAGTCTCCAGGAGGAGGCCAATGACACTGCGAAATGGTGAGCGTAATTCGCCAGTATATTGAAGGCCGCCAGGAGCGTCAGCCTGACTGCCCAGACAGCGGTGAATCAAGACAAGTGTGCACTCGTGCTCCAAAAATTGCCACAAACTTGCGCAGTCTTTCACGTGCTGTTCATTGCTCACAACTGCAGGCCTAAAACAAAGCTTTTCAAAGTAGTCATGGCTTCAATGAACAAATGTGCTTGGCCAAAGCACGTCGAACACATTCACCTAACGAGCTCACTGCGTTGCTCACACAAACAGGATGCGGAAGCTCCCCGGCTGCTGCTTCAGCACTCCACTGTGTGTCGCAATGATCACGCATGTGCTCGCATACATTGTGAAAGATGCAACAAGCTCGCACAATGCAGTTGACATTTTCGATATGACACTCAATCATCTTCAAGACCCTGAATCTAGCCTTCAATTTTCCAAAGGCATTCTCAACGACACGCCTTGCTTTTGAGAGAGTGTAATTAAACGCTTGCACTTTAGGGTTGCTTGCCCTCAAGTGAGGCAAATGCTTCATCATGTGACGCTGCAAAGGAAAGGCCTGGAAACAGACGAGGACCCCTCCTATTGGCATCCCATCAATGATTTGGCTTGGTAGAGTGAAGAGATCAATTTTTGCTACGTCCACAACTTTGGAAGAGGTCAAAGCCACTAAGCGACCTGTGAAAAGGTGGGCAAAACCACGCAGCCACAGTGTGGGCAGGGGACGAGGCTGAAGACGCAGCGACCATTGTGGAAGAGGACGAAGCCACAAAGCCACTTCTGAAATGGAGGGCGATGCCACGCAGCCACCGCGTGGCCAGAGGACGAAGCTGAAGACGCAGCCACCACGTTCGAAAGGACAAAGCCTCTAAGCCACCCGTGAAAACGAGGGCGAAAACCTGCAGCCACCGCGTGGCCATCGGACGAAACTGAAGATGGAGCCACCATGTTGGAAGAGGAAAAAGCCACTAAGCCACCTGTGACAGGGAGGGCGAAGCCACGCAGCCACCGCTTGGCCAGAGGACGAAACTGAAGACGCAGCTGCCACGTTGGAAGAGGACCAAGCCTTTAAGCCACCCGTGAAAAGGAGGGCGAAACCCTGCAGCCAGTGCGTGGCCAGAGGACGAAACTGAAGACGCAGCTGCCACGTTGGAAGAGGACAAAGGCTTTAAGCCACCCGCGAAAAGGAGGGCGAAGCCACGCAGCCACCGCGTGGCCAGAGGACGAAACTGAAGACGGAGCCACCACGTTGGAAGAGGACAAAGCTACTAAGCCGCTGTGAAAAGGAGCGCGAAGCGACGCAGCCACTGCGTGATCAGATGACGAAACTGAAGACGCAGCTACCACGTTGGAAGAGGACAAAGGCTTTAAGCCACCCGTGAAAAGGAGGGCGAAACCCTGCAGCTACCGCGTGGCCAGAGGACGAAACTGAAGACGGAGCCACCACGTTGGAAGAGGACAAAGCCTCTAAGCCACCTGTGAAAGGGAGGGCGAAGCCACGCAGCCACCGCGCGGCCAGAGGACGAAACTGAAGACGAAGCTACCACGTTGTAAGAGGACAAAGGCTTTAAGCGACCTGTGCAAAGGAGGGCGAAACCCTGCAGCCACCGCGTGGCCAGAGGACGAAACTGAAGACGCAGCCACCACGTTGGAAGAGGACAAAGCCTCTAAGCGACCTGTGAAAGGTAGGGCGAAGCCACGCAGCCACCGCGTGGCCAGAGGACGAAACTGAAGACGCAGCTACCACGTTGGAAGAGGACAAAGGCTTTAAGCCACCCGTGAAAAGGAAGGCGAAACCCTGCAGCCACCGCGAGGCCAGAGGACGAAATTGAAGACGGAGCCACCATGTTGGAAGAGGATGAAGCCACTAAGCCACCTGTGAAAGGTAGGGCGAAGCCACGCAGCCACCGTGTGGCCAGAGGACGAAACTGAAGACGGAGCCACCACGTTGGAAGAGAACAAAGCTACTAAGCCGCCTGTGAATAGGAAGGCGAAGCGACGCAGCTACCGCGTGGGCAGAGGACGAAACTGAAGACGCAGCTACCACGTTGGACTACGAGCACTTGCTGCTGGGCTAGTTGGTTTCGGTTCATATTTGAATACGTTTTAGGTGCAAAAAACAAACAGACACATAGGTAGGTAACAGGACGAGGCACTTCTTCCTGTTACCTACCTATGTGTCTGTTTTTTGCGCCTAAAACTTATTCAAATATGATACCACGTTGGAAGGGGACAAAGCCTCTAAGCCACCCGTGAAAAGGAGGGCGAAGCCTCGCAGCCTCCGCGTGGTCAGAGGACGAAACTGAAGACAGAGCCACCACGTTGGAAGAGGACAAAGCCAATAAGCCACCTGTGAAGAGGAGGGCGAAGCCACGCATCCACCGCGTAGACAGAGGACGAAACTGAAGACGGGCCAACCATGTAGGAAGAGGATAAAGCCACTAAGCCACCTGTGAAGAGGTAGGCGAAGCCACGCAGCCTCTGCGTGGCCAGAGGACGAAACTGAAGACGGAGCCACCACGTTGGAAGGGGACAAAGCCAATAAGACACCTGTGAAAAGGAGGGCGAAGGCACGCAGCCACAACGTGGTAAGAGCACGAAACTGAAGATGGAGCCGCCACGTTGTAGGAGCACAATGCCTCTAAGCCACCTTTGAAATGGAGGGTGAAACCAGGCAGCCACCGCGTGGCCATAGGACGAAACTGAAGACGGAGCCACCACTTTGGAAGAGGTCAAAGCCACTAAGCCACCTGTGAAAAGGAGGGTGAAGCCTCGCAGCCTCCGCGTGGCCAGAGGACGAAACTGAAGACAGAGCCACCACGTTGGAAGAGGACAAAGGCAATAAGCCACCTGTTAATAGGAGGGCGAAGCCACGCATCCACCGCGTAGACAGAGGACGAAACTAAAGACGGAGCGACCATGTAGGAAGGGGACAAAGCCTCTAAGACACCTGTGAAAGGGCAGGTGAAGCCACGCAGCCACCGCGTGGCCAGATGACGAAACTGAAGACGGAGCCACCACGTTGGAAGGGGACAAAGCCTCTAAGACACCTGTGAAAGGGCGGGTGAAGCCACGCAGCCACCGCGTGGCCTGAGGACGAAACTGAAGACGGAGCCACCACTTTGGAAGAGGTCAAAGCCACTAAGCCACCTGTGAAATGGAGGGCGAAACCACGCTGCCACAGCTTGGGCAGAGGCCGAAGCTGAAGACGCAGCGATGATGCTGTAAGAGAACGAAGCCACTAAGGCACTTGTCAAATGGAGGGCGATGCCACGCAGCCATCGCGTGGCCAGAGGACGAAACTGAAGACGCAGCTACGATGTTGGAAGAGGACAAAGCCTCTAATCCACCCGTGAAAAGGAGGGCGAAGCCTCGCAGCGTGCGCGTGGCCAGAGGACGAAACTGAAGACGGAGCCACCACGTTGGGAGAGTAAAGGCGCTAAGCCACCTGTGAAAAGGAGGGCGAAGACGAAGCCT
This sequence comes from Amblyomma mixtum, assembly GCF_055824585.1. Lineage (NCBI taxonomy): Eukaryota > Metazoa > Arthropoda > Arachnida > Ixodida > Ixodidae > Amblyomma > Amblyomma mixtum. The sequence goes on along the minus strand of NC_143014.1, from coordinate 370,208,465 downwards.
CCACATTGGAAGAGGACAAAGCCTCTAAGCCACCTGTGGAAAGGAGGGCGAAGCCACGCAGGCTCCGCGTGGCCAGAGGACGAAACTGAGGACGGAGCCACCACGTTGGAAGAGGACAAAGCCTCTAAGACACCTGTGAAAAGGAGGGCGGAGGCACGCAGCCTCCACGTGGCCAGAGGACGAAGGTGAAGACGCAGCCACTACACTGGAAGAGTACAAAGCTGAAGACGCAGCCAGCACATTCGAAGAGGACAAAGCCACTAAGCCACTTGTGAAAAGGAGGGCGAAGCCACGCAGCCATCGCGTGTCCAGAGAATGAAATTGAAGATGCAGCCACCACGTTGGAAGAGGACAAAGCCACTAAGACAAATTTTAAAGCGGTTTTTCCTTCCCGCCTCCGGCGCCGACGCTATGCCTAACGGCTGCGTCGGCGTTCGGCTGCGAGGGAGCCGCTTCTTTCGGCAAGATTACAGAAGCGCTTCTGCAACGCGGCTATGACTCGGACGCCATGTCTTGGTCGACCGTTCCCGTCACTGTGGAACCCAAATCGGCACCCGCGGACTCCATCCGCAATGCAAATCTCCTACGTCTGCTTGAGCGCTGCTCCAGACGCGAGGCCAAGATAGCTTCGAACGCCACGGCAACCACCGACAAACCTGCTGGTACCCGCGAAGCTCCCGCCTCGCAAGCGGCGAAGGACGCCGGCCTGAAGGGCCGCAACCCAGTTACCAAGTGGAGGCCCAAGCTTTATCCAAAATTTCACCTAGACGACTTTGTCATCGTCATAAAGCCCCGCAAGTCATTGGCCATCCGGGACGTCTTTCAATACGGCGAACTCGGTGCCGCGTTCGGCGCTTTCCTCGGGGCACCTAAGGCGTCCGAGTTGAGCCTTCTTTTATGCAAGGACCAAAATTTATCCTCGCCAGCACCCGGAACGCCCACGTTGCAGACCGTCTGCTGGGAGATTTGTCCATCAAATCGACCAAAGTAGATGTGCCTCTCGCCGGTCACCTCAAAGAACATGAAGAGGACGTCTGCTATTGAGTCATTACGGTGGCCAACCATGAGACATCCGAATCTCTTCAACCTAGCGTGCAGTGGAGGAGCGGCACTCTACTGGATATCCGCAAGCTCGGCAACTCAAACAAGGTCCGGCTCACCTTTGCCGGCACGGTGAAGCCATGATATGTTCCCTACAACTCTGAAATCGTCTCAGTCCTGCCGTATTTGCGCACTATTCCGGCCTGCAGCTTGTGTGGAACTGTCGGCCATCGGGCAGACTCTTGCCCCAACCCAGCACAAGATAAGTGTGGCCTGTCTGGACAGCAGGTGCCCATACAAGAGGGGGTGTGGGCCCCTCAGGAGTGTATGCCCAAGTGTGCAGTTTGTGGTGGTGGCCATGCCACGAACCCTCTGGACTGCACTGCAAAATATCGTCCTATCAAGCCAGCCGTCTCTATGGGCGGGAAATCCAGCGTGACGGGCAGGCAGCCACGTCACCCCGGTAGCGTCGGCAGCGACGCTTCAAAACGACAGACGCCTGCTAGCTGGAAGGACGTCAGAGACTGTCAAGTGCCACCACTGCCCCCACACGGCGGCCAGGAGAAGCAAGCCCACTCCCAAGACAAGAATGACGCGGCCGGTTCCTGGGACAACGCTGTCAAAAATGGCAAACAGGTGAGCGGTTCAGGCAGGGTTGCCTCCTCCTCCCACCCCCTCTTCCCTGCCCCTCGCTCGGCGGCTGACGCTGAGCTCCACAACCTTGTAGCTTCTCTCCGGGCTCAAAACGAGATGCTACTTGCCAAAATTGAAGCCTTAGAGGCTAGAAATACTCCCCCTCCCCCTAGTAACCCCGACACGGAGGCTATGGAGAGCGAGACGGCGGCGACACCGGCTCTGGAACCTTCCCTTGCCGAACTCGAAGCCCGTCTCAATGTCAAATTTGACACCTTGTTGGAGACAGCGATGGAACGCCTCATGGCTAGAGTCATGGAGGCCATCCACTCTATGATCTCTCAACACGTCGCGTAACACCCGCCTTTCTCGCAGAGCCCGTCCTCTTAAGGAGGTATCTGGTCGGTCCTCCAGATTTTCCCGCCGAGTAAATTACCTTGACGATGACGAAGACAGCTGCACCCCTCTAGGTCCTCAGCTTCAGCCCCTGGTATCTGGCTCAGGGGCAGCCTCACTTCCACCTCTCACCTCTAAATCTGAGCATGGCGGGACACCCCCGGTGTAGGCGCCCCCCCCCTTTCCAAATCGGCTTCCCCCATTACGATTACTCAATGGAACTGTCGGGGGTTCCGGTCCCGTTCCAAGCGCGCCGACCTCCAACTTTTCCTATCAACCTTTGAGCATTTCCCAGCGGTGGTTGCCCTCCAAGAGCCAGGGAAAGGCGCCACACTAACAAAGTATACGACGTTCCACCAGGACCCCTCGTCTTGTCTGTGCATTCATAGAAATTATATAGCCAACCAGGTCGACTTAGAAATACAACTTGAATACTCCTATATAATGGTGACCCTCCTCCCACTCCGCAAGCAGGACCCACCGTTACTTATACTCAATATATACTGCAATCCGAAATTGCCGAATGTATCATTCGCGGACCTCTTTAGCCGCGTGCTGAGAGTTGCGGGTCGGGACCCCCTCTTGATTGTGGCCGATTTCAACGTTCCCTCTCGGATGTGGGGTTACTGCCGTGAAGAGAAGCGGGGACGCAAGTTGGCGGAGCTTGCGTCAACGCTGAGCTTCACTCTTCACAATTACTCCATCCATCCAACTCGTATAGGCAACTCCGTGACTAGGGATACGTGTCCGGACTGGGTCAACACCGAGAAAACCCTCGGCAGCGACCACTGCCTCCTGAGCATTACGATTAGGACCTATCCTTTCGCGCGACCAACAACACAAGCCCGACTTCCAGATTGGACCAAGTTCAGGCAAAATTATAACACTGCCACACCAATACATGAACAAGGCTACCAGTCTTGGTCAGAAGAATTGGTCTTTAGCGTTCGCTCCTCCGAAGCTCAAATTCAGCTCTCAGAGGCGGTCTCTGATGTGGACAATCACCTGCACCACCTCTTGGAGGCCCGGCATTGCCTCGTCCGTCGGTGGCGCCGGCAGAAGCACAACCGTAAACTTAAAGCTCGCATCGCCGAGCTCACTCAACGAGCGACTGAGTATGCGGCCCAACTCGCCGACTCCAACTGGGTGGCACGATGCAACACGGCCGCGCGGCAAATGTCAAGCCGGAACACATGGCGACTTTTTCGCGCCCTAACGACTCCACGCAAACACGCACGGAAACTCCAAAACGCCTCCAGAGAGCCATACACAGCTTTCCGGGCAACACAACTCAGTTGGCGCACGAGCTCCGGGACCAGTACTTGTGCACCACCCAGGCCCCGCGGGCCGGCGTACTCTTATGCAGGCTCTGAGAACGTTGAGGTGGATCAACCGCTCCAGCTCCATGACCTGAGGGCGGCCCTGGCAAAAATGAAACGTGGCACGCTCCGGGTCGGGAAAAAATTAGTCAAATTGTTAGCCAACCTCCCCGACCCGACATACTTGTCGTTACTGAATTACATTAACTCAATCTGGCTTGGGGAAGTACCACTCCCCATCGACTGCAAGACCGCCCTGATTGGAAGACCATTCCTAAAGCTGGAAAGGCCATCAACACGGACAACCTCCGCCCCATCTCTCTGACTTCCTGTGTGGGCAAACTCGTGGAGACAATGGTACGCGACAGGTTGTCCGAGTTCATGAAATCCAAACATCTTTTTGCAGACACCATGTTCGGGTTTCGCCCACACAGATCTACACAGGATGTCCTGCTACAAATTAATCGGGCTGTCCTCGACCCCATCGAATGCCCTCACAATGACAAGGTCGTACTCGCCTTGGATTTGAAGGGAGCATTCGACAACGTTACCCACGAGATCACTCTCAACACCTCTCTCAAACTAACTGCGGCTGAAACGCCTTTCAATACATTCGGCAATTTTTGACAGACAGACAATCTTACATTCGAATCCAGGATAAGGAGCATGGCCCTTTTCATTTAGGAACCAGAGGTACACCACAGGGCGCGGTGCTCTCCCCCTTTTATTCAATCTGGCTATGATGCGCCTACCGGCCCAGCTGGGCGCTGTCGCCGGTGTACAGCATGCGCTGTACGCCGATGACATCACCCTGTGGGCCACACAGGGTTCCTTTGAAGACATTGAGGCCAACCTGCAGGAGGCGGCGACCATAGTGGACCGTTATGCTCGCCGCTGCGGCCTCCAATGCTCCTCCAAAAAGTCTGAACTTGTGCACATACGCCCCTCACCAAAGTGCACAGCCAAAATTTCATTGTCTCTTGAGACAGGTCCAATCCCTGAAAAAATCGAAGTCCGGGTACTGGGGCTCTTTATACACCAAGACAGAGGGTCAGGAACAACACTGGCCAAACTCCGTCAGGTGGGGAATCAGGTGGGCCGCTTAGTCCTCCAGGTTTCTAACAAGCGCGGGGGCTCAGGATGTAAGGACGCCTAGCGGCTGGCGCATCCTTTTGTAACCAGTCGAATTCTATATTGGACTCCATACCTCCACCTGCGGAAGCAAGACGAGGATTCACTCGAAGTCATCCTCCGCAAAATTATTAAGCGGGCTCTGGACCTCTAAGTGAACACCTCCAACAAGCGCCTCCTGGGGCTGTGCATGGTGAATACATTTCGGGAGCTCCGGGAAGCCCACTTGACCAGCCAATACACACGTCTCTCGAAGACGTCGTGTCGCCGGCTCCTTTCCCGACTACACATCCAACACACCACTCTCATGGAAGAGTGCGTACGTATTCCATCCCAGTGGAGATGCGCCCTCCACGTGCGCCCTCTTCCCGCGAACATGAACCGTGAGGACCATAATGGCCGGCGCCTGGCGCGGGCGGAAGCCCTGGCCCGCCACTATGGATAGAAACCCGGCGTATTCTACGTGGATGCCTCCGGCCCCCACCAATGGGGATGGTTCACGGCCGTGGTCGTCCACGAATCCAAAACAGTTAACGGCCTTAATTTCCGAGCCCGTGACATAATACACGCGGAGGAGGTCGCCACTGCGTTGGCTGCATCTGATTCCAATTCAAAAACAATTATTTCCGACTCGCGAAGGGCATGTCGGAACGTCGAGCAGGGCTGGGTACCGTATCTAGCCTACCGCATTCTCCAAAACAGCGTCTACACCGGTAACCCCGCTCACCGGCGTATCGTTTGGGCTCCTGCTCACATGGGTCTTGAGGGAAATTAGGCAGCTGACGCCGCCGCCCGCGCGCTCTCTCACCGGACATTCCCCTCCCACCCCGACCCCGACGATCAGGAACTAGAATTCACTCCCGCTTACTCCTTCAAAGACATTTCTTTACTTTATCAATCTGGTCATGGTCTTTATCCCGGCCCTTGTAAAGGTCTCTAAAGGACGGAGGATCGGCTTCTGCTTTGCCTATTTACAAAATACTTTGCTGTGCCCGGCAGCTCTGAAACACTTCGACCCTTCTTTCTCTGGCAGCTGTCCGCACTGTGCAGAGAAGTCTTCGGACATCTACCACATGGTGTGGGCCTGCCCCTCTTGCCCTGCTATCCCCCTCACCCTAATCCAAACCGGGAGGACTGGGAGGCGACCCTGCTCGGCTGCTCTGACCTGCAGGCCCAACGGGCCCTGGTCGCGTGAGCCCGGGCAGCGGCGAACGCCACTAGGGTCCCGAACTAGGGACCTCCGCCTAGTATTGTGAGGGCTGGCCCCCTCTGGGCCAGCTCATACCTCAGCTCCAGAAGTTTATCTGTAAATAAATGTTTTCCACCACCACCTGTGATGAGGAGGGCGAAGCCACGCAGCCACCGCGTGGCCAGAGGACAAAACCGAAGACGGAGCGACCATGTTGAAAGAGGATAAAGGCACTAAGCCACCTGTGAAAAGCAGGGCACAACCACGCAGCCACCGCGTGGGCAGAGGACGAAACTGAAGACGTAGCCACCACGTTGGAAGAGGACAAAGCCCCTAATCCACCTGTGAAAGGGAGGGCGAAGCGACGCAGCCACCGCGTGGCCAGAGGACGAAACTGAAGATGTAGCCGCCAGGTTGGAAGAGGACAAAGCCTCTAAGCCACCTGTGAAAGGAAGGGCAAAGCCACGCAGCCACCGCGCGGCCAGGGGACGAAACTGAAGACGGAGCCACCACTTTGGAAGAGGTCGAAGCCATTAATCCACCTGTGAAAAGGAGGGCTAAACCACTCAGCCACAGCGTGGGCATAGGACGAAGCTGAAGACGCAGCGACCATGCTGGCAGAGGACGAAGCCACTAAGCCTCTTGTGAAATAGAGGGCGAAGCCACGCAGCCATCGCGTGGCCCGAGGACGAAATTGAAGACGCTGCCACCACGTTAGAAAAGGACAAATCCACTAAGCCACTTGTGAAAAGGAGGGGCGAAGCCACACAGCTACTGCCTGGACAGAGGACCAATCTGAAGATGCAGCCACCACGTTGGAATAGGACAAAGCCACAAGGCAACCTGTGAAAAAAAGGCGAAGCCACGCAGCCACCGCGTGGGCAGAGGACGAAGCTGAACACACAGCCACCGAGTTGGAAAAGGACAAAGCCACTAAGCCACTTGTAAAAAGGAGGGCCAAGCCACGCAGCTACCACGTGGGCAGAGGACGAAGTTGAAAACGCCGGCTTCTCTTCGCCAGCCGCGTTTTTCCGACCGTGCTGTCTCTCGTCTACGAGCACAGTATGATGCCGTTTCCGGTGTGTCACATATTATAGGAAATTAGAAATCCAAGTAGGAACTAGAGAAGTTTGGAGAAGATGAGGATGACGATAAGCATGACGTGTATTAATTCAAGAATAAAGGAGGTGAAGAAGTATTCGGTGGGTAGGAATTGTTAATTGGTGAAGAAGAGAAGACGATGACGATGAAGACAAGGATGACGTGTAAGAAAAGCGCGAGGGAGAGCGTGGCACGGGGGGGTGTATTTGTTGTTTCAGCCAGCTTCTTCGCTTAAGTGGGTGGTGGTGGTGGTGAAAACATTTATTCAATCATAGGGAGAAGTGTTGGGGGTCATGACCTGAAGACTCACGCCCTTACAACCACATGGGGGATGCCTAGTCAGGCACCCCTTTGGCGATTGCCGCAGCCCGGGCGCGCTGCGTTATGGCTCTTTGGGCCTCGAGGGTGCAGCATCCGGACAGGGTCGCCTCCCAGTCCTCTCGGGTGGCGTTTGGGATAGGCGGTAGAGATGGGTTCTGCTTGCAGGCCCACACCATGTGGTAAGTGTCAGACACCTCCCCACAGTGTGAGCACCGCCCGTCGAATTGAGGATCGAAATGCTGCAGAGTTGCCGGGCACAACATCGCGTTGGTGAGCAGGCGCAGGAGTTCCCGCTCGTTGGCCTTCCCCAGCCCTTTGCACGGGGTGGGAAGAGTTTGGTGCGTGGATCTGTAATAATCGCATATTTCCTTAAAAGTGTAAGTCGGATTGAAATAAAAGTCCTGGTCGGCGTCGGGTGCCGTGGGAAATGCCTGGAGAGAGAGCGCGCGGGCGGCGGCGTCGGCTGCCTCATTTCCGTGGACGCCTTGGTGACCTGGAGCCCAAACGAGAGATCGGTAGGCGGGATCCGAGTCTCAGCTACAATTTTGGTAAATTCGATTAGCTAGGGGAGTAACCCACCCTTTAATGACGTTTCGACAAGCACCTCGCGAGTCGGTGATTACGTATTTGGAGGAGGTGTCAGAGGCTGCGAAAGCGATGGCAACCTCTTCTGCGTGAATTGTTGACTGGGCCTTCACTCTTTCCTGCTATCTTTTAACTCTCCTATATCTTCGCGTGGCAGCGGTGGTGGCTCGGCGAGAGCCAGTTTGTAGGCCCGTGCAGTTTCGTTTTCATCCTTTCAGTCGCAACAACAGCGGGGGGAGAGGGGGGGGGGGAAGAACAGAGAAGCGGAGGTTCCGGCGGGTCAGGAAAAGCTCGGCTGGAAGAGAGCAACGCCTGCCTACTGCTCCGGTGATCTCGAGATCAATGGCGTCGCACCGTAGACTCCTACCGTTCCTGAGCCGTTTCGGGCAGTCCAGGGCGGACGCAACCACCTGCTACAGCAAGGGGTGCCCCAGCGCTGTTGCCACCCATCCGGGTGGTGCCCTCTACGCCAACATCACCAGCATCGCCTCCACGGGCACTTGGACCGGGAGCTCGTACGACGCAGCCAACAACGCCGCCAGCGACACCAGCCTGAGCACTTCGAACGCCACCTCGACGCCCCCTACCTAGATGTCACTGACGGGACCCTTGCAACGCTTCATCAGCACCAAACCGTGAGCACGAACCCCGAAAGCTAGTAGACTGGTGTTCCTGGGTCGTGTGTATTGGTAGTCTTTTTGCGTAGTGTTATTTTTGTTTGTTAGTTTTATGTGGTAGTGTTTGTGTCGCGTAGGGTGTATTAAATGTGCGTTTGTGTGGGTACACCTGCCGCCTAGTCCATTCTTCCGGCCCGAGTGTTCTCGCGGGATCCGTGACACTGCCACCCGGCCGTTCCCCGTCGCTGTTCCAGTCCTCCGCCACAGGGAAACAGCTGGTGCTTCCGATGCAGGCATAGTTGCTGGACGGTCAACTTCGCCCACACCTGTTCCCATCCTCATGCTGAAGAACAAAGTCCTGTTTGTGTGAAAAATGTAAGAACAGGCGCTTTGGCAGACACTGGTGCTGCTGAGTCTCTGATGACACTTTCCTTTAGTACTCGCCTTGGGCAGAAAGTTATGTTTGTCTGGGACCCAATCATAACTTTTTGCGGCGATGGGGGTGAAACATCTGTCCCTGTCGTCCTTTGCTGTGCCTCTGTAGCACAGGGTAGAGAACATCTCAAGACAAAATTTATTGTGTTAGAACGTGCTTTGACTTCTTTGTCAGGGGGGGAGGGGGCTACACTAAACAATAGAGCCTGCAAAATTCGAAGAGTTAGTCGAGGAGCCACCGCAGTCTCGCAGGCTTCCTTTTCTTCACGCAAGACTTGGTCCTGCCAGCTCACGCAGCAACATTTGTCACCGGTCAATCTTCCGGCATTCGGGTGGAGCTTTGCCACAACATAACTGAACCGGAGATACTCAATGTGTTAAGAAAGCGTATTGTCTATGTCGACTATTTCATAAGAAACATGGAAACTGCAGCGCTGGTATCGCAAATGCAACTGATGTGTCATCTTTTCTGCTTCACTGTAATATCCTTCGTCATGGTGCTGCCCATGTTATCCTTAGCGTCCGTGGCTTCCTCTTCCAAAGCGGGTGCTATATACCTTTATAAGCGGTGATATATATATATATATATATATATATATATATATATATATATATATATATATATATATAGGTTGCGAGAGCATGAAGTACTTGACTGCTTACAGGAGTATATAGTGAAGTATACACTTCGTTAAGGGAAACATTATTTGATCGGAGATCGGTCTTCCGATCGAAACGTCGAGTCGAATAAATATGTTGCCTTTAAAGAAGCGTATACTTCACTAATATATATATATATATATATATATATATATATATATATATATATATATATATATATATATATATATATATATATATATATATATATATATATATTGTTACGGGACGGCGGGCCCGCTCAGAGAAAGGCACAGAGAGGCGCAGGAGACCCAGACACAACCGGCCGCGGCAGTTCTCTTTCGTTCTCTACCTCTCGCGCTAGCGCCGCGCGCTCTCCCCTCGCGCTCGCCCCGCGCCTCTTCTGTATTTGTATACCGCAGCGCGCTCTTGGTTAGCGTTCCACCGGGGGGGGGGGGGAGAGAAAAGGGGGAAGATAAGAGGGGGAAGACACCGCTGGTGTCCCCTAGCGCGTGCGTCGCTTTGCAGGCGGCAACGAACTCGTCCCGATGAGCCCGGGCTGAGGTTCTTCGCACCGGCGCAGCTTGGTGCGCAGGAGGCATCGTCACGTTGTGACGACAGTGTCGTCTGACACCAAACGGTCCCGGTAGATCCCGGGGCTGCTTGTAGGCGACTCCTCGCCGTACGAAAACTGCGAGGGCTTCTGCCCGCCTTCAGAAAGTGGTTCCAGTAAGCCGTTAAACTCAAACTTAGTACGACGTTCAGTTCCTACGGCACAGTCGGGCGACGGCATTTGTATTCGCGTTTGCGGCTTCGATGTGCCCAGTCGGGACGGGCACACCGCGGGACTTGGGATTGCGTTCACGGCACAGCGCTCCACTTATGGGGCGGCATTCCGGAAGGGAGGCCTGGTGCTGGTACGGGAGGGCGGCACTAGGGAGGACGTGGGAGCCAAGTCGGGATCACGGTGGGTGCCGGAGACATAGCGCTTCATGTTGGAGACATGTTCGGGAAACATGTGGTGCACACCGCGTGGTCGAAGCTCGGGGAGGTCTTCTAGGCGGTACGTAACGGGGCCGAGCCGTGCAACGACACGGTAAGGGCCGCGGTATCGGGGCAAGAGCTTCGCGGCACGGCCAGTCGCGCGGATGGTGCGGCGAACGAGGACCAAGTCACCGGACCGGAAGGAGGGAAGTGGTGGTGCTGCGGCATTGGCTACTTGCGCACGCGCATGGGCCGCGAGAAGGTTGCGCTGAGCGTCGAGGCGGGCGGAACGAAGTCGTTGGGCGCAGTCCGTCGGCGACGCAGTAGGATGGCGAAGGCCCAACTGCGCGTCGAGAGGGATGGAGGGCGTTCTTCCATAGACGACTGAGAACGGCGTGACATGCGTTGTTTCTTGAGCCGCAGTGTTGAGCGCAAAAGCTGCAGTAGAAACAAAACGATCCCAGTTTGTGTGGGACGGAGCGACGTAGGAGGCGAGTATATCCGTAAGGGTGCGGTTGACACGCTCCACGAGGCCATTGCACTGGGGATGATTGACGGATGTAGTGGAATGCGCAATGCCGAAGGAGCGGAGGGCACGCTCAAATTCCTGGGACATAAAGCAGCTCCCGCGGTCCGTGATCAGGCGTTGTGGCACACCATGCCGAAGAACAAGATGTTGTTCCACAAACAAGACGGCATGAGCGGACGACGTGTCGGGAACGGGCAGTGCTTCGACCAACTTGGAGAAGTAGTCGACCGCAACCAGAATATACCGGTTGCCGCCGCGTGTCTTCGGGAACGGGCCCAAATGATCCAGTCCAACCAGTTCGAAAGGTCAACTCGGCGGCGAAAACGCCTGCGGGGGTGGCTTGGTTACTCGTGTGGATGACTTCCTGAACTGGCACGTCTGGCAGGACGCCACGTGTTCCTTGACGTCTCTGGACATATTAGGCCACCAAAAGCACTCCGACACTCGTGCGTAGGTTTTGCTGCGACCAAGGTGACCAGCCGTGGGAGCGTCGTGTAGGCCGCGCAAGATTTGCGTCCGCAGTGTTGCCGGCGCCACTGGCAACCGCACGGGTGGTCGATCACGGAACCACTTCACATGACACAAGAGGTTATCCTTCATTTGATAGACCCGGCGCAGTTTGCGGAGACCTGCGCCGACGGCGGTGCCAAGGGAGTGGATTATGGCAGCAACGTCGGGATCTTGCGCTTGCGCAGTCCTGAGGTCCGTCAAAGCCGTCACGGAACAAGGGTGGCGAGAAAGGAAATCGGCATCCTGATGTGCAGAGCCGCGCCGATGCACTATGGTGAAATCATACTCTTGAAGTTGCAGGGACCAGCGTGCAATCTTGGCATTTAAGTGTTTGGCAGACCGCAGCCAAGTCAGAGCGCTATTGTCCGTGACGATGGTAAAGTGACGGCCGTACAAGTAGGGACGGAAGTTCTCGACGGCCCAGACAACGGCGAGGCACTCGAGTTCTGAAGAGTGGCGGCGGCGCTCAACGTCGGAAAGCTGTTGTGGTGTGTTGTGTTGTGTTGTGTCGGGTTTTATGGCACATAGGCAACTGAGGCCATCATGCGCCAAACACAAGGTATTGTAAAAGTTTATTTTTGAATATTAGAGACATGTAAAAAGTCATCCTTGGTGTAAAGGCCTTCAGACATTAATATTACCTTTTGAACATGTACACAAATTTAAAAAAAGGCTACTAGTAAAAGCTTTAAACGGGGCTGGGAAACCTCAGTAGCTATCCTTGGCTGGACAAGGACACTGAGACTCCCAACCAACCAAAATTAAAAACCTCAGCCTTCTTCTCAGGCGTGGGAAAGTGGCTGAGGTGTATTAGAATTAAAACAGACCTGTGGGCAAAAATTTAGAGACACTTAAAAAATCCAGTTTCTTTAAGAAAGCTGAAAACACATGATATATCAACAATTGCATCATCTCCTAAAAGCAGTGCGAGATGAAAAGGGATGTATTCGTTATAAAATTGAGCAAAGTACTTTTTTCTTAGTTTTTCCAATTTCATACAAGTGAATAAAATATGGTTAATTGTAACTTCCACTCCGCATTCTTCGCAAAAAGGTTGCTCTTTTTTTTGACAGTAGGAAATTGTGTCAGATGCGTGTGTCCTATACGAAGACGACAAATAATGACTTCTTTGAAGCGTTCTTGGTGGGTGCAAGATTTCCATTCGCCTAAAACTGGTTTTACAAAGTGTAGTTTGTTGTTTGATTCATTGTCCCAAACGGACTGCCATTTTTTCCTTATTTCACAATGTACCGAGTTCATGCAATCTTTAAAGGGAATGTCTACTTTCTTTATTTGTTTGCTACGAGCCTGCGCAGCGCAGAGGTCTGCTCTCTCGTTGCCTTTAATTCCGACGTGACTCGGCACCCAGCAAAGTTTTATGTTTTTTCCTTGAGCTATGGCTTTAGTTATGTTGTGTATTATGTCACCGAGCATCGGAGTAATTGCATTTCTAGAGTGGAGAGCTGTAAGTAAACTAAGGGAGTCCGTGTAAATAATACTGTTTCTGAGGTTTTCATTTACTATTTTTTTTACGGCCAAGCATACAGCGTAACATTCGGCTGTGAAAATTGATGCACACTGTGGAAGTCTGATTATTTCATTCTCATGCCCTCGTACTACCGCACTTCCTACGTAGGTGGCTGTTTTTGAACCGTCCGTATAAAAATCCGCAAAACCATTGTATTTTTCCTCCAGTGCAAGAAATTCTTGTACTATATGTTGTTGCGGGGTTTGCTTTTTGTGAAACTGTGTGAGAGTGAAATCGCATATTCCAGGGAAGTTGTACCACGGAGGTAGTGGCTCTCGTCTGAGCGCAATGTTAGGTAATGTGTTCAGTAAACCGAGACTCTCGCACATCTCTTCAAAACGCAAGAGGAGTGGTCTGGTAGTTTGTGGTTTATTATTAAAAAGTGTTCTGGATGGACACTTTGTAACTATTTCATAACAGATATGCTTTGGTAGGGAACAGATTTTTAGGACGTATGAGCATGTAAGTATGCTTCTTCTATCTGTAAGAGATGGTTTATTTGTTTCAACGTAGAGGCTATTAATGGGTGACTTCCTGTAAGCGCCAGTTGCAAGACGTAAACCTAAATTGTGCACTGGGTCCAGTCGTTTCAAGTACGATGGCCTTGCTGAACCATATACTATACTACCATAGTCTAATGAGGATCGTACCACAGAGCGATAAATTTTTAGAAGCCCTGCCCTGTCAGAACCCCAGTGTTTATGTGAAAGGACTTTGAGTATGTTCAGTGATCGGGAAGTTTTCTTTTTTAATGTGTTAATATGAGGCAGGAAAGTGAGTTTTTTGTCAAATGTTATGCCTAGAAATTTATGTTTATTTTCTACTGGTAAATCTATTTCGTTAAGGTGTAGGGTGGGGTCTGCCTGTAAGCCTCGTTTGAGTGAAAACAAAATGGCCACTGTTTTCTGTGGGGAAAATCTGAAACCATTTCTGTCTGCCCATGTTGTCAGTTTATTTATTGTTAGCTGTATTTGTCTTTCACATGTTGATATGTTGGAGGATGTGTAAGCTATCTGGAGGTCGTCTACATAAAGTGAATACATAACAGACCTTGGTATTATTTTGTTAAGAGAATTCATTTTTACAATAAAAAGAGTTGTGCTTAAAATACACCCTTGAGGCACTCCATTTTCCTGAATAAAATCCCTCGAAAGGGTCCAGCCTAGACGGACATTAAATGAGCGGTTAGATAAAAAGTCTTTAATGGAGTTCAGCATTCTGCCATGGATGCCAAGTTCAGCTAGGTCCTGAAGAATCCCGAACCTCCAGGTAGTATCATATGCTTTTTCTAAATCAAAAAAGACTGCAAGACAGTGTTGTTTGTGTATAAAAGCTTGTCTGACTGTATTTTCGAGACGGACTAGGTGATCTGTAGTGGAGCATCCCTTTTTAAAACCACACTGGTGGATATCAAGAAGTTCACAGGATTGAAGAACAAAGGTTAGTCTTATATTTAGGACACTTTCGAAGGTTTTGGCGAGGCAACTGGTCAGGGCTATGGGTCTATAACTGCTAGGAGAGGTTGGGGGTTTACTAGGTTTAAGAAACGGTACAGTAATAGCTTTTTTCCAGGCCTCAGGTATTTTGCCTGATAACCAAACTATGTTGAAGAACCTTAAAAGTGCCTCTACGGCAGGTTGAGATAGATGTGCCACCATTTCGTAGTGGATTTGGTCGGGTCCTGGAGCAGTTTTTTTACCAGCAGACAGTACTGTATTTATTTCTTGGAGGGTAATCACACTGTTATATTTTTGGTTTGCACCTCCACTAGTTGGAAGTCTTTGTCTTTCGGCTGTGTTTTTGTGTTTTAAAAAAGACTGTGTATAGTGTGATGAACTTGAAACTGCAGCGAAATGTTCTCCCAGTATGTCTGCCTGTTCCCCTATGCTTGTTTGTGTGCCAGGTGTTGTTAAAAAAGGAATTGTGAAGGGTGAAAAGTTCTCATTTAATTTGCGAACCTGCTCCCACATTTTTTTAGATGTCATCTGACTGTTAATGGATGAAACATAACTCTGCCATGATACTTTCTCGGCACACCGACGGACGTACCGAGCTTTGGCTCTTGCCTTCTTAAATTTAACGAGATTTTCATGTGTCGGATACCTGCGGAATTTACCCCAAGCTCTGTTTTGTTGTTTTTTGGCTTCCTTACAGTCCTTTGTCCACCATACTTTATGGTTTTGTCGCGCCACTCCTGACGACTGAGGAATAGCTGTGAGTGCGGCAGTTATGATACAGTTAGTGAACTCTTCGTTTATCTGGTCGCTGGTGAGATTTTCTAAAACTACATCGTCTAGAGTTGCCTTCGCTCTAAAAAGTGACCAGTCGGTGAGGTGAAGCTTCCAGCGCCGTGGCCTTGTGGGGATTATTTCCGGTGTGGATGTTAAAGTGATTAGTATAGGAAGGTGGTCACTGCCATATGGGTTGTCAATGACATCCCATTTAAAATCATTAAAAACAGAAGGTGAGCTAAATGACAAATCTAAAAAGGTCATTTTCCCCGAGGCAGGGGAGCAGTAGGTGGCTTTTCCTGTATTTAAAAGACACACATTGTTTGTGAGGATAAAATCTTCGATTATTTGACCCCTAGAGTCACAGTGCTCGCTTCCCCAGAAAGGGGAGTGAGCGTTAAAGTCCCCAACTAGTAGATACGGTTCTGGAAGTTCATTGACAAGTTCTTGTAAATCATGGACTGTTAATGTAAAGTTTGGAGGAATATATACAGAACAGATAGAAATTGTTTTATGGCTGACGACACTGACCGCAACAGCTTCAAGTTTTGTTTTGAGTGTGATTTCTCGAGCTGGGACACCGTTTTTCACTATGATGGCTACGCCTCCCGATAGTCGGCTCGCCTGTTCCCGATCGCGGCGGAAAACAGTGTAATTGTTAAGAAAGTTATTTTTTTGGGGACCTAAATTTGTTTCTTGTAGACATAAGGGGACAGGAACGTGTGCTCCTAGTATGTCTTTTATGTCCCTGTAATTGTTTAAAAGTCCTCTACAATTCCATTGTATTGTGAAAGCCATCCTAATTTTGTGTTTCTATAGGGTGGAAAGGTAGATCAAGTTGTTGATGGCCCCGTGACTCGGGGCCTGTCTTTTTTTGATCGATCCAGAGAGCTCCGCCGACCGTCCGACGTGGACGGCGCGGGGCTGCCCGGGGCCGTGTCCATCGCCTCTGCGGAGGCGCTGGACGACCGTCCAGAAGGCACGTTCGCGTTCGAGTTTGACCTCGACCTGTGGGAAGAGGTCTTGAGACCCGCCGACCCGGGGGTCTGCGCAGCCTGACTTGCAGTTGGCGGAGCAGCGTTAGCTGTTCTGCCTTGGGGCGCGGATGGCACCGCCAGAGGCGCACTGCGTGTGACCTGGACGGGTGCCGAGGCCTGGTGTGGTGCGCCGCGCCCACGCACCACATCGGCGAAGTTTTGTTTTGTTGTGAAGGAGAATGAGTTTGTGAGTACAAAACGCCTTCTCGCTTCTTTAAATGAAATATTTTCCCTTGTCTTTATGGTGATTATTTCCTTTTCTTTTTTCCAGGACGGACACGCCCTGGAGTACGCTGCATCGTCTCCTTCACAGTTTGCGCAGTGCGGGGCTGCGTCACATTGATCAGAATGATCCTTCGAGGCGCACTTCGCGCACGTTTTCCGGCCGCGGCAACTTTGTGAGCCGTGACCGGACCTTTGGCAGTTGAAACATCGGCGAGGGTTGGGAATGTATGGTCTTACGTTAACTTTCAGATATCCTACTTCGACTGCTTCGGGCAGTATGCTGGTGTTGAACGTCAGGATCATGTGTTTTGTGTCTATTTCCTTATTATCCTTCCGGATTTTGATTCTGTGAACATCTATCACGTCTTGGTGACTCATACCTTCGAGCATCTCTTTTTCAGTGATGTGGACAAAGTCATTTTCGGATATAACACCTCGGACGGTGTTCAGAGATCGGTGTGACGTCACGGAGACAGGAATATCCCCAACAGATACAATGTTTACGAGTTTTGAGTGTTGGACGTTGTCACGCAGTTCGAGCAGTAAGTCACCGCTGGCCATTTTAGATACCTTGTAGCCAATGCCCAAGGCTTCTGTCAAACACTTTGACACTAGGAAGGGGGACAGGATTCTAGCTTGCTTATCTTGTACTTCACAATGGATGACATGGTATTTAGGAAAACTGACTTTTATTTTTTTGGAAAAAAACATCTGCTTCGTTCCGCCCTCTCTTGAGAGAGCGATCTGGTTTGGATAAAGGGGGAGCCATAAAAATTCTAGTTTTTCGGTCATGGTGCCAGCCACCCAGCATGGAGCCCAACAAGGGGAAGGGACAGGAACTTGCGAGCAAGTCCTGCCCACGCCAGCTGTACACCTTAACTATAACCTAATATGACTCAACTCAGGGTAGTTGGTCACACACAGTTAACCCTCGCCGCCAGGAAAAAGAGGAAAAAACGAAGAAGAGAGGAGGAGACAGGAGAGTTGTAAGAAAGAAGTAGGAAAGTGAAAGATAGAGGGGAGGATAGGAAAAGGCGACTGCCGATTTCCCCCGGTCGGGTCAGGCCGGAGGTGCCGTCTACAGGAAGCTGGGGCCAAAGTGGTGTGTTGCCTCCGCCGAGGGGCCTTAAGGGTCCAAACGCTCAGCATCGGCTCAACCACCAGGATCCCCTTTTTCCCGGACACGGCGATGCCACGCACGGCTAAGCGCGGATGCTCGGGTCCGTGGTGACGCATTGTTCACCATCATCCCCCTGCGGGGATGTCCCTACGGATGCTCGGGTTAACCCCGTGGTGTCGCCACTCACCATCGTCTGCATGCGTCGGAAAGCTGGCGGCTGGCATAAGCTAGGACTTTATGGTCACCAGACTCGTCTTCCTGCAGAAGGACAGCGCCGAGCCCATCTTGGCTGGCATCCGTGTGGAGGATGATGGGGGCCGATTCGTTGTAATGGGTCAACGTAGGAGGCTCGAGGAGCGCGTGCTTGACGTCAAGGAACGCGAGCTGTTGGGCCGGTGTCCAACTCCACCCTGTATTCTTATTCAGTAGGGCGGTCATCGGAGCGCTTCGCTTGGCCAAGTTGGGTATAAAACGACGGAAGTATGAAGCAAATCCGAGGAAACTTTTGAGCTCCTTGGCAGTGGTGGGAGCTTCGTAAGCCGTAAGCGCTTTTAGCTTCTCCGGGTCGGGACGGATGCCATGCCGACTCACAACGTGACCCAAGTACGTGACCTCTGCGAAACCGAATAAACATTTCTTTGGTTTTAAGCGAAGCCCAGCAGAGGTAAGGGCTTCGAGGACGAGTTTGTGTCGCCTTTGGTGTTCATCAAACGTGGCCGCATAGACAATGACGTCATCCAGGTAGACCAGCGCCATAGTCCACTTCATATGGCCTAAGACGCGGTCCATGAGGCGCTGAAAGGTGGCTGGAGCATTTGAGAGACCGAAGGGCATACGGTTGAATTGGTAGAGGCCGTCGGGAGTCACGAATGCCGTCTTTTCCACATCATCGGGGTGAACAGGCACCTGCCAGCAGCCAGAGAGCAGATCTAGGGTGGAAAAATAACGGGCCCCCTTCAGGCGGTCAAGTGCATCGTCGAGGCGGGGCAGCGGGTACACGTCTAGACGAGTGATAACGTTCAACTTGCGGTAATCAACGCAGAGGCGGAGTGTTCCATCCTTCTTGCGCACAAGGACGACAGGGGAGGACCAAGGGCTACAAGAAGGGGCTATGATTCCCTGGTCGAGCATGTCGCAAACGTGCTGCTGGATGACTCTCCGTTCAGCTGGCGCGACACGGCGAGGTTGGTGATGAATAGGCCCACGGTTTTCGGTGTTGATCCGGTGTTGGGCCCAGGAAGTGCACCCGAGTTCACCGGCGCTTAGAGCAAGGCAACTGCGATGCTCGAGCAGCAAGGCCTTCAGAGAGGCGAGCTCCGCGCAGGTCAGGGTGGGTCCAAAGTTAAATGCGTCCCATGATAGGACCGCCGGCGCTGGAGTGTGGTGAGATGGTTTGTCATGCTGCAAAGACGCAACCGGTGATTCTGAGTCCAAGACTGACGCTGCACCCAATTGCGTGCCGGGAGTCAGCACGAGCGGTGCGCGGCTGATATTAAGCATTAACACGTGGGCCTCTCCATTTAGCACAGACCGAAGGCTTCGAGGGGAGGTCATCTCTCGGGCTGGAGCCGAACACCGGGTAGGTTCGAAAATCACATCCGCTGTGATTGGATTGTCAGACTTGGCATGCACCCAAGTTGCCGCACCCGGTGGCAGAGTCACGGCGGTCGCCACAGTCACGGTAGTGACGTCGACTGGCTTGACTCGACGTGGCCACTTCGTTCCGAGGTAGCGCACAGATCCTGAAGCACGCTTGGTCGCCGACACCAGGGACTGCCAGAGGGTGACACCGAGGCTGGAAATCCAGCTAAGCCAACCCGGCTCACACAGAGTTTGGCTCGCACGTGGTTCTGTGGTGGTAAAATTGAGAACGACTCCGGCTTGCTGGCACCACCCGCACCCGAGGACCACTGGCCAAATAGGCTGTCCGCAACAACAAACTCGGTGGAGATGGTCTTTCCGAGTGCTGTCAGGTTGACGGTAACACGTCCGACTTGCTCCACCGGGGCGCCGTTAAAAGCTACGAGCCGGGTTTTGGCGGCTGGAAGAAGCAGGTGGGGCGCGTTGACAATAAGCGATTTGTCGAGCACATTAACAGCCGCTCCGGTGTCGACCAAGGCCGCTACGTGCCGATCAAGCAGGGCGACGTCAACGAGCACGTAGGGAGCTTCAGTTGTCATCGAAGCCGACGAAAGAAGGGGACGCGGCGAACTAAAGGCCGATTCACACGACGGACCGTTCGCCCGCGGCCCGCGCACTACGTGTGCATACGTCAGCACTTTGAGGGGCGCGCTGTCGGCCGCCATCCATCCATGCATCCAGCGCGCCTCTCAAAGTGCTGACGTATGCACACGTAGTGCGCGGGCCGCGGGCGACCGGTCCGTCGTGTGAATCGGCCTTTTCCGACGTCGGAGGGCCAGCACAATCCATCGCGTAGTGTCCGCTCAGGCCGCAGCGGAAGCAGGTCGTGCGGGTGTCATTACGCCTGCGTCGGGTAGAGGCCGCTGTGGGGACTGAGAATCGAGGAGCCTGCACCGGGACGCTCTGCTCGGACGATGGTGGCGACCCCCGCGTGGCCAGCAAAGTCAATTCCGCCTCGACGGCGAGCGCCATGGCGGCGCGGACGGACTCAGGACGCCCAGAGCGAACCAAGCGCTGCACCTCAGGGAGTCGGATGGCGTCGACGAATGTCTCGGTGCCGACCAGGGCCACGGCGTTCTGAGGCGCCCCCGGCAACGACTGCAGAGCCAGGCGCTCAATGGCGGCGGCGAGGTCCTGGTATGTCTCCCCGAGCTCTTGACGGCGGGTTCGCAGGCGACGGTACTGCACACGGGGGTGACCTGAGGCACTGTAGTGGTCGGCGAGGAGGCCCGCCAGGACAGTATAAGAGCCCAGCTGGTCGGGCGGCACGTTCTGCAGCAGCTCAGTCGCGCGGCCTCTCAGTTTGGCGACGAGCTTCCGTGCCTTCATCTGCTCGTCCCAGCCTCTCGCCGCCGCAATACTGTCCAGCTGGATGCGGTAAGCATCCCACGAAATGGTGCCGTCGAACGTGGGCAACTCCACGACGTCCAATGATGCGCCCGCGCCGAGCACGCTATTGGCGGCTACGACCGCAGGTATAGCGACGGCAGAGCCGGGTACAGCGGCGGCGGGGACGTCCAGAGGCACCGGACCCGTGTTCGGCTCGACTGGCAGAAGGCGACGGAAGTCGCGCCGGATCGCCTCCATCTCCCCAGCCTGGGCAGTCAGACGGGCCTCCCATGCGTCCATCCGCTGAGTAACAATATCAAGGAGGCGCTCAATACCGGCGTCCAGCCGCTGCGGAGAACCGAGCCCCTCCAAGCGCCCAGGTCTAGCGGTGCAGGCCGCTGCGTCGTCGGCGCCGTCGGCTGGTGGCGGAGTCAATCGACTGGCACGTCGGGTACTTGATTCTGGGAGCAGGTGAGCGGCATGATCCCACCGCTGCCACCAAATGTTACGGGACGGCGGGCCCGCTGAGAGAAAGGCACAGAGAGGCGCAGGAGACCCAGACACAACCGGCCGCGCCAGTTCTCTTTCGTTCTCTACCTCTCGCGCTAGCGCCGCGCGCTCGCCCCGCGCCTCTTCTGTATTTGTATACCGCAGCGCGCTCTTGGTTAGCGTAGGTCGTATGCCGTTACAATATATATATATATATATATATATATATATATATATATATATATATATATATATATATATATATATATATATATACATATATACATATATACATATATATATATATATATATATATATAGTAGTTGCAGGAGGTCTTGTCGTTCAATGGGCCAGGAAGACTTGTAGAAGAAGGGGTCACAACCTTGCAATTATCTTAATTTAATACCGACAGTTTCGGACGGAGGACCGTCCTTCCTCAGGGTCCTCAGGGACCGTCCTTCCTCGGCGCTGTGGCCCAACAAATTTTGGCTATTTCGACGAGTTAGGTTCACTGGAGAGGTTGCTTTGCCTGCAAGCTTCTCAAAACGCATGTATTCTGGCGCGATGTAGGCGAAATTTGTTGGGCCACAGCGCCGAGGATAATCGCGTTCTCGAAATTCTAAAAACGGATATGGACATTACTTACGGTGGGCTGCATGCCTCTCAATAATTAAGGAGCCCTACGGTAATAGTTTAAAAGTTAACTATTAAATATTGGTTAACAAGCCTGCTAGTTAGCACGTCTTAGTTGAATTATGATGTACTACACCACTGATAATGCTATGCCAGAAAAAGCGCGCATCTAATTCAAATAGCTTATTTTTAAAAATTGCAGAAAGTCTTAGGTGAAACACCCTGTATATATTTGTGAAGGAAGGCCGGGTAGAGCAGGGCCGGACCCAGGACGGTTGATGCTCTCGTCTCGCGCCGCGCATCGGCTCTTCTGCTTCAGCTGCCGATCGGGAAGAAGTAAGTGAAGACACTTATAGGCGGCAGGAGTCATCCTCGCCACGACGGAGGCGAAAGGCTGGACACATCCCAGGCATTCACCGCGAAGAACAGTGGAGGGGCACAGGAATGGATTCGTCAGCGGCAAGGCGCTGCAGCCTGCTGAGACGGTAAGCACGGCGAATGGCAGCGGTAGACAGTGGCGAGAAGTGAAGGGGCCTGACGGGATGAAGGTGACAGGGCCGTTGGATGCAGAGTCGAATGAACAGACAAGCACAGCAGAGCACGGCGGGATCATGACGTCATCAGCCACAGTCAGCTTGGAGCACGGGTTAGTGGAAGTAGAGATACAGCAGCACCGGTGTCAACAAGCGCGAAAGCATCGGTGCCCTCCACAGAAACCGTGATCAAATTGGTCGGAGAAAGTTGAGGTCTTCAGCTTGGCTACGAGCACGCAGTTCTTGCCTCCGGAACTGCGGGCACTAGTTTTCCGAAGGGAAAGAGGGACGACGGCGCATCGGGGAAACCGAGGGGCAACGCGGAGATGGAGAACGGCGGTGAATAGAGGGGCTGAGATCGGAGGAACCAGTGGTCTAAGAAGGCGAAGTGCGGTGAAAAGGCTGGGGAGGGGCGTAGGCATAACCTCGGGGGTCGGTATCGGCAGCAGGGGAGAAAACTTGGCGGCGGCAGTGACGCATCACGTGGCCAGGAATGCCGCAGGCATAACAAATGGGTAGGTTGTCCGGTGTCCGCCATGGACGGAAACGTTGCGATGGTGGCCGGTCAGGACGAAATGGGGTCGACTGCGGTGGGTGTTCGTACGAAACGAACGTGTCTGGGCGGGGACGCCAGACGGCTTCGGCGTAGGTAAGTGACGCAGCGACGGGAGGCAGGGAGGAAACCGATGGCAGGGCCTCGGACACTTGCTCCCGGATCACGTTCTGAACTGTCGGAGTTAGGTTAGATGGACTCGGTGCAGTAGGAAGAAGCGAAAGCTGCCGCCCAACATCTTCACGGACAAACTGCTTGATCTGCAGCAGTAGCGAGCTGTCCTCTGTCGTCATACTGAGGCTAGTAACTGTGTCTGTCTGTGTAAGTGCTGCAGAGTGAAAACGCGCTGTCGGCGGAGCTCATCGTAGCTTTGGCAGTGATAGAATATATCGGTGACAGAGGTGACGTTCCTGCCCACAGGCATATTTAAAGCGTCGTCTGCGATTCCTTTAGGGATATATTGAACTTTACCGGTCTCCGCCATGGACGCATTGACGTGCTTGCAGATTGACGACATCTTCGATGTAGCTGGTGTGTGATTCACCACACTACTGTGCGCGAACTCGAAGACGCTGCTCGGCGCGAAGTTTGTGTACTGCCGGACGGCCGAAGATGTCGGAGAAGCTGTTTTTAAATGCGGCCCAAGTGGTGAAGTCCGATTCGTGGTTTTGGTACCAAAGGTGGGCAACGCCGGTTAGGTAGAAGATGACAGTGGTAAGTTTCATACTGTCGTCCCATCCGTTATGAGCGCGCACCCTGTCGTAAGATGACAGCCAGTCCTCCACGTCGTGGTCGGCTGTGCCGCTGAAGACGGCAGGGTCGCGCTGGCAGAGCGCAATATGGCAAGCAACGGGCGCCTGCGAGGAGCCGGCTAGCTGGTTGGCGTTGGCAGGCATGGGGGTAGCGATGGTCCGGTTGCGTAGTTCTAGGACGGAATCGCGCACCTCCACCAAGATGTAACGGCCTTTATTTACAGGAGAATACTGGTTCTGAAGGCTGGTTACAGCGGGCAAGGGCAGGTCCAGTCGGCTGCGATGCTCAACTGGAAAAAAAGTACATCGCAAAAGGCTCGAAGTACACATACGTCGAGCTTTCAAGACAGCGTTGGGGCTTCCCGATAATGCCTCCACAATACCCTTGCCGAAATCATCGCGGCACAGCACAATGCACAGATCGCACGCCTATCAAGCACTAAAGCGGGCAAAGAGATTCTCGTCAAGCTCGGCCTGAACACGATAGCAGAAAGGGACAACGTCCTGCAGTTACCTAAAGTCGTGCGAGAAGCAATTAAAGTGTTCCCCTTCCCAAGAAACGTACACCCGATCCACAATCAAGGAAGAATACTCGCCCGCGCCAAAGCCCTCGCTGCGGACGCGTCAAGGTTTCCAGACCAGACAGCTTTCGTGGATGCAGCGTACATACCGGGAAAGCATGACTACTCGGTATCAGTAATCGACGGACACGGGCGAACTGGTAATTCACTCACACTTTTCACGAAGAAACCAGAGGTAGCTGAACAAGCAGCGATAGCACTAGCTCTCAAAGACTCGAGCTTCACAACTGTGTACGGCGACTCTAGAGCAGCCACTCGAGGTTTCGCCAAGGGCGGAATACACAAGACGACGCTGCGAATCTTAGGCGGAAGTAACATCACCGATCACTCCATCGTATGGTCCCCGGCACACATGGGCAGCTTAGGTGGTGGCCTGCGGAATCTCAACGAGATCGCACACGAGGCGGCGCGAGGGCTCATCGGCCGCGTCCCTCCGGTTTCCCCCGATACTCCGCATATCGAGTACAGGGATCAATTATTCACGTGAGCTCACTAAGCACTTTTATGTAGGCAGACGAGCGTTTCCCCTCCCGGATAAGAAATTAACCCGCAGCCAGTCGGTCACGTTACGCTTGCTCCAAACGAACTCATACCCCAACCCCTGGCGCATGAAGCACATCGACCGAGACTACGACGGACAACATGTGTGTGACCAGTGCAGTGAACGTGTAGACTTGGCCCAAATGCTTTGTGGTTGTGCATCAAGTGACGCCTACGCCCAGAACAAGGAACATTGGGACAAAGTACTAAAAAGTGCTTCACTTCACGACCAGCTTCGGGCTGTCCAGGAGGCCCGCGCGGCGGCGGAGAGCTTCGGGCTCTCTGTGCCTACGTGGGAGCTGCCCTCTACACCTGGCACCTAGCCGAGTGTCCTTCAGGACCCCTACTGTGGGAAATTAAGTTTTACCACCACCACCACCACCAGGTCCAGAACAGTTGATGCTCTCGTCTCGCGCCGCGCGTAGGTTCTGCTGCTCCGACTACTAATCATCTTCCTCTACTATATATATATATATATATGGGCGTGTTCAGATAAGAACGGTAATCGAGGTCCCATGACCATTTTTGTTTTCAATGAAATTTTTATATATGATGGGCAAATGTGTCCACACAAAGGAATGAACCTTAGTTTTGCAAGAAGCTTCGTAGTTTTCTCGGAAAAAAATCGCATGTCACAAGAGGTGGAGAATGTCGTTTTTCGCACTTCGCAAAGTTGCAAGTTTGAAGTCTCATTCCATGCACACAAAATTTTTTGCGCCCATCAGCATTTTTTCAGAACTACTTTACAACTTGTACAATCCGAGAAAATAAGAAATGTTTTCTTGCTTTTTCAACCTTCCGAGTAAAAAAATTGCAAACTTCGCTTCTGGAGCCATGCGGTGCAAAAAAGGCACTTTTCAGGGCAGCCTTAGGGCAAGATGCCTAAAGATCTTCCCACTTAATATTTTTCTTAGTATTTTTCAGCTGTTTTTACTCACCTCAGGCAAGTTCTGTTGCTCTAGACTTGACAGATAGTTTTCAGTACGGTCTCAAAATTGGCCGAAGTTCAAAAATGCCAAAAAAGTGACAACTGTGACTTGCGTTTAAAAAAAAACATCATCATAGAATTTTGTTAAAATTTGCCTGAATAATCCTCAATACATGGTAATTTTAAGGCACCAGAAAAGCGTTGCATTATATTGTTTTAAAATACAAAAATAAACACAAAACTTAGTTCATGTTTTTGTTATATAGAATCGCTTATTACTGCCTCTTAGAAATAGTAGCTGTCAGAAATTTGATTTAGCACTCATTGAACGTGGTTACATTTTATTTACCCCAATATCCGAACCATGCACAATGCTTATAGAGCTTCTATTCGCTTGTTAGCGGCGCTCTTAATGAGTGAAAATGGGAATAAATTCGTTATTTTCCCTGATGTCATAAGAATTGGCTGGTGGCGGTCAAACGTTGTTTGTATTCTCTAATTTATTCGTCGTACGGTCTATTGGTATATATAATCGATTATATAAAAATATTAGATCATTTCTCGGTTCTTAGAAAAATTTTTATATATAAAAGTTAATATTAATGCGTTTCTCAAGTCGGCATTTCCGAACCTGCGCCTATTTACCTCTGTGTTCAATTGTTCTACAAGGCACTGTCAGGAGACAAAACGTCGTCTCCTGAGGGGAACGATTTATCTGCAAGGTTTTTAATCATGGGGAGTTTTAATCGGGAGGCAATTTAAAAATGGGACGCCGCTTCATGTGCACATTTCAATTCAGAAAATCGTAACAAGAAATAAACGGCGGCAGTTGATTTCGGTTTTTCGCACAGTATATTGTCCAGCACGAAGCACTAGCCAGATCACAGTCCCTTCCATTCAGAAGCAGCGGTGGAGGCCACGTAGGATGCACTGCCTTAAGTTGACTGAGCGTACTTCCACATGTGGAGCCTCTGAACTCCAGGCACTTTCTTTGCCAGTTTCCATTGTTCTTTCTTCAATTCGCGAAAGTCTGCAAGCTCCCTCTGTGGCAGCTCCAGAATGGTGATGTTCTTTAGTGTTTCTTGAATTGCGTCCACGAAGCCTCCGGCTCTGTGTATGGCCTCATTGGCAGGCTTCTGCAAGTTATGGTTTGATGCTCCATGTTTCACTAGCCCAATAACGCCGTCGCAAACATTTTTGCAGTGTCCAGAGGCCGACAACATCAATATCGTCCGTTGATATTCACTGCGCTGCAGCTCATGAAACTGGTATTTATTCCTGAAGTGAGCGGGAGCCCCTTCGCTTAAATATATTATCTTGGTGTAGATTGGCGCGTTTTCTTCGATATGTGCTTTGATTTCCAACAGAGCCAAGCATGCATGAGCGGAATCATGAGAGATATGGTCGAAATTAACGGCGTAGTTACCAGTCGATTTTATTGACATGACAACGCAGGTAAACACGGTTACCTGCTTTTTCTGCCAATGGTACGCTTGTACTCAGTCTGGAAGCACAACTGTTCCTTTTTTGGCAAAATCAAAATGTAAAACACTTGCACTTCTTTTGCAGCTGTGTGTTTTTTCGTGTATTGCTCTTGCTTGCACAGATATAATATAGTTGTAGGGAATGCATTTCACGGCCACTCTTAGAAATTGTCTAATAAACGATGAAGCGGTCAGAGTTTTTTTAACTAGCTCACCGTATTCCCATGTGGCAATCAACACCTCATCCTCGCTGCTCATTTCAAAATTTTACAAAGTGAAAATGCCATCATGTGGATAGTGGCACAATTCCTGAGGAAACAGGACGCAGCATCACACCATCGAGCATCACAACATAACTTGCACAAGCCTGCAAGTGAGGCCATACAGAGAGCCGGAGGCTTCGTAGACGCAATTCAAGAAACACTAAAGAACATCACCATTCTGGAGCTGCCACAGAGGGAGCTTGCAGACTTTCGCGAAGTGAAGAAGGAATAATGGAAACTGGCAAAGAAAGTGCCTGGAGTTCAGACGCTCCACCTGTGGAAGTACGCTCAGTCAACTTAAGGCAGTGCATCCTACGTGGCCTCCACCACTGCTTCTGAATGGAAGGGACTGTGATCTGGCTAGTGCTTCGTGCTGGACAATATACTGTGCACAAAACCGAAATCAACTGCCGCCGTTCATTTCTTGTTACGATTTTCTGAATTGCAATGTGCACATGAAGCGGCATCCCATTTTTAAATTGCCTCCCGATTAAAACTCTCCATGATTAAAAACCTTGCAGATAAATCGTTCCCCTCAGGAGACGACGTTTTGTCTCCTGACAGTGCCTCGTAGAACCATTGAACACAGAAGTAAATAGGCGCAGGTTCGAAAACGCCGAATTGAGAAACGCATTAATATTAACTTTTATCTATAAATTTTTTTTTAAGAACCGAAAAATGATCTAATATCTTTAAAGAATCGATTATGCATACCAATAGACCGTACGACGAATAAATTAGAGAATACAAACAACGTTTGACCGCCACCAGCCAATTCTTATGACATCAGGCAAAGCGCATTTATTCCCATTTTCACGCATTAAGAGCGCCGCTAACAAGCGAATAGAAGCTCTATAAGCATTGAGAATGGTTCGGATATTGGGGTAAATAAAATGTAACCACGTTCAATGAGTGCTAAATCAAATTTCTGACAGCTACTATTTCTAAGAGGCAGTAATAAGCACTTCTGTATAACAAAAAACATGAACTCAGTTTTGTGTTTATTTTTGTATTTTAAAACAATATAATGCAACACTTTTCTAGTGCCTTAAAGTTATCATGTATTGAGGATTATTCAGGCAAATTTTAACAAAATTCGATGATGATGTTTTTTTTTAAACCCAAGTCAAAGTTGTCACTTTTTTGGCGTTTTTGAACTTCGGCCAATTTTGAGACCGTACTGAAAACTATCTGTCAAGTCTAGAGCAACAGAACTCGCCTGAGGTGAGTAAAAACAGCTGAAAAATACTGAGAAAAATATTCAATGGGAAGATCTTTAGGCATCTTGCCCTAAGGCTGCCCTGAAAAGTGCCTTTTTTGCACCGCATTGCTCTAGAAGCGAAGTTTGCAATTTTTTTACTCGGAAGGTTGAAAAAGCAAGAAAATATTTTTTATTTTCTCGGATTGTACAAGTTGTAAAGAAGTTCTGAAAAAATACTGATGCGCGGAAAAAAAATTTTGTGCATGGAATGAGGCTTCAAACTTGCAACATTGCGACGTGCCAAAAACGACATTCTCCACCTCTTGTGACATGCGATTTTTTTTCGAGAAAACTACGAAGCTTCTTGCAAAACTAAGGTTCATTCCTTTGTGTGGACACATTTGCCCATCATATATAAAATTTTCATTGAAAACAAAAAATGGTCATGGGACCTCGATTACCGTTCTTATCTGAACACGCCCATATATATATATATATATATATATATATATATATATATATATATATATATATATATATACACACACATATATATATATATATATATATATATATATACACACACACACACACATATATATATATATATATATATATATATATAATATTGCCACCTAGTATTGCCAGGTGGCGCATACGACGTAGGGCGACGACAACGAAGTAGGGCTCGCGCCGTGTGGAATCTGTCGGTTTTGCTGCCCCAGCTTGCCTGGCCTTCCCTTTCGTGCCTGCTATTAAAGCCCCCTTCGTCAGCAAGTACGCTAGTCTGGTGGAGGTGCCGGGTACCCGTGATCCCATGCAAGAGACCCCCCCCCAGGCAGCCGTCGCGCCAGCCCTGTACCGCTCGACACCCCGGTACATCGCTTCAGTCGGAGGATCCAGGGTCTGCCTTCGGAGGTTGGACTATTAGAGAGCGGCGCCATGGCGACAGCCGCTCCTCCTCCTCTGCAAACCGCTGCTGCCGCGCCATCCCACTACACCTTGCAGACTCCGCGGATTTCCAAGACGTTCCGTGGGGAACTTTTTTAGGATGTGGAGGACTGGCTCCTTCACTTTGAACGCGTAGCTGCCTTTAACCAATGGAACGACGCAGCCAAACTCCGGAACGTTTACTTCAGCCTCGAGGATGGTGCTCGCACCTGGTTCGAAAACCGAGAGGACGTTTTAATCTCGTGGCATGAGTTCCGTCATCGGCTGCTGGAGGCCTACACAAGCGCTGATCGTCGCGAACGAGCTGAGCGTGCGCTACAATCCCGCATCCAGCTGTCGAACGAAAGCGTTCAGATGTACGTCGAGGACATGACGCGCCTCTTTAGAAGAGCTGCTCCGGCCATGTCCGAAGAAAAAAAACTCCGGCATTTGATGCGTGGCGTCAAAGAACAGCTCTTCGCAGGCCTCGTGCGCAGCCCACCATCGACCGTCGCTGCATTCCTTGCCGAGGCCGCGACGATGGAAAAGGTTCTTCCACAAAGTTCTGCGACTTACAACCGGCCCGTGCATGCTGCTGCAGTCACCGAATAGTTTGCCACCGCCGGGAGCCACCCTGACGATTTGCGCGAACTGATTGGCACCATCGTGCGTGAAGAGGTCCTCAAGTTTTGCAGCCCTTCGCAGTCTGCACTTGGTTCGATTTCCGCTCTTGTTCGCGAGGAGGTGCAACAGGCGTTCAGGGGTCCTACCGTCGAAACACCACCTCTGCCGGGAGACTACAGCCGCCCCACCTATGCCGAAGTTGCGAGACGCCCGGCTGCAGCTTCGCCACCGCCCATTCCAGTAACGCCTCCTGCACCGCTGTCCTCAGTTCCACCAGTCCCGTATTTCGACGATCGCCGAGCACACTTGCGGAAGGCCGATGTCTGGCGCACACCTGACAACCGGCCACTCTGCTTTCACTGCGGAGAACCAGACCATCTCTACCGCAATTGCTCTTATCGACGCCTCGGTCTGCAGGGCTTTCGAGCCGATTCGCCCAGACCCCGGTTTGGCCACCGGCCTCCCGCCATTGAAGACTTCCTCGCGGAAGAGCGACTTTCAGCCCGTGCGCCGCATCAGCCGCGCTCACCTTCTCCGAGGCGCTCTTCCCCGAACCAGCACAGCTCCTCGCGAGCAGCACAGGGTCGCTCGCCCAGCCCTCGCCGGGAAAACTGAGACCAACGACCTTCGGGGGCGAGGTCGCTGGGAGTCGCTGCGCTGAAGACCTCCCGGCGCGGCTGCTACGCTCCGACCGTGAACAGATAGCACCGTCATCTGACCAAGACAGCTGCGTTTCGTTGGACATACCTGTTCTTCTCGACGGTCACAGAGTCAGTGCATTAGTAGCCACCGGGGCCGACTATTCAATTATGAGTGATAAATTGGCGACTCTTCTAAAAAAAGTGCTTACGCCTTGTTCTGTAGTGCATCTCCGTACTGCCGGTGGTCATCTCGTTACTCCAAAGGGTATTTGCACAGCTCACGTTCAGATTCAGGGATCTACGTTCGTCGTCAGTTGTCTAGTTCTGTGCAATTGCTCTCGTGATCTCATTATCGGCATTGACTTTCTGCGGGAGTATGGTGCTGTCATCGACCTCCGCCAACGAATCATCACCTTTTCGACCAGTAAAGCGACCCACCTCGCCGAATCTTGCCACCGCAGTGCCGCCCTTCGTGTTTCTGCAGAGTGTCACGTTGCCGCCACGGACCAGTGTTTTGGTTGAAGTCACCTGCAACGACTTGCATGACGCAGAAGCAGTCGCCGAGGCTAACCGTTCACTCCTGCTTACTGAAGGCATTTGCGCCGCTCGCAGTCTACTGACGCTTCGTGGTGGCCGGTCTGCGGTCCTGGTCACTAATTTTTTTAATGAGTACCGGCACCTTTTTGCAGGAACTGCTATCGCTTCTGCCGAACCTGTTATCGATATTCCCGTTTGTTTTGCGTCCGCGGCAGCTGGCACTGACGAACCTTCCCTTGAAAACGTCGACATAAACTGCCGCCTGTCTCGGGAGCAACGACTGGCTTTGGAACAGCTGCTGAAGGAATACAACTGGTGCTTCGTTTCCTCCTCGAAGGTTCGTCGTGCTTCGCTTCCTCCTCGAAGGTTCGTCAAACACCCATCACGCAGCACCGCATCATCACCTATGACGACGCTCGCCCTATACGACAGCAGCCTTATCGTGTTTCTGCTAAAGAACGGGCGGTTATCCAAACTCAGGTTCAGGAAATGCTTGACGATGGCGTTGTTCAACCTTCCCAAAGCCTGTGGTCTTCACCTGTAGTCCTCGTTAAGAAGAAGGACGGCACTCTCCGGGTTTGTGTCGACTATCGCAAACTGAACACTGTGACCAAAAAGGACGTCTACCCGTTGCCGCGCATTGACGACTCACTGGATAGATTACGGCGCGCTAAGTACTTCTCATCCATTGATTTAAAGAGCGGCTATTGGCAAATTGGAGTAGACGAACGGGACTGCGAAAAAATCGCCTTTGGGACTCCAGATAGCCTCTATGAATTTAAAGTGCTTCCTTTCGGTTTGTGCTCCGCCCCGGCTACGTTCCAACGGATGATGGACACCGTCCTCACTGGCCTCAAGTGGCAAAGCTGTCTTGTTTACTTGGACGACGTCGTAGTTTTTTCGGAAACATTTGGCCAACATCTCCAGCACCTGCGGGCTGTCCTCGAAGCCCTCCGCTCGGCAGACCTTACCCTGAAGCCCCAGGAGTGCCATTTCGGTTACAAAGAGCTCAAAGTTCTGGGTCACGTTGTGAGTGGTGAGGAAGTGCGGCTGGACCCTGAAAAGATTGCCGCCGTCGCACGTTTTCCCGTTCCAACCGACAAGAAAGCTGTCCAGCGCTTCCTTGGTCTCTGTGCGTATTATCGGCGCTTTATTGCGGACTTTTCCACGATTGCTGAGCCGTTGACGCGCCTCACCAGGAATACCACCTCCTTTCTCTGGACCACTGAGCAACAGACCGCTTTCTCTACGCTCCGCCAGCGCCTTCAAACACCTCCCGTTCTTGCGCACTTCGACGAAGATGCCGATACCGAGGTCCACACCGACGCCAGTAACATCGGTCTTGGCGCTGTCCTTGTTCAACACCAAGGGGGCCTTGAGAGGGTCATCGCCTATGCTAGCCGTACTCTCTCCCGCGCCGAGAGCAATTACTCCACGTCTGAAAAAGAATGTCTTGCGGTCGTGTGGGCCACCATGAAGTTCCGCCTTTATCTATACGGCCGCCCATTCAAAGCGGTCACCGATCACCACTGCCTATGCTGGCTGGCAAATTGGCGAGACCCATCTGGACGCCTGGCACGCTGGAGCTTACGGCTCACGGAATTTGACATTACTATTGTCTACAAGTCCGGCCGCAGACACGAAGACGCCGACACACTGTCGCGTGCACCAGTTGATCCTGCCGACGCAGCGCCCGATGACGACAGCGGCTTCCTTGGTACTCTCACCGCCTCCGACCTACTGACTCGGCAGAGGGCGGACTCGGACCTTCGCCCTCTCATTGACGCCCTTGAAGGTAGTGATACGGCTATACCTCGCCACTTCTCTCGACGTCTTGGCTCCTTCTGTTTGCGGCAAGGTCTCGTGTACAAGAAGAACTCGAGAGGCAACGATAGACCTTACCTTCTCGTCATTCTAGCCGCCCTCTGATCTGACGTTCTTTTCGCCTGCCACGATGAGCCTACGTCTGGCCACTTGGGCTTTTCACGTACGTTCGCCAGAGTGCGGAACATGTACTACTGGCCTGGACTTTCTGCTGATGTCAAACGCTACGTTAAAAGCTGCCGAGAATGCCAGCGCCGGAAAACGCCACCACTTAAGCCGGCGGGTTTTCTCAAGCCCGTTACTGCCCCTCGCTCTCCGTTCGACCAGATCGGCATGGACCTCCTCGGCCCTTTCCCTTTGTCGCAGGGCGGCAATAAGTGGATCATAATTGCTACCGACTATTTGACTCACTACGCCGAGACCAAGGCGATCCCTCGTGGCACAGCTTCAGAAGTCGCAGAGTTTTTCATGCACAACATCGTCCTGCGACATGGCGCCCCTTCGCACGTGATTACAGACAGAGGGACGGCGTTTACAGCGCAGCTAATCGACCACATCTTTCGGCTGAGCTGCACAACGCACCTTAAGACCACGGCCTACCATCCGCAGAGCAATGGCTTGACCGAACGATTGAACAGGACCCTTGCGGACATGTTGTCCATGTACGTAGATGTCCAACACAAAACTTGGGATGAGGTCCTGCCGTATGTCACCTTTGCCTACAACACCGCCCTGCAGGAAACTACGCGCTTCACCCCGTTTCGCCTTGTGTACGGACGCGAAGTCCAGAGCATGCTTGATGCCATGCTCCCGTGCCCAGTGGATGACCAACTCACCCCAGACGCCCAACAGTTTGCCCAAAGTGCTGAAGAAGCCCGTCAGCTGGCCCGCGTGCACATCGGGCAACAGCAGAGCGCGGATGCGCGCCGTTACAACCTTCGCCACCGACAGGTTGACTACAAACCCGGTGACCAAGTCTGGGTATGGACTCCTGTTCGTCGCCAAGGTTTGTGTGAGAAACTGCTCTGCCGCTATTTTGGCCCTTACAGAGTGGTACGGCGTGTGAGTGAGGTTAACTATGAAGTGATTCCGGACGGTGCTGCGCAACCGCGACGCCGACAGCCCGACTCTGACATTGTGCACGTTGTGCGGCTTAAGCCGTACTATACACGGTAACGCAACCGTGCTGATGTTTTCGCGCGCTTCAGTTGCGACACTTTGCTTGTTTGTTTTTTTTTCACCCTTACGTCGATGGCGACAGCGCTCTTTTTTTTTTCTTCATAAGGGGGGAGAAATGCCACCTAGTATTGCCAGGTGGCGCATACGACGTAGGGCGACGACAACGAAGTAGGGCTCGCGCCGTGTGGAATCTGTCGGTTTTGCTGCCCCAGCTTGCCTGGCCTTCCCTTTCGTGCCTGCTATTAAAGCCCCCTTCGTCAGCAAGTACGCTACAATATATATATTGTAACGTAACGGGTAACGGGTATATGTAACGGGTATATATATATGACCCGCCGCGGTGGCTCAGTGGTTACGGCGCTCGGCTGCTGAACCTAAAGACGCCGGTTCGATCCCGGCCGCGGCGGCTGAATTTCGATGAAGGCGATATTCTAGAGACCCGTGTGCTGTGCGATGTCAGTGCACGTTAAAGAACCCCAGGTGGTCGAAATTTCCGGAGCCCTTCACTACGGCCTCCCTCATAGCCTGAGTTGCTTTGGGACGTTAAACCCCAATAAAACCAAACCACACACATATAATATTGTAAGGGTCGTCTCTTCGGTGACGCTAAGACGACGGAAGCAGCATTGAAGCAGTGGTGGTCCACCGTGGGTCAGGCTGAGTACGGTCTCTCGGAGCAATAGCAATGCGGCTGGGCTAATGCCCATCTTCTTCACAATGACCCCGGTGAGAAAAGGAGCCATCCTGACGACTCGTGGTGCTGGCAATACAACCGGGTCGTAGTACGGCTTGAGACGTTCAACATGGACAGTCTCGCAGCCACGGCGGCGGAGATCGGCAGACGGCGCGAGGAGCTCAGTTATGTAGTTAACTGGGGGTGTGCGCTTCAGGACGCGGTAGGGGCCTTGATATTTTGAAATAAGTTTCTTAGAGAGGCCGGGAGCAATGGCAGGTATCCACAGCCACGCGAGTGAACCGGGTGGAAAGGCCGGTGCAACCTTATCTTTGTCATACAGTGTTTGTGGCGCCCCTGAGTGGCTGTCGTGAGCGACCGTGCTATCTGACGGCAGTTTTCGGCGTGCGGGGCAGATTCAGAGACAGTTGTACTTTCAGCTGCAGAAGGGCAGTAGGGGAGAGCTGTGTAGATGAGAGCGGGTGGATGGCGACCGTAAAGCGGAAAAAACGGAGAAAAGCCGGTGGTGCACTGTGTAGCAGTGTTACAGGCGTACGTTATATAGGGGAGAACGAGGTACCAGTTCGTGGGGTTGGCAGAGACCACGGTGTAAGATATATTTATTTATTTATTTGAAATACCTTACAGGCCCATTGGGCATTGTGCAAGGGGGGCGAAAAATTCTATACGGTACATTAATAGCCATAGGAAACAAAAGAGGAAACATAGGATCATGACAAAAAATAAATAAACAATACGATGCATTAATAACAATGAAACAAAAGGGAAACATACAGTCATGATAAACAATATGTCAAAAAATTAGAGAAGTAAAAACAAGGCGGAAACAACAACAGCAAAAAAAAATACGCGACACAAATGAAGCACAACAATAAAGGATAATGTACTCGCAGAACGTTGTAACAATGAGTAATATAAGGTGATTAAGGCAAACACGGGAACGTAATAGGCAAACATAAGTAAGAAAATATCAAGAAGGCACGTCATGAGCAGCGAAGTAAAGTACAAAAAATAAGAAAAAGAAAGATTTCAACGGATGCGTGCTAAATGACGGTTTCAGTGAAATGGGGGATGAGCTGAGTATGGAAAGAATCGAGATTAGATACGGAAGCGACGTTGTCTGGTAGATAATTCCATAATCTGATGGCTCGTGGTAGTGCAGCTGAATTGAAAGCGTATGTATCACCATATATATCCTTGCGAAACTGAGCTGATTATGTAATCTTTTCGACGTGCGGGTGGGATATCGAGGCGAAATGAACTAGTTCTATTAGAGTGCACATATTTGCGAAATAGTGTTAGGAGAGCGATGTCGCGGCGTTTGCTTAATGATTGTAGAGAAAGATCGGTTTTAATCTGAGTTACGCTTGAACGGTAGTTATAGTTTCGTGAAATAAATCGCGCTGCCCTGTTCTGGATAGATTCTAACGCGGGGATCATGTTTTTGTAATAGGGAGACCAAATGGAAGAAGCGAATTCAAGTTGTGGACGAACAAAAGTGAGGTATGCTAGTCTTCGAATATTAGATGGTGAATTTCGCAGATTACGGCGTAGGTAGCTTAATGACTTTGAGGCGCCGGCGCATATGGATGAGATAAGGAATGACCATGAAAGATCTGAAGAAAGGTTAACGCCAAGGTATTTGTAATGTGATACGTGAGAGAGTAGATCATTCTGAATACGGTATGTATGGCTAGACTTGTTACTTTTACGGGTGAGAGAGATGACTTTGCACTTTGATACATTAAGAGTCATTAGCCATGAGTTGAACCAGTCGTTAATAACAAGAAGGTCTGATTGGAGCGCCAGGTGGTCATTAGTAGATCTAATAGGGCGAAAATAATGCAATCATCTGCGAAAATTCGCATAGTGGAAGTTATATTATTAGGTAAGTCATTGATATAAATAAGAAATAATAAGGGACCAAGCACACTGCCCTGCGGCACACCGCAGTTAACCGGGGAAAGGTTAGAGGACCGACTATTAACAAATACAAACTGTTGACGATGCGAGAGGAAGTTGCGAAGCCATGTTAAAGTTAGCGAGTCTAGACGGAGTGAAGATAATTTCGAAATCATGCGGTAGTGAGCTACGCGGTCGAATGCTTTGGCAAAATCAAGGAATACGCAATCAGTTTGAAGGTTTTCATTCATATTAAAATGTAAATCAGTAGTTAGTTCGAATAATTGTGCTTCGCAGGAGTGACCCTTCCTGAAACCATGCTGATTAGTGTAAAAAAAGTTATTCTGCTCAAGATGACTGAAAACATGCTATGCAATTATATGTTCCATCATTTTGCAGCAGATGCACGTGAGAGATATGGGACGGTAATTGTCAGCTGAGTTTTTGTTTTCGGGTTTAAAAATTAGTACTATTTTAGCTATCTTCCAGTCTGAGGGCAGTATTCCTGTAGTTATAGATTGCTGAAAAATATGAAATAAAATTTTGCTTACCACTGGAACGGTGTTTTTTTTTTAATTTTTGAATTAATGCCATCAACACCAGCTGAAGAAGATACCTTAAGAGAATTTATGAGACACGCTATGCCTTCTTCAGTTAGTTGAATAGATGACATGTAGCGGTAATCAAGATCGGGAACTTCAGGAAGAGTACAATGATCTTCAGAAGAGAACAGAGATGAAAAGAAGGTGTTAAATATTGTGGAGCACTCGTTGTCTGGGATGGGGGTGTTGTTACTTTGCAGATAAATGGAACTATTATCCCGTTCAGGGCGTATTTGTTTCCAAAAATTTTTGGGGTTAGTTTTCAAAAGGGCTGGAAGATCATGTGAAAAATACTTGTCTTTTGCAGCAGTTAAGGCGGAGCAATATAGTTTTTTTTATTACTATACTTATTCCAAGCAGAAATGGTACAAGCACGCTTAGCAGTCCGGTATAGCCGCTTTTTCTTGTTCCTTAGTTTTTTAAGTCTCCTCGTAAGCCACGGATTAGATTTATCTTTATTATTTTAATCACAGGGACATACCGGCTGATCAAATATGAAATCTTATCTCTAAAGATTACCCAGTTTTCTTCAACGCATCGGTTGTTAATTAAAGGTAGAAATGAGTGATAAAAGAAGTTCTCTAGTTCCTTGTTGATAGCTGTGAAATTAGCCTTATTATAATCGAGAATCTTCTTTGTCACATAGCGCATAAACGGAACTGGAATGTCAATACTTAGGTGAAGTAAGCGATGATCGCTGAATCCCTCTAAATGAGTTACTTCTCCTATCGTTTCGGGCGCTGTTGTCAGTATAAGATCTAATATGTTATTGTCGCGTGTGGGTTGGTTTACAACCTGAAACATGTTGAAATCAAGCGTTAAGTTACAAAATTCTGTTGAAATATGGCAAGATGATGATAGCTGATCCCAGTTGATTAAAGGATAATTAAAATCTCCGATGAGGTAGATATTATGAGCAGGACATAACTGTGTTGCTTTAGTGATACTGATACGCAATTCATTAACGAAAGAATGACTAGATTCTGGCGGGCGGTGGCAAGCGCCTATCAAAATTCTAATGGATGATAGTAGGCAGGCGGCCCAGACAATTTCCAGGTTTGAATCGGCGTTAACTACGTATGATGTTATTGTTTTGTTTATGCCTAAAAGGACGCCACCGCCTCTTTCTTCAATGCGATCATGCCTGTATATGTTGTATGAATGTGCAGCGGGAATAATTTCGTTGTTTGTAATGTTAGGATTCAACCAAGTTTCTGTCAGAATGATGATGTGTGATTCAGTGTCGTCTAGAAAAGAAGAAAGCAGATCGCGTTTAGGCACGAGGCTTCGGATGTTGGCATATGACAAAGATAGTGATTGACTGTTACGTGTACTCGACTCGCGCTTATCATCTGGACATTTACTGTTAACTAGTTATCTGTTGGACGGCACAACACTGTCTGTAGTGGTGTTGTATATGTATGTCTTGGGTCCCATGTGCAGCTTGTCGAGAGACAGTTTGAAAGGCTTGTTTAGTGCTTTGGCAAATTCATAAAGTTTCTTTCTTGCCTGTCTCGTTGTCAGCGAAAAATCTTCGCCGATAGACAACGACCTTCCCTTCAGTTTACGTGCACATGAAAGAATGTGCACTTTATCCTTGAAAACCATCATCTTTGCTATAATTTGCCTCCGCTTATCATCGATATACTTGCCCAATCTGTGTACGCGTTCGAACTGTGTACCTGTCGTTTCTATGCCTAGTTTACTTGAACAGAATTGAACTATTTTTTCTTCAGAAGCAGCCCAATCTTCTTCAGGATCGTCTTCCAATCCAAAGAGAAGGAGATTGCATCGTCGCAAATTATTCTCTGCATCATCGCATCTTGATGTAATAAGCGACAATTGTTCTGAGACAGGGCTATGAGCCTGTTCAGGTGTGCTGGCTTCACCTGAACTTTGCTTGGCCAAAGATGTTTCCAGCGTCGCGACGCGCTCGTTCAAAAGGGTAACTTCACTTTGTGGGGCGGCCTCTCTTTCTGTCGCAGTTTGTGTCTCGCGCGCCTCAAGCACAGCCACCCTTTCAGTCAAGTGCCTAATTGCGTTCTCTGCGACATCCTCCCTCTCTTTAGAACATTTCAATTCTTCAAGCAAAGCAGCCCGACCTTCTTCCAACTTTCGGGTTGATTCAAGTAAGGATACATATCCTTCATCCAGCTTCTGTAATCTTTCTAAGACCAGTGAAAATGCTTCAGACTCGGCCTTCGTCAAGGGACCGGGATTAGACTCAACATCACCCGAAAGCATCAGAAGTACCTCATATAATGACACCCACAAACAACTCGGCAGACCATATAACCACTTTGACACATCAAGAAGCTCTGGTGGGCAAGACACCGCGAATAGGCAGTAATTGCTGCTTCTAATACAAGATGCAGACTTCAGGTAACTAACCTGGAAAATGAGCGGCGGTGAGTGCATCTTCGCTTGCGCGGTGTCATGCCCGAGTGATGTGGCCCCTGATAAGCGCTTATATGCCGTGTTGATTGCTTCGGTTGTCGTCGACGAAGGTTGCCAGATAGAAGAGCCAGCTGAGACCAGATGCAGCGGCATGGGATCCAAGGTAGGCCATGGTAGGGATGGAACGTCCGAGCTCAGCTGACAGGAACCGAGAATCCCGTCGCATACGGCCCACGTGACAACTGCCTGGAAAATGAGCGGCGGTGAGTGCATCGTCGCTTGTGCGGTGTCATGCCCGGTGTCATAGGTGAGGACTCTGCGCGGGCGGCGCACTGGCCGCAAGCGGCTAGATAAAGTACCAGCCGCGTCATCCGAACCGGGCCGCTGATCGCAGCGCCGGTGTCGATGAAGAGGGCAAACTTCGCCCCAAGGAAGGAAATATAAATGAAACATCTTGTTGCGATAGGAGCCATGCAGATATCGCACGGCTCGTTTACGTCACAAAAGCCGTTCGCATGGCATGAACTGTTCCTTGCGCGGTCACCAGCAGCATCGTCGTAGCACTTTAAGAAACCTGAGCGCGGTTCATGGCGGTGCGGTTTTACGCCAGTGCTTCCCCAGCGGCACGGTGGTGGTCGGTAAACTGCACCAATGGGCCGCAAGTGCTTTGCTGAAAACCGCAAGCGGCTTTCAGTGCAATCACGGTGTTTTGTTTTCATTGTTTTGCTTAAACTCACTGAAACCGTTACCTACCCTGCGACATTGAGCAAACGCTTTGGTAAACTGTACAATGTAACTGTTCTGATCGCATACATTGTTAGCAGCAGCTCCTGATTATGAAAAAAGTATTTCGGGGTTGCCGTTCCCAAGTATCGGCCAGTAAGATGTGAGCGATAATAATGCCTTTGTAAGTATAAGAAAAAATACTTATATGCAGAGCGACGAGTTAGTGGCATGGGTCGGAAAGGCAAGACTAGCCAAATTCAGTAACGAAACAGTGGCGCGCAATAAAGTGTGGTACGAATGAAATTTGTAGCAAAAAGCAAATAAAATGCATTACATTCATCTTGCGACTGCAAACTGTGGCACAGTCAAAGTTTGAAAGCACCCTTGCATCAGTGGCAGAAGAGAAGACCAGAATAATATGTTATTGGCGTGTTATTACTGTTAAGGTTAATCATTCCTTATGCCTTACAGAGCAGCGAGTATAATTTTAATAGTGCGCTTGATGTTGCAATGTGGTGGAGTGGGCAGCATATCACCCGACAAGTGAGTCATAGTTATTTTACAGTAGGCGCTCTGGAAACATAGTTGTTGCACTTTTAGTTAGCGCAAATTAAAGCAAGGGGACAGCTAAAAACATACTTAAAACATGTGCGTGCTTGAATGCGCTATCGGGAGGAAGTCGGAAAAAAACACATCCAGACGAGCGGACAAGCAAATTACTGAGTAAACGAATGGTATAATAAGCAAGTGCATGGAAGTACGAACGAGCGACGCGCACGAAAGCAAATGCTACAATTATTTAAAGAATGAACTAACGAGCTAACTAGCGAAAAACGAGCAGGGCGCGCAGCAGGCGAACGAATGAACGGGCCAACCAACCGTGGCCGCCGCGATCTGCTCCGGCGGCGCGCCGTTGCTCAAAGCGCGCTTCGATCGCGGAGGCCACGAACCAACGCACGAACCAACGAGCCAAACTCAAGATAAGAAAAAAGACGAGCGATGGTTACATGCTCGGTTATCAGGGCGCCGGCACTTATTCTTGTAGCAGGTTAAAAAAAACCGCCAGAACTCATCGCCTTCTTGGCCTTCAACTAAACCAGCGCGAAGCCGCTGCTTCATGAAAATGCAGTTGGCAACGAAGTGGTACAGAAACAAATCGGCAAAAGTGTTTTCTTCTTTTTATCGGCAAATGGTTTCGGGAAAATGGCATTCACAAAACGCGCATTCCCCATAGAAAAGCATTGCCTCCCACAACGGCCCGGGCCGCTGAGCGAACAGCCATCCCGTGGCACTTTTGGAAACTAGGGGACTTTATCTGAGAGCGGCGCGGGCCGCTGTGTCCTCCACTATACAGGGTGTCCCAGCTAACTTGGACCAAGGTTTATAAAAAAACTAAGCGTTCTTCAGAACTGAAATCGCGTGGATGTTGTTAAGGTTTATCTAAAGTTCCAGTACCATTTTTTCGCTCCTCCGATTTGCATAATTAGTCCAGATAAATAAATTAACTTTTTAAATATAGCTTGAAACGTTCAGGCGTCGATAGGAAAGGTGGAGCTCCACATATATTGTCCAACCCAGGCACTTCCGACGAGACAGACTTAGCGTGGCCGTTTTTATTCAGGAAAAACGAAAGCCCGCGGAGTTTAAAAAATACCACGTGATAGCGCGCTCCGTGCGCCCGGATGCGTCGCGATTACAGCGCCCTCATCCGTGCTTTGTAAGAGACATCACCCGCTTCGGGGCTTTCGTGCTGCCCAAGACAGGGCTTCGCGATGCGCTTGGTTCCAAGATAAGCGCCAGTTGGTACGGGCGGCAATGGAAAGAAAGCGCGGCTCCGGTTTTTCAGCGTAATTCACACGACGTTATCAGGCTTGTTATATGCGTCTTTGCTTGTTGGGATCTTGCTCCCAAATTCAAACTCATGAGATTGTCATCGTTCCTCCGCATGCATTCTGCTAACGTGACTGTGCAGTTATTGCCGCAAAAACGGGAGCCGCGCTTTCTTTCAACTCCCGCCCGTGCCCACTGGCGCTTACCTTGGAACCAAGCACATCGCGAAGCCCTGTCTTGGGCAGCACGAAAGGCCCGAACCGGGGGATGTTTCTTACAAAGCACGGATGAGAGCGCTGGAATCGCGGCGCATCCGGGCGCACGGGGTGCGCTGTCACGTGGTATTTTTTAAACTCCGCGGGCTTTCGTTTTTCCCAAATAAAAACGGCCACGCTAAGTCTATCTCGTTGGAAGTGCTTGGGTTGGACAATATTTGTAGAGCTCAACAACTTTCCTATTGGTGCCGGAACGTTTCAAGCTATATTTAAAAAGTTAATTTATTTATCTCGACTCATTATTCAAATAGAAGGAGCAAAAAATAGTACTGTAACTAGATAAACCTTAACAATATCCACGCGATTTCAATTCTGAAGAATGCTTAGTTTTTTTTATAAACCTTGGTCCAAGTTAGCTGGGACACCCTGTATATCTTCCACCGTGGCAGAGACGTACATAGCCAGCATGTCACCAAGGGTGCGATTAAAACGTTCGGTGTGGGTGGTAGGCGGTACAAGTCCGATAAACTATATTAAGGCGAAAGCCTTTAATCGCTCATCGTTGTCGGCAGATGGCTGTCAGCAGAAGCTTGTCTGCAGAGGCGTCGCGCTTTTGACAGCTGTCCACCTAGATTGTGAGACAGTTACTGCGCAATTTCCTTTCCTGAAATACAATTTTCATTTCATTCATTATGCCCCTTCTTCTCTTTTTTCTTTCACTCCCACTTTCTCTCTTCCTGTACGGTGCGGTTCAGGTGTCCACCGAGGTGACAGAATTACTGCGCCATTTCCTTTCCTCAAAAAGCGTTCTGTTCAAAGGGCAAGGCATCGCGCCGAACAGGTGGTGGCGTTCCGTGGACTGCCTCGCAGCGCTATAACACGCTGCCGCGTTCCACTCCTAAATTCGAAGCTTAAGAGTCAATTATTAGAAGTCAATTATTATTCAGTCATTAATCAGTAATTAGCCAAATTTATAAATTTGTCATTACTTAGTAATTAGTCATTAATTCTGTGACATCATCCAGTGCTGACGTCACCTGTTCCACAGATGCCATCGAAGTGGTGCGGAAAACGCTTTCGCCTCTACGCACTTTAGAAAATCAAAATTCCCCTTGAAATTTTGCACTCGGCGAATAGAGCTTCAACGACGTCAGTCAAGAAGACGCGTCCTCTGTCAGTGAGGAGTTCCACGAGGAGCACCGTGACGAAGATTGAAACGCTGCAGAATGAACGACGCCACATCCCGAGCTGTATCAGCCGGGAGAGCAGTGGTCTGAGCCTACCGGGTCAGGTGATCAATAGCAACAATGACCCAGCGGTTAACAGCAGCGGTGTACTGCAGAGGGCCGTATAAATCGATGCCAACGCGGTCGAAAGGGCGACACGGATAGGGTAGTGGCTGCAACTCGCCAGCGGCGCGATGGGGATGTTGCTTACGGCGTTGGCAGATCCAGCACGAGCGGACATACTTGAGAATGAAGTTGTAGATGCCACGCCAGTAGTACCTGAGAGAGATGCGAGTGTATGTCTTGAATGCACCGCCGTGACCGCATTGCGGGTCAGCGTGGAAACAGGTGCACATGTGGGAGAGTAGATGGCGTGGATTGACGAGAAGCCATTTACGTCCATCATTGTTATAGCTACGCCGATAAAGAAGCTTATTGCGAATGGAAAAATGTGAAGCTTGGCAGCGAAGGATGCGCGATGCCCGAAACGTACATGGAGCGGATAGAAAGTTGAGAACCGAGGCAATCCATTGATCTTGGCTTGACCCTGCTCTGCAGGCAGATCGCTAATATTGAACGAAGTTGCAGTGTCTTCGAGGGTGGAGAGGCTGTCAGTCTCAGCTGGTAGCGGGGCGCGGGACAAGGCATCGGCGTCCTGACGCTTGCGGCACAACCGGCAAACGACGCGTA
Source organism: Amblyomma mixtum (assembly GCF_055824585.1). Classification (NCBI taxonomy): domain Eukaryota; kingdom Metazoa; phylum Arthropoda; class Arachnida; order Ixodida; family Ixodidae; genus Amblyomma; species Amblyomma mixtum. The sequence continues at coordinate 370,163,967 of NC_143014.1, read as the reverse complement.
CATTATATTCTTGGAGCCGAAGAGCCCATCGAGCAAGGCGTCGGAGGGATGTTTTAATGAAGAAAGCCAGCAAAAGACATGATGGTACGTGACCGCGTCAAAAGGACGCCCATAGAGGTAAGGGTGAAACTTGCCGAGGGCCCAAACGATAGCCAAGCACTCTTTTTCCGTGAAGGAGTAGTTGGACTCGGCTTTAGTCAGCGTGCGGCTCACGTACGCAACCACATCTTCCAATCCGGACTTGCGTTGAGCGAGCGCAGCACTGAGTCCAATACCGCTGGCGTCGGTATGTATACGAGGGCAAAATGCATGTCTAGAACCATAGAGAAAGATATTGGTAAAGAGCGGACACTCCCATAGGGCCCAGAGGCCCATTTGACTGCAGCGCACCAAGCGGGCGGAGTCTCATAACATCCGGTTCCGGTTTCAGGGCGCGCGGTTTCAATGTTAGCATACGCCGCGCCCCGCTGCGCTGTTGGCAGCGTATAATTAAATAGATTTCGAGTGCTTTTGACCAGCCATGAACGCAGCTGCATCACAGCCTTTGCCAAATATTAGCACTCCACAAAATACACCAGGTTTTGTGTGAAATGAGAACATTTATTTAGTGCAACATAAACAAAGCCGTGGGATGCGGAAGATGGTTCCTGGCCTCCTGCTCAAGGTGATCCTGTTGCGGCACCACGGCACACAGCAGGTGTTGCCGACGGGTGGCATCACCTGAAAAATTCGCAAGTATGGTCATTCTCAGTCTCCTTATATTGTAACTCTGTAAACAGTGAAAAGGTGCGAAAGCGGCGAGGGAACGAAATTACGAGCGGAGTAAACATGTTTTTGCGAAACTCGCGTGCAGAACGTCGTTGCGCAAAGTACAATACACATACCGTACTACACGGCAGATACCAATCAGCTTTTTGCAAGCATTTCTACATTCCCCGACGTTATTGTCTACCTTCTAAAACCTAGGTGGACAGCAGAGTACGCGGTTTGTTCGAGAATATTTCGTACAAAGACGGCCACAACACGGACTACGAACCAGAAGTACACAATGTGTTAGGAGCACTGAGAAATACACGGGTGCAACGTATGTTTTAAGAAGCATAGAAAATTAAACTATCGGCGCAACAGTTCTTGGTTTTCAAGCTCTTTAGAGTTTAGAAAGCCCGACGCGTTGCCTTTTTTTGCCGGTTTTCAAAAGCGCATCCTTGTGTTGTCAATGCACGGGCGAAATGTGCGTTTCCACGAGCGCAGATAACGGACTCTTTCACACGTACTACATACATACATACGTACTACAAGAGTAAGGTTTTTGAGCTTTTCGTGCGTCATCTTTTTTTTCCACCAGTCTTGAAAACTACGGTCCCGTACTTGCTGCGCGGGAACGGTCATCTTCGCCGTTCGCCCACTTTCAAAAAAGTACATTTTAACCTTACACCGACAAATGTCACCCATAAGAAGTTACATATTGTCGGGGGCCATACAAAAACGTGACGTCCCGAGAAAGCGCGAAACCAAGCAAAACAAACCGCTAGGCACAGCGCGTCGGGCCACAGGCCGTGGGCAGGTTTTTTTTTTGTTTCTACGCACCGACCGGCGAGGCTGCATCATGCAGCATCATTCCTCCCGCCGCTCCCGCCACGGCGCAGCATGACACAGCGTGCGCGCGCCCTTCACAACTGCGCCGGCGTACTAAGCTAGAGTGCTCGAAATGCAACGTAATTTCGCATAAAGTGCTTGAAATGTAGCGTACTTTTGCAAAAACAAAACATTCCTTCCTTTACGTTGTCACAAACTGCAAGAATGCCGTGAACAACAGCCGGCTGGCCACAGAGCGAGCGCGCCGCTTCACGAACTGCAGACAGGCAACGGCGGCCGGCGCGGCCGCCTAAACTGCATGCAATACTGCGTACTTCCACAAATAAACATTTCTCACCTTGCCGCCGTCATAAACAGGAGGAGTTCTGCGTCGAAGGGCAAGAGAGACGAAAAAAAATTGCGGTCTGCCCGCACGAACAAATACGCCGCACGCTTTCACGCGCACAAAACAGCACCCGCGATGCTCCGTTGTCTGCTGCTCGGATGGGTCTGAGAGCCGCCGCGCCGGCTACCCGCCCGCGCGCGCGCGCGCGTTTGGAGACTGGTGGCGCCATCCTGGAGGCGGCAGATTATCTATTGGAGGAGGAGGATTGCGCGTCATTTCCTGGGGCCAGATTTCGCCGAGTGTCCGCTCTTTACCAATATCTTTCTCTATGCTAGAACGGCCGAACTGCGTGCTCCGGGCCGCTCGGAGCTACGTGCGCGACGTCTAGCGATATAACGCCTGGTTCGAGACGACGGAGTGTGGGCATGCGTGGCCAGATTGATAGCGCTGCCTATCTTTTCGGGGCTCGCAGGCGGCAGCGGCTTTACCTCTTGTTTTTGTCGTTAGTAGCGCTGATATGCGCTACCGTCTGCGAAAGGACATACGCGGAAGAGCGCACACCACTGGATTCTTTTTTTTACTTTCTTTCTGTGCGCTTGCAAAGCTCTGGCGAGGAGCAGTTCACCGCATCACATACGCGCCGGTGTACTGCATCGTCATCGCGGCTACGAGCCTTAGATAAGGGAGCGAGGATTGGCATCTTGCGTTCTTCGCCAACTGCAGGAAGGCAGATATAGTGTTGATGGTGCCGTGAAGTAAGCATAAGCGGCGGGTTCATTTTTACTGCACTGTTTTTTTCCTCATAAAAAAATGCATCAAATCGCTGGTTCCTCATTTCACGTTGTTTAATTTTTCCCACAGATTTAGGGACAAACTATAAGTGGATTGGGGCTCCCCCAGACTTCTTTAGGCTCTCGATTCTCCTCGGGAGTGACTCGTAGAGGGAGCCGACGAAGCGCGGTCATTGCGGAGGCGTCCTCACTCCTTTTCTATGGCTTCCCAAAGCTGATGTGGGTTGCTATTAGAGAGCCCCGATTTCTTGGATAGGCTTTTCTTATCAGTCCCGACACGTTTTCTATGTTGTTTAGGTCGGGGCTTCTTGCAGGCCATGGAATAGCCGTAACGTCAAGACTTTCAAGAAGGTCTTGGACAGCCTTGGCTGTGTGCGCTGCATCTTGTTGAACGTGATACAGCCAATCTGGCCCGTCAAGCATATAAGGCAATAGGACCATTTCTACCACTTCCGTGTAGACCTCGGCTGTCATACGTGCAGGAATGCGGTACAGGGGTCCTAGTCCATCGTAGCTGATGGCTGCCCACAGGCTGACTGAAACACGGCCGCTGCTACGCACATTACAAGTGTATTTTTCTTTGTCCCTGCATGTGGTGAAATCGGGCGTTATTAGAGGAGCCAGATTGTCATTAGACATAGTGATACCTGATGTGGCAGCAGTGAACGACAGGAGGCGACGACAGAACAACGCATTGAAGAGATCGAAGGCATTATGGTTCGCAATATGGAGCGTCAAAATGTCCGTCCGCGAGCTCGTTATGATGGCTTTCCAGCTTTGTAGGATTTCAATATGGCGTCGCAGCGCACAGTATAAAACCCGAAATCAATCTAGTGTATTTTATATCATCATAAAATGCACGCACTGATTAAGCTTAAGAGTACAATTTTGTGAGGGTGCAGTGCAGAAAAGGTACCTAACGAACAATTAAAAGCGCGATTTTGTCGTTGTATATTTCAAATAACCTTGCCGATTCCGAAAACGTAAAAATGGAGCTTGCATTATACACTCAGTACCTTCAATTTTTCAATTTGTCATTTCGCCCTGTAACTTAAAGTAAGACTAGTCATTTAAGTTATTTATGCGTCTTTCATCTGCATTGCCAACATAATGTCCACTGTGCTATACAGTTTAACAAGTCAGACTGCACCCACCTACCTTTCACTGGTTTTAAAATATAAATTTGACAAATTAAAAAAAGTCGCCCGGTATATTCATCGACCGCCGAGCACATTGAAACACACTAAAATCTTACCGTGCTTTTCCCGGCCGCCACACCCGCTTCTGCTGGTACCAGCGTGTGCAGAAAGTGGCTTCATCGCTGAACACCACTGCCCTCCTGTTTTCTGGTGTCCACTCCTCCACCACTGATGCAAATTTTATTTATTTATTTATTTACAAATACTGCTATCCCATGAGTTGGTACATTGCAGGAGTGGTACAGAGGATGGAACACATAGATAAACAGTAGGAAAGCGCATAATTACAAGTGTGAATCAGAGAATCAGATTTTACATAAACAGTGTGATATTAATAAGAAAAAACATGATTGGGCAATTCTTGCGCAAAGCGGTCAACAGACATCTGACGTAATTTAACATCCAGATCATTCCATAGTTCGACTGTCGAAGGAAAAAATGAATATTTGAAACTGTCTAAAAATGGCATAAACGGCACAATATTAAGCTGGTTGGTACGGCGAGTGACACGTGCTGAAGAACTGGGCATTAACTGGGCCTTCGACACAGTTAACTATGACATTATGCTAAATAAACTAAAAACATGAATTTCGCGATAAGGTGCTTGATTTTTTCTCTAGCTACCTCACAAACCGCCAACAAATTGTTTCAATGAAATCTTTCTCGTCATCCCTTCAGCGCCTACACACAGGGGTTCCCCAGGGGTCTACTCTTGGTCCGCTGCTCTTTTTACTGTACGTAAATGATCTGCCCAAGGTATTAACTTCATCCAAAGCCATCATGTATGCTGATGACACTGCCATTGTAGTTACTGCTCATCTTACGGTCGAACTTGAAAGCATAGCAAAATACAGAACTAAAAAAAATCTGACTGGTTTCTCACAAACAAATTAACAATCAATGCTAATAAAACAAAATGCATACTATTCCACTCAAAGAAAAAATCAATTCTTTCAACTGATATTACATGAACTATTAACCAGACCCAGCTTGAGTCAACAAATAATTTTACATACCTTGGAGTCACACTGGATAAACATTTACACTGGTAACATCATATTGAGGCGACTTGCACTAAGATGGCTTCCGGTTGTTAAGCTCTTCTCCAGACGCGCGAATACTTTGATATCAATATCCTGCGCGTCCTGTACTTCACATTGATACATACTCACCTTTCATATTGCATCGAGTCGTAGGGCTGGACGTATAGTACATACCCAGAGCCTATTAAAAAGTTACAGAAGCGAGCACTTAGAATAATTTCATTTTCTAGTTACACTGTACGCAGTAAGGCACTATTTACTAAACTACGCGTATTACCACTCAATTTACTTCGTGAGAAGAGAACTGCTGAATGTGTCCGTAAAATAATAACAAACAACCTGCCGTTTGATATATCAATATTTAACATCCCGCCACTTCCAACACGGAGCCGCACGTACGGAAATTTTAACTTGCCAGTGAAAAGAAATGTATATGGAGAGCGTCTCCTGGCGTTTACGGGCGTAAAAATTTGGAATAATCTAGCACATGACCTAAAGACTGCCTACAAATTCTCCATTGGAATAAAAAATTATTACCTTAAAAAGAATGACACACTTTGAGTTCATACTTTCATTTTTTTACTAGTCGTCTTAGAGATTTGCCTGATATTATTTGCATGTAGCCGAATCCTGATACCTTGATTTATTTATAGATGTATACATTTGCGTCTATTCTAAAAATGTTTTTGTGATTAAAAGTGCACTGAAATCATTTTATCCTCTTCTCGAGTGTTGTACCCTTGTGATGCTTTGTAAATACTTAACAGCTATTTCCCCTAGCTTTTTGTGATGCCTTAATTTTTGTGTAAGTTCTACGCGTTTTGTTTGATCTGCAAGTTTTTAGTTTATATAATCTGTAATATATGTGTTTCTTTTGTTGATGCCCTTCCAAGTGTTGAGAGTGATGTATAGCCTTCTTTATACTAACTTACTGTCTTTATTTTGGTATATTGTTGCCTGCATGTTTGTATACTTTTTTTCTATTGGACCCGTTACTAGCCGTTGGCTGTGGGTCCGGGCTGCGTTTGCGTACATTTGTAATGCAACAAAGACCAATAAATAAATGAAAAAAAAGCGGGGCGTCAACATAAATGCATTTGTTGATGATCTTGTGAAGAGTGATAAGGCGATCACATATGCGTCTGTGTTGAAGCGTGTCAAGTGATAAGGTGCGGGCATAAGCTGTGGCAGAGAACTGGCGGTCATAACGCTTATATATAAATCTTATTGCGGTTTTCTGCACATTTTCTAGATTAGTGATATCTTTAGCGAAGTGCGGTGACCAGACTGCCGAGGCGTATTCAAGCACAGGCCATTGCACAGGCCTTACCAGAGATTTGTACGCCGTCAACTTACAGTTTTTAGTCGAATCCTTTAAGGTACGTTTTAAAAATCCGAGTTTCTTCAATGCCTTGGAGCAAGTTAAATCGACGTGTTTTGACCAATTTAAGTTAGAACAAAAGGTTACTCCTAGGTACTTGAACTCGTTTACGTGCGTAAGTTGATGAGTGCTGCTAGTGTACGAAAAACTCAAAGGATTCTTCTTGTTAGTGAATGTCATCGACAGAGTTTTGCTGAAATTGATCTTCATCTGCCATGTGTTGCTCCAATCACAGAATGAAAAAAGCACATTATTTAAAATTAGCTGGTCGCATGCATTATATATGTTTGAATACAGAACGCAGTCATCTGCATATAAACGGATTTTAACAGGTGTGTTAGCAGTTATCTGGACGACGTCATTAATGTAGATGAGAAATAGAAGTGGCCCTAGAACTGATCCCTGCGGGACGCCAGATGTTACAGAGACAGACGCTGATTGTGAGTGACTGAAGGTGACAAACTGGGATCTTAACCGTACATAGTCCTTAATCCAGCCTAGTAGTGGAACGCCGTGAGTTCCTTTGAGAAAAGCGCCAAGTTTAGTAAGGAGTTTACTATGAGAAACCAAATCGAATGCTTTAGAGTAGTCGATAAAAATGGCGTCCATCTGACCGCGGTTATTTAAGCATGATGCAATGTCGTGTGAGAATTCAATTAACTGCGTGAGTGTGGAGAACCCAGCCCGGAAACCATGCTGATTATTACAGAGAAGATTGTTGTTAGACAAGTACGACACAATATGTTTATGAATAATGTGCTCTAATACCTTGCAACAAGTACACAATAAGGAAATTGGTCTATAATTGGAGAGGCATTGTTTATTACCGGGCTTAAATACTGGTACTGCATTAGCTATTTTCCAGACTTGTGGAACGGTTTCGGATCGGAGGGACTTTTGGAAAATCACAGTCCAGTAGCGGGCACACCACTCAGAATACTTTTTTAGAAACATGTTGGGTATACCATCGGCTCCAGCACTTTTCGTCGTGTCAGTTTGTAACAGCAGATTAAGAACTCCATTGTATGTTATATCCAACTTCGGGAAGGACGGCAATTCAGTGACTAAACTAAACGTTGGTGTAGTGCCATTGTCACTCTCAAATACCGATCTAAAGTATTTGTTAAAAGCTTCGGAGAAAACTGAAGGGTTAGAACATGGTGTATCATTAACAACAAATGATGAAGAACAGCGACGGAATAATTGTTTTCCAGAATTTGGATGGGTTGGATTTCATAAATGTTGTTAGCGTGTTCTCATAATAAAATTTCTTAGCATCGTGCATTTTATTTCGCAGAGTCGTTTTCAAGGAAACAAGAAGCCCAGCATCACTTTTATGCCGTGATTTACATCGGTTGCGAAGCCTCTTAATGCGGCGTATAAGTTGGATGATTTCCCTGTTGTACCAGATATGTGTGGGGTTTCTTTTGACACATTTCTTGGGCACGAAATTACATAGACAGTCAGCACAACTTTATAAAATTGTTCGACCAACGTATCAACATTGCATTGATCGCTACTAAATAAAAATTCATCAAAATTTGACGCCAAAGAGCCAAGTATCATGTTATAATCGGCACGAGAGAAGTCAGTAACCATCTTGTATTCAGGTCTTTTGGGTTCAGGTGCAATGTTCAAATTAAGAACGACTGTTTTGTGATCAGAAAGGCCATCAGTGATCTCGCATTTCAACCCACACTGTAACAACTGCTCGTTCAAAAGCACAAGATGGAGTAAAGGGTCACCACGCGTAGGAGATTGGACAACTTGTGACAAATCGAAAGATACGGCTATGTCGATGAGCGAGTCACATTGTGCCTTGTCGCGACCAGTCGACACAAGTGAGGCCTAATTTATGTAAGGCAAATTGAAGTCACCACACAAAATCATTTTGTGGTTATGTAATCTTGTGGGAGCGCATGTCCATTCGCGTCCAGCGCATGTCCAGGCGCATGTCCCAATCCGATTGCCGAAGTTGCGTTTTCTGCGAAGCTATTCTACTTTTCACGCCCGCTGCATGAAGTCTGTTCCTGATTGCCTGAGCAGATGCATTTAAAGCGATCTCCTGCGACGACAACTCTGTATTCTTCTGTCGTCGCTCTTGACGGCCGGCCACGCGGAGCATCCTTAAGTCGGCTTTCTTTGTCGAGTGCCTGCAGCACTCTGTTGAGCGTGGCTAAAGGGCGCCCTATAGCTTGAGCTATAGCTCTTTGGGACATTCTCCGTCCCATCTCCGCGATGGTTTTCCTTTGGTCTAGCGTCAGTCGTGGTGCCCACGTCAATGCCTTCACGCATCTGGTCTGTTTCACTTGCAGGGGGCAAAACTTTATTCCGGTTATCGCATATCTGATCTTGTGTGGCCACCTCACCTGAGGCCCCAGTATTCTTTCAATAATCACATGCCTATTTTGGCATTTGCCGAACACCGCAAGGTGCCAAACCTCGCTCCCTTAGCCGCGATGACGATGCAGTCCACCGGCGCGTATGTAATGCGGTGAACTGCTCCTCACCAGAGCTTTGCAAGCGCACAAAAAGAAAGTAAAAAAAGAGGCCAGTGGTGTGCGCTTTGCCCCGTATGTCCTTTCGCAGGCGGTAGCGCAAATCAGCGCTACTAACAACAAAAACAGGAGGTAAAGCCGCGGCCGCCTGCGAGCCCCGAAAAGACAGGCAGCACTATCAGTTTGGCCACGCGTGGCCACACTCCGTCGTCTCGAACAAGGCGTTACATCGCTAGACCTCGCGCACGTAGCTCCTCGCGGCCCGGAGCACGCAGTTCGGCCATTCTAGGCATGCATTTTGCCCTCTGTACTTCGGTAGGTACTTGCGGGCCAAAGCGGCGCAGGATGGGTGGTGCTGTGAGGAGAGTGCGCAGGGTGCTTTAGGCATCGTCGCATGCGGGTGACCAACACGAGAAATCTACGTTTCTGCCAAGGAGCTCAGTTAAAGGGTCAGCAATCAAAGGAAAGGTCCGATTAAAACACCCAAAATAGGAATAGAGGCCTAGGAAACTGCGCAGTTCCTTAATGGAAGTAGGTTTCGGGAAAACAGTCACAGCTCGAAGGCTGGCGGCGTAGGAAGGGACACCCTCCTTTGAAACAACATGGCCTAATATAGTTAATTTACGAGTAGCAAAGCGGCACTTTTCCAAGTTAAGCTGTAGGCCGGCGTCCGTAAGGCAGGTCAAGACGTGCTTCAGCCGGCACAGATGAGTCTTGAAGTCGGACGAAATGACCACGACATCGTCCAGACAGCACAGGCACGACTTCCACATCAGGCCGTGGAAAGTAGTGTCCATCATGCGCTCGAAAACAGCTGCAGCATTTCAGAGGCCAAAAAGCATGACGTTAAATTTATACAGGCCGTCAGGAGTCAAAAAGGAGGTTTTAGGGAGATCTTCGGATGCCGTGGGGACCTGACAATACCCAGAGCGCAAATCGAGAGAAGAGAAGAGTTCCGCTCCTTGGAGGCAGTCCAGAGCGTCATCATTACGCGGGAGACTGTAAACGTGTTATCTTGTTTAGGCGGCGGTAATCAACGCAGAAACGAATAGAGTCATCTTTCTTCATTACGACCACGGGTGAGGCCCATGGACTGTGAGAGGCCTGAATCGCGCCGCTCTGAAGCATGTTGTCAACCTGTTCCTGAATAACATGGCGCTCAGTGTCAGAGACACGGTATGGGCGCTGACGCAGAGGAGCATGGACACCGGTGTCGATGTTATGGGCGACAGTCGACGTGCGGCTCAACGCGGGTTGGTGGGAATCGAAGGAGGAACGAAACTGATGAAGCAGCGCAAGAAGTTCAGCGCCTTGAGGCGTAGGAAGGGTTGCGTAGATGGAGCGAAGGAAAACGTCTGAACACGAAGTGTCGAGAGCTCGAACCGGTGGCCTAAGGGAGTTTACGGCGAGGGACAGTGGATTCTCAGTCTCATCCAGATGGACAATGAAATCAGTGAGCTGCACGGTTCGGAGGCGCTTACTGCGACGTACAGCGCAAGGGCACGCAAACGGATTGGTCACAAAGAACGCGGTAAGGACAGCTAACAGGGTGAGTATAGCGTAAAATAGGGGCAGTGACTTGTGCTGCAGAAATATGGGCGATGGCGTACGAAGTGCGATTCCGTCGTCAGGAAAGTCAAAAGTGATGGGCTGGGCACAAGAACAGCAGAGCACGCTGGCAGATCAACGTCGTTGGCAACGGCGCCTTTGGGCGAAGCAGCAGAAGCGGTAGCGACCGACGAAGAATTGCTGAGCGCAGAGAACTTCAGTTGAGCACGAGCACAATCAATGACGGCGTTATGGCGCGACAGGAAGACCCAACCCAATCTGATCTCATGAGAACACGTAGGCAAAACGACGAATTCAAATGTGTACAGAAGGTTCTGATAACGACTCCTGCAGTGCATTTCGCTAACGGCTCGATAGGCTGCGCACTTGCCGTGCGCAGAGAGAATCCAGAAAAAGGTGTTGTCACTTTTCGCAAGGAATGGCAAAAGGTAGCGGCCATCGCACGGACTGCAGCACCGGTATCTACGAGCGCCAGAACAGAAGCACCCTCTACAAAAACTTCGATAAGATTGTCAGGAGAAAAAAAAAAGGCCTTTGACATTTCGCTGGCGGCGCAGTTCTCGTCTAAAGAACCGCGGCATCTAGTTCTCCTCTTGCTCAAGAGTGGGGTGCCGGCGCATGGGAGAGAGGGAGCGGCGACGTGCTGATGGCGATAGGATAGGAGTACTTGTAATGGTTTGCTTTTTTGGGGTTTAACGTCCCAACGCGACTAAGGCTATGAGAGACGCCGTAGTGGAGGGCTCCGGAAATTTCGACCACCTGGGGTTCTTTAACGTGCACTGAAATCGCACAGCACACGGGCCTCTAGAATTTCTCCTCCAAAGAAATTCTAGCCGCCGCGGCCGGGATCGAACCCGCGTCTTTTGGGCCAGCTGCCGAGCACCATAGCCACTGAGCCACCGCGGCGGCGGAGTACTTGTAATGTCCAGCAGACAGAGGGTAGCCAGAGGGCTACCCGCCCAGACGACGGCTGAAAGGTCTTGACTTTCGGCGGCGGCCTCGGCCAGACGGACGAATTGTAGCTGAGTCCCCGGGTCGGAGCTCAGTAATAAGGTCTCCCTTTGGTCTTTCGTGTTTATACAACGTCCCTCCCGGGGAGAATGAGGACATTCCCATAGTATGCGGTCCAAGGTGGCCCTAAGTTAGCAGTTCGCGCATTTGTCTGAAAATTGCCCTGGGTACATAAGACTCCAGAGGTCCGGGTTTGAAAAGGTGTAAGTTTGTAACCGGCGCTAGTTAATGGCTTCGTATCTGGACAAGGATCTATCCGCTGAGGAAAGTCTCGCTCGTTGTAAACGATAGTGCTCTGTAATTTCTCTGTATGTCACCATGCGATCACTGTCTGTAAAGACCACCTCGCTCGGGTCCGCCCGGAAGGAAAATCCTCAGCCACCGCGGTGGCTCAGCGGCTATGGTGCTCGGCTGCTGACCCAAAAGACGCGGGTTCGATCCCGGCCGCGGCGGCTAGAATTTCTTTGGAGGAGAAATTCTAGAGGCCCGTGTACTGTGCGATGTCAGTGCACGTTAAAGAACCCCAGGTGGTCGAAATTTCCGGAGCCCTCCACTACGGCGTCTCTCATAGCCTTAGTCGCTTTGGGACGTTAAACCCCATAAACCAAACCAAACCAAACCAAAATCCTCGGGCAAACTCGTGGGTCGTCTCATTACCAGGCAGGGATGCATGTGCTGGTGTCTAGACTAGTGTAATTTTCCGGTTTATTGCATGACGGCTTAGAATTTTTATTCATTAGAGGAGAGACCCAGCCCCTGCTGAAATTTAGTATGGCAACTTCGGAGTCACTGATGATGTACCTCGCTTTTGTGCCTACACAAGCCAGTGCCATGGCAGCTTCCTCTGCAGTTTCTGGGTTACCCGAGAGTATGGAGGCACTTATTTTGATGACTTGTTTATTATTGACGACCGCGAGGGTCATCGTGTCCTTACCATCCTCAGCGGCATCCACGTAGATTACGTCCTCGTCTTCGTAGGAGCGGAAGCGTTTCTCTAGCGCCTCTGCCCGTTTGGCCCGGCGCACTGAGTGATGAATAGGATGCATATTCCTGGGTAATGGGGGTGCCATTATATCGTCCTGAATTTGTCCGAGCATGTCAACTTTGGCGGTTGCTCTGTTATCTCGACTCAGATGGAGTTTTTCTAGAATGGCCCTCCCTGTTGTGTTCCCGGCTAAGCGTTCGATTTGGAACGTTCTAACTGCTTCCGTAATTTCTTCCAGGGTATTATGCATGCCTAGCTCTAGGAGACGGTGAGTGGATGTACGGATGGGCAATTCTAGAGCTTGTTTCATGCACCGATTGATAATTCCATCTATCTTTTCCTTTTATCAAACCTTAAGATCAAGGAAGGGGGCAGCGTAAGAGATACGGCTAACTACAAACGCTTGTACCAGCCGCAGGAGATTCTGCTCTTTTACGCCGTGTCTCCTGTTGGCAATCCGCTGTATGAGTCGCATCGTTTTTTGCGCGCAGTTTTCCATCTTAGTTATTGCATCACCGTTATACCCGTTGCTTTGTATAATCATGCCTAGGAATTCTGATTTTTTCAACATGAGGAATCTCCGCCCCTTGCGTTTGTAATTTGATGTTAGCGATGGTTATAGTTTGTCTTTGATGCAAAGGTCGATTAAAAAGAAGTTCAGACTTCTGCGGCGAGCATTGCAAGCCCCTACGGCTGACATAGTTTTGGACCTAATTTATGGCCTTCTGTAGCGTATGTTCGATGTGCGCGTCGTGTCGCCGGGTCACCCACATGGTGATGTCGTCCGCATACGTGCAGAAGTTCAAGCGATCTATTCCCTCTAGCCTCATCGGTAGCCGTATCATGACCACGTTGAAGAGAAGAGGGGAAAGTACCGAACCCTGTGGGGTACCTATGCTGCCCAGGTGTATGTCTTGAGACTGACTTTTACCAAAGTGTATGCGCGCTATCCTGCCCGAAAGGAAATTGGCAATGTAGATGTATGTGCGTTCCTCGACGTTTAAAATAGCCAGGTTTTCTAGTATCGCCACGTGTTTTACATTATCGAAAGCTTTAGTGAAGTCAAGTCCCACTATTACTTTCGCATCGACCGACTTAGTGTCTAAGTCGACTTAGGTGTATCATGACATCTTGCATGGACAAATGCGATCTAAAACCTATAATCGAATGGGGGTATAAGTCATTGTCTTCCATGAAATTGTTTAGTCGCGTTTGTATCACATGTTCCATCAGTTTTCTGACGCAAGATGTCAAAGATATAGGCCTTAGATTTTCTAGATTGAGCGGTTTCCCTGGATTAGGTATGAAAATTACCATAGCGGTTTTCCACTGTTTGGGAATCTCGCCCTTCTTCCAGCATTCTTGCATGAAATTGGTCAGCGCTGTTATAGATTTGTCATCTAGGTTTCTAAGCATTTTGTTGGTTACACCATCGGGTCCGGGGGCTAATTTGGTTTTCAGCTTTAGTATTTCTGCTCGAACCTCGAATTCGTGAATAGGGGCGTCTAGTTTGCTGTTGGATTTACCGTCATAACGCGGTAAAGGAGTTTAGGTGGCGGAGCCTATATATCGACAACGAATTGCATTCAGGAGTTCCTTCTAGATCGTGGAGGTGCCGAAGGAGGTTCCATCTTTTGGCGAGGCCGATATTGCCCTCAAGCTGGTTACACATTGTTTCCCAGTTCTGATTGCAGGGTCTAAGTGCATCAACAACGTTCGGGCTCTCTTCCAGTTTCATCCGGTGTTCCCCAAGGAAGTGTTTTGGGTCCTCTGCTTTTCCTTTTGTATGTCAAGCTGTTAACCCACCAGTGCATATTCGATTGTTTGCTGACGATTGCATTCTATACCGAGAAGTTACAAATAAGGAGGATCAAAGTGACCTGGACAGTGCCTTGAACAACGTTTTTGAATGGTGCGACCGATGGGGCATGGTTCTGAATGCTGACAAAAGTGTATATGTGCCGATAACCCGAAAAACCATACTTCATAGCTACACATATAAATTAGGCTCTATCCCTCTTCAACAAGTATCCAACTACAAATACCTAGGAGTAACAATAAGTAGCAATCTATCGTGGAACTTGCACATAAACAATATCTGCTCTGCTGCATTTAGGAAATTGTGCTGCTTAAGACATAAACTAAAAAATGTTCCTTCTAAAATTAAGCTACTTGTTATTCTTCAATAATTAGACCTAAACTCGAATATGCATGCATAGTGTGGGACCCGTATACTAAATCAAACGTAAAAAATCTGGAGAGAATACAGAGAAGAGCTGTCAGATTTATCTTTAATAAATATGCAAGGTCTGACTCCCCCACCACTTTAATGGAGATTAATAAAATTGAACTACTTGAACATCGGCGAAGAAAGCTTAGGTTAGAATTTATTTCTCTCTTATTACATAACAAACTTGGTTTGGATCCCTCATCATACTTAACGCCGGCACCAACCAGACAAACTCGTCAACACCATCCCAGTTCTCTAACCCCTATATTCACTAGAACAGACACAAGTTTTCGTTTTTTCCACGCACAATAACAGATTGGAATCAGCTGGTTAAACCATTATCCCAAGAGTTTTAACCAATTTTTTTTCTATATTGTGTTGTTCTTTTTTAAAATCTTGCGTTTTTTTTGTCTCTTGATTGACTTGTTCGCCCACCCTGCTTGGACTCAGAGTCCGCAGTATTTTGTAAATAAATAAAAATAAAAAATATCATTTCCAACTGACATGCTGTTCCACACGAGAGGTTTTATGGCACAGTCTTGCTGCTTTTAATACTTCGAAGGCTTTCTTTATAAAATCATTGCAGCAAACGATATTTCAAGAACATGCAAAAATGCTGCACTACAGAAACATTACAACTGAAAAGCCCTATTGAGAAAGCGGAAGGAAGACAATTTACTGTGTTATTGTAACATCGCTTGCACCATCTTGATAAGTGCCAACATAGGTTACTGTTTTGTGCTGTTGGTGCTCAGTTGCCTTTCTGGGAATGTGTACACTCTGATTTCGCCGAAGTAACGGAGAAGTCCGCGCGTACCGCTTAATTCAGACTAACAGTGATGAATATCGGCACAACTTTGTGCTCTGGGGCTCTCTGATGACAGATATTCTGCAAAAATTTCCTGGAAAAGTTCCTGAAAATTATATAGGCCCTTTTGCGAAAATTTCATTGCCCCGTCATATCGAACATAAATAATATGCCTTTTTTGGAAAGCCGGCAACCGCCTTTTATATCGGATTCAATACGCAACGTTTATTTTGTTTTAAATTGTATTCGGCAGTTTTTGAAATCGGTGCAAGGTTCTATGGCAATCCATGTCTATGTATTAATTTTTCCTTTTGCTTCTACATTGGCAAGTCCGAACAGCAAGCAGGAAAAGGAACACCGCCGACTCGAGCTGCTTTCCTGCGAACATTTTGAGCCAATCCCAGGTTGGAAGAGCCGCATCTGAAAAGCAGGAAGTGGCACCTGTTCATGAAGTGCTGAACTGTAATATTTGTTAGAACAAATGTTAGGACACTTTGACTCCGACATTTCTGATTTCTGGTACCAGCTTTGTAGAGCTCGAACGTGTTTTCTTCCTCTGAACCTTGTTCATTCGATGCTTCCATTCCTCCCCTTCTCCTGCCTCTCCTGCAGCCTCTCATCACCAACGTTCTCAACTAGGTCATGAAAAAGGTATGATCCTGTTTCTTCAGTTACACTCAGCAGTGCTTGCTGCGACAGTAGTACTAGTGTGACCACGCGCCATTAGCGACGTCTGTCTTAAGCCCCACCTCGATGGACACTTCCGAGGCGTACACGCGAAGCGCCTGCGCGCCCCCAGCACGCGCCGCGACGGGAGTCGAAAAGTGGGATGCACCTCCATGCACCTGGTGTTGGCTGCTCCCCCTCGCGAGCCGACTGAAAAAACGTCAGGCCGTGAACAAAAGATGGTTGGGAAGCTGAAAGGATTCCAAGAATATTTTGGAGAACCTCAAAGAGCTTCCAGCCATGAAGAAAAGAGTCCTCGTGAGCCCCGCGGTCCTCCCATTGTTGTAAACCGGACCCCGCTTCTGAAGCGCGGGCTAGCGCCCGTGCGCAGTCGCCGATATATAACATGCACAGATATCTGCGCCCCGTTCGCGCCTCGCGAATGCGCAGACAGACTCCAGCGTACGCCCGCGCGCGTAGGCTCTCCGCCTGTACGCCTAGGATGTGTCCATCGAGTTGGCCCTTTAACGTTGGAATGCGAAGCATCCACGGTTCAAAAGCCCTAGCCTCAATCCACCTTCGACAAGGCCCGCTTTAAGCCCTCACCGCAGCGCAACGAAACTGCAAGAATGAAATCAAATTCAAACAAATAGAAAAGCCAGCTCCTTCCCACTAGCCACACCCTTCATCCACCTCCGCTCGCTTAAAAAAATTCATTCACATGTGGGAAGCCTCCGCTGAGACTAAACTCATCCATTAGCGCAAAATCATCAAAGCAGTCGTCGACAGTAAATGCACCGGCTTTCGCAGAATTTTCGCTGTCTGATTGTCTCCTAAACTTTTTTCCTTTCTCTCTAGAAAAGCAGTGTTTGTTGTTCAAATACACTAAGTATAAATTGCCCCATAATGAAGTAAAAAAATCAATAAAATCTCCTCTAGCGCACTCCCTTTTAGGCGCAGGGTATGCTGCCCAAGTTCCAGGAAAATTTCGATCCCTAAATATAGCGAATGCTTCCTATTGGAAACCCAGGCATGTTCCCACCTAAAAGAAAAGGAAGGGCATTTTTAAACGCCGCACCGGGCTCTTGAGGTTAGCAGTTAGAGGATATTAAAACCACGGTTAAAACCTTTGTAACTGCTAAGTCTTCATTATGTTTAAAGAGGGAGGGTGGCTGCTCGAGCTTGTCCTTAATTCATGACAGCTGGAAATAAAACACAATGCAACTTTTAGAAAAGTACGAAGAAAAGACGGGACACCGGCAAGCTGACTTCCACACGTTCTTTATTTCAGGAAGGATGTAGGCAGAAAGGGCGGGGAGCGACGTGAACAACTGCTGAGTTTCCTACGTAGCACAAGATAATAATAATAATAATAATGCCTTTATTTTCCATCACAAGGATGAGGGAGGCAGAGAGAAAAAGCTAGGGGTGTAGCTTGACGAGCTCTCGCCTCCCCAAAAATAGATATAAGTTGTACAGGAAAAAAGTGCAGACAGCATAACAGCATACCAGCAAAGCTTAAAAAAAGAAAGAAAAACCTAGCAGTAATAGTAAAGAAATAAAGGAAGCATGAACAGAACCTATTTTTTGACACAACTGCAACACTTTGTAACGCGTAAAAATCAAACGTATAAAGGCAAAATTACATAAAAATTACAACTTGCAAAATTGTAATCACATAAATTTAAACACAATTACAGGAATTACAACTCAGAAGTTACAAAATCACAACCACAAAAAAATTATACAAAATTACAGAAATTACATTTCAAAGTTACACCCGGTTACATATACTTGAAACCAAGTTTTGCAACTCCTTTTTTTTTGAGTGCTCAACAGTCATGTGGCTATGGCAGAGGTTGAGATAGTGCGGTAGACTATACCTAAGCATCTGTTTGCCATAACCTGTTCTGTATGCATAAATGTGCCATATTTCGTTGTTTCTTGTATTGTACGATGCGTGTTTTTTGCATAATGAAGCCAGTGTGGCAATGAAAAGAGTATTGTTTTCATTTTTGGTTTTGTATTTAGAGAGTAAGCAGTATGCATATAAATCATTAATTGACATTATGTCCCCTTTCTCAAAAAGTGGTTTGGATGGGTGGTCATATGCTACATTATATACTATTCTAAGAATTCTTTTTTGTTGGGTGAGTAATTTTCGGAGGTTTGTGAAAGATGTATTTCCCCATACCAAGTGACAGTAATTTAGATGCAAGCAGAACAATGACTTATACAGAAGCATTTTCACATTTACAGGGAGAATGTTTTTGTGAGCGTAAACTGTTCCTATGACACGGGATAGTTTAGATGCTATGTAATTTGTGTGCTCGTCCCAAGTCATTTTCTCATTGAAAAATACACCTAGTATTTTGAAACAGCTAACAACATCTATTTTAAAATTATCAAGAAATATACCATCATTATTTTGGATGTTTTTTGTTCTTGGGGCGGAAAATAATAGCTTTAGTTTTTGAGGTATTAATCTTGAGGGCGTTAAATCTTGTGCACTTTTCAAGTTGAGTAAGAGTTGTGTTTGCTTTTGCAATCATAGATGAGGCGCATGACCCGGAAAAAAGCAAGGTGGTGTCGTCTGCATATATAACCATTTTTGTTTCTTGGTCTATTTGTTTTATGTCATTCACATATATTTTAAAAAGGAATGGGCTGAAGATGCTGCCTTGGGGCACACCAGATAAGATAGCTTTGACATCTGATCGGTGACCGTTTAATTCTACATACTGCTGTCGATGTTTAAGACAACTACTCAAAAGTAACAAGGATTGTCCACTGAAACCATATACTTGAAGCTTTTTAAGCAGTAACATGTGGTTAAGATGATCAAAGGCCTTCAAAAAATCTACATATATTCCTAAAGCTAAGCATTTGTCATTAAAAGAGTTTAAAATGAATTCTTTTTGTTCTAACAAAGCAAGTTCCGTAGACAGATTTTTCCGAAATACAAATTGTGAAGGTGTCATTATATTATGCTTATTACAGAAGTTATTCATCCGGGACAAAATCATTTTTTCAAACCCTTTGGAGAAAACAGGCAATATTTGACAATGGCCTATAGTTTGCAAAGTCATTTTTATCTCCTTTTTTGTATACAACTGTTACCTTTGCAGTCTGCATCTTCTGTGGAAACACGCCATTGGCTAGACAAAGGTTAAATATATGTGTGATATAGGGTGCAATTATGTCGAGGACATGTTTCACAGGTTTAATCTTAATACCGTCAGCATCGCTACTTCCGCTGTTATTTAATGCCAGAAATACTGACACTACTTCAGCCTCTGTAACAGGACTTAAGAAACAGGTGTGATCCACGGTGCACTTTATGTAATTCAATACCATTTCATCATAATCATTTCTTTTCAGTTCCACAAAAAAGTCATTAAATGCATCTGCTAACTTCTTGCCAGACCATTCTTCATTTTGGTGAATAAGCGTTTTAACTTGAGTTGGATTGCTAGGCTTTAGTAGCATGTTTAGCTTTTTCATAGTAGCATGTTTAGTGCTAGCATAGTAGCATGTTTTTCATAGTAGGCTTTAGTAGCATGTTTAGCTTTTAGATAGCAAAGGCTACATGCACAGACAGGAGATAACAGTGCACGAATTTCTGAAAAACAGTGCGATGAAGTAGAAAATGGCTGCTTTTAAAAGGCTGTATTCGATACGTGGGACATGACAACACTTGTAACATTAACAGAAGGGTACAGTATGTGACATCATGAGATGCAATAAAAAAGCCAAAATGGAGTTGATGACAGAGAATTTTTATGGCGCAAGGGAATTTAGGGCTAAAGAGCGGCATGCCACAAGGTATTTTCGTTTTTGCTCAAGGTGGGCCAAAGACCCATTTCCCAAGCATTTCGCCCTGGTTAAGCCGAGCACCAGGCCAAGGGAAAGCTGGTACCCATTGTATCACCGGTGGGTACCCGGTGGCGCTGTGTATCGAACCCCGCACTTCCCGCATGCTAGGCAGATGCTCAACCACTAGTTCACCACTGTGGTTAAAAGGGAGCGAAAAGGGCATAACGCGTGATGAGAATTACAAGGCATATAAGGCCAAAAGGGGGCGACTAAAAAACTAAAACATGAAATCAAAAACCCAAAACTTCTAAAACCTCACACAACTACTGGAATGACATCTGGCTCAGATAGTCGAAACTCATTTATATTAGAGCAATAGAGGCAGTGCTAATAAAAGCTACTACTAGTCTCAAAGTATGGGTGCATTCTATGACTTCACGAGTGATTTTATGTCGATTTTTAAAGAGAAAGTGCAATCTTGAAACAAAGGCTTGCAGAAAGGCTGAGCTGAAGCGAGATGCCCTTTCACAATTCGGTATAGACGTCGTTAGAATGCTCCATCAGTCCTTCAACGCGACATCACCTGGTTTCCCGAAGTAGGCTTTGCCACTGCTGAAGTAAATTTTGTACACCACGACATATTTGCATACGACAAATGGTTTGGTTTGGTTGGGTTTTATGGGGTTTAACGTCACAAAGCAACTAAGGGTATGCATATAACAAAAACACACCTAACGTTTTGGCAGAAAAGACAAGCGTAATTTTTTAAATAACCTATTGTAATTTCAGTGTGTCGGTTCAAAGCTTTGCTTTTTGCTTGGATAAAAAAGCTTTGTTTTGGGCGGTGTTAACTTTTCAGCAAATACCTAGTGACCGCTAAGGCTCTTAATTTGGCTTGTTGGTTTACGGATGCCGACATAGTAACGAGTGCTAAAAAGACATGGGCACAGAATGGTGCGACAAGACACACGCTTGACTTGCGACTGATATTTACGGGACGGGAATATTTTTATACACTTGCTCAGCTGCATTCCGGTCAAGTGATGATAATAAAAGACAACACAAAATGCCCAGCCCAAGGTGAATAATGAGGTCAGTATTTCACGGAAATCTGAGTAACCCAGATAAAGGGAAAATTTAAAAAAAATCTCCAAGAAAAATCAGTACGAATAAAGAGACCTATGACATGACGGAAGCAAAGAACGTCTAAAATTTGTGCAGAAGAAGAGATAAACTAGTTTAAAAGCCGCGATAGAGCCGGAAGGACATAATTTATGACGCTATAGTAGGCTGTAAAGATCTATTTAAAAATGCAAGGAAAAGTCAAAAGCAGAGAAATTCTAACTAGAGCTGGGCTCGGCGAAACATACCTATTCAAAGCTAAAAGACGTTGCGTAATACAAACGGCAAGTTAAAAAAAACAGGAACAGGCATACACAACGTTTAAACAATCAACCGCAAGAAAAATTAAAATTGTGATTCAACGGAGGTACAACGAAACAATCGCACAAGGCACACAGGATGGAGCCTAAAGGCTGAGCTGAAGCGAAAAAAAAGGATGAAAGCCACGAAGGAGGTTTAAAACAAGGTGAGATAAAGCCATAATACATACAGAAACAACTAATGCTACGTGTTTACTGCTAGAATTTTCGCACCTATATGATAAAATGGGCTGCGTTGTGCTTGAGATATCGTGTTTCTTTATTTGTTACTGCAACAAAAGGCCTGCTCACGCACTCCTCACCGGCTTCTTTTATGCAAAGGAGTTCCGGGCATCCCTGCTTTCTTTTGTGCTCATCCTTTCCAATTTTACAGTATCTTTACATTCAGCTATGCAGGCTGGTTTGTAAGGGCACCGCTTACAATGTTCGTCCAGGCGGCCGTCTATAGCAATAGCTGAAACCTTCGTCTGGTGCTCCTGCAGTCTTTCATTGAGAAAACCGGTGGTTTGCCCCAGGTAGCGATTGCCGCAGTGCAAGGGGATTCTGTAAACGACGCCCTTCTGAAAGTTGACGGCTCTGGCTCGGTACATTGTTCTCCAGAATATTGATGCTTCATTCACTCTTTACGCACACGACACCACTCTGTTTGTATCTGGCAACAATACGAATGAAGTGGTCGCGAAGGGAAGAGGGTACTATCTGAACTTTTGGATTGGTCTGTACGCAATGGCCTAAAAATAAATACCAATAAATCTAAAGCAATATTGTTTATGGCCAGAAACAAACGGGCTTGTGTACCCCAAGGCATATTACTTGGTGGCACACTCATTAAAACAGTTAATAAACACATTTTAGACTCATATGACGTGAACACATCACACTGAATCCATTTCCAAATCACTTTCATCAGGCAGGGGGGGCACTTTCGCGATGTCGCCATTTTCTTCCTGAAAAGGCAAAATTACAACTCTACCACGTTTTGTTCTCATCGCACATTAACTATTGTGCTTGGTGTGGGGCACCACCACCATAGAAAACATTGACACAATTTTGTTCCTACAAAAAAAAAAGAGTTACGTTCTATTTCCAATGTAGTATCGGGTACAAAAATTGTATGCTTCACGCGGCGGCAGCCGGAGCAACAGAAAACTTTTGCATTTTGGCGAGCTAAATCACGAAACATTGAAACGAGCCAAACGACACGCCTGCTGATAATATAGGTCATGCATTGTCTGTCTCAATCCCAGATGCCGCCTGTAGATGGCGCTGCAACGCAGTTTTCCGTTGATCCCGCTCCCGCCGCGTGGAGTATACCACTTTTGTATCCGATAGTACCTTACCTGTGCCCTTGTGAAGAATTGTTATTCAATACCGGATAATAAGCGTTACAGATATTTATGAATTCTGACTTATTTGCATTTCTATTCTCCAGTATGAAGTTTCAACAATTTCTTAACTCCATTTCGAATCTAACCTTGTATACCGGTCACCTTCGTATCCGTAGCGGAGATAAGTGTTCAATACCTTACAGACGCACAGCCTACATGTTGCCATCCCTAAAAAACAATCTACCTTTTTGCTAGATAAGCTTACACAGCAAGGTATTGACTTGACCACTACGACCCTGAAACAGATACGCGAAATATTTGTGTCAGTATGATTCTAATGTGAACTACTTGTGCCTTTATTAATAATTTTATGCTTAATTTCTTTAAGATAAATTATTCAGTATAATGAATTTAAGTCTGTTCTTAACCTCTACAGTGCTATTTTCTAAGCTTTCGTTTAATCTGCTTTAATCCTGACACTTATTCTACAAAAAGAAAAAGGGAGGCAAAATTTGGCTAATTTAGCTCGTGAAATGTAAATTTGCTAACTGTGCCAAATTTTCAGTATATTTTTTTGTTGAACTATTATTTCACTGCAGTGTTGTGTACGTTTCTGCCTAGCACGGGCCCCAGGCACTCTCAAGCTGCTTCTTAGCAGCTTTTCCGGCTGGTGACCCCCCATGATATGTTGAGAATTAAGGATCATTGATTGGTATTACAGAGCAGGCACTGCCATCCTAACCTCCGTTGACGTGCCATCATAGCCTGCCCAGACTGTTTGGTGCCGTCAGCACAACCTAGATGTCGTTTCTTTCCGCCACTTCATTAATTAGGTGTGACAATTCGTGCATGTACGCAAAGGCTACCCGATCGCTCACCACCTTGATTGGTCGTACGTACATGTAGGGGTGGAATTACGACGTAGCCCAGACGAAGGCGAGGCACTCCTTCTCGGTCGTCGAATAGCTAGCCTCGGACATCTACTGAGAACGGCTAGTAAAACAAATATTTTCCACTTAGTCACTTCTCTGAACGAGGATGGGGCCCAGGCTCACGTTACTTTCATCAGTATGAATTTCTCTCAGCGTTCTCGTCAATATGCCCAAGGACCGGGCGAGACTGTAACTGATGGTGAAGTTCCTTGAAGGCTTCCGATCGCGCCGTTTCCCTTTTAAATGACACGTCCGCTTCTGTCAGTTCAGTGGGAGGTTCGACGGTGCGCGAAAAGTCTACGCGCACAGTCTAAGGAATCTGCGCACAGGTTTCTTGTCAGCCAGTGGCGGAAAGTGTGCGATAGCAGTTGTTTTCTGCGGGTCTGGACGCAATCCGTCCGAGCTTACATAGTGGCCCAGAAACAGCAGCTCCTCAAAGGCGAAGCGGCACTTCCCTACTTTCAAGGTTAGCCTGGACGACTTCATTGCTTCCAGCACTGTTCGGCACTTATGCGGTCATCAAAATTAGAGCTGAATACGACGACGTCACCTCAATATACTAGACAAATCTGCCACTTCAGACCTGCCAATATTGCATCCATTACCCATCGGAAAGTCGCTCGCGCGGAAGAGTCCAAATGGCATCACCTTAAACTCGAACAGGCCATCTGGTGTGGTGAATGCGGTCTTCTCTCGGTCTATTTCACCGACCTCGATTTCCCAGTAGCCGCTCATGAGGTCAGTCGAAGAGAGTACTTGGTGTTGCAGAGCCAGTCCAGTGTGTCTATACATCTTTCTTCATTATGCTGTTCAAGCGGCGGTAGTCGACGCAGTTCCGAAGTGTGCCGCCCTTTATCGACAGAACAGCCGGTGCCGCCCAGGATCCCTTCGACGGCCGGACTTTTGACGACGACGAGAAGCGAACGCTGTAACATTGTAGAAGGTTGCGTCTTTGAACCGCACTGTTCCGGGCAGGGTTCGATTGATGTCGGAGGTAGGCGAGTTCGCTTGGTAAGGCGTATCTTCTGCGGATCGGTAGGAGAGAGCGAAGGCGTCTCGCACGTCGGATAGTTCGTCTAAGAAAGCAATCGGCATGCCTCTGCTGAGGTGTCGGTGCTCTTCGTTCACATCTATCACCAGCACCTCAGCTTTTTTGTGACGGAACAGCGTAAAACATCGGGACAAGAGACAAGCGCTGACTTTCAACTGAATTTTATTTCGAAGAAACACTGCTTCTTATACCTTCTTTACACCCTCAAAACACATGCGTCACAACCATATCGTTCAAGTGTCCTAATATGACAACCTAAGAGATATTTATAATCACGTTTTTATCATGTCGAATTCTTTCTTTGTTAAAGCAACAGACGGCGTGCTGACACAATCGTTGCGCAGCCTCGCTATCGAAGCTGCATCGATTATTTCACGGACTAACTGGTCTTTGTGATTAGCGAAGGCTCTACATTTTTGGAAATCAGGTGCACAAGTTGTTGAAGGGCAATCTCAGCAATGAATAGCCAGGTTCCTGAAAGCTTGCTCGAAATTTGTTTTGTGCTCTAGTAGCCTTTCATTCATGCACCTGCCAGTCTGCCCTATGTATTGTTTCTCATATGTCACTGGCAACGAATAAACAAGACCTATGGTACACTCCACAAAGAGGATTCGATGCTTTATCGTGCATCCCTGCTTCTTTTTGGTCGGGTCGGAATTTTCTCGTCTGCACAGACTTTTAAGTCTATTAGGAGCCGTCATCACTACATCCACGCCAGCTTTTCGACCAATGCTTTTCAGGCGATGGGAAACGCGTTGAATGTGCGGTATTGCTACCACCGGCCTCATTTCTTTTTCTTTGCCTCATCTTGCTGCTCGTGCCTAGCCTGCATCAAGTGCTTTTTCATCTGCTTGGCAACAGATACCAGCATGTGCGAGGGGTAATCCGAGTTGACAAGCCGTTCTGTCTGGCGAAGAAAGCTCACTTCCATTTTGTGAACACAGGACTTCCTCAAGGCATTTGTGAGGCACTAGTTCACAATAGCCCTTTTGGTCAGCTTTGAGGGAGTTGATTGGTAGGGCACCGGCGCTTTCTCCCCTCTGGGCTCATAGGCCCAGCAGGCATGCCCGCTGGTGAACTCAAGTCTGAGGTCCAAAAATCTGAGAGACCCTTTAGCAGGAAGCTCGTGCGTGACAATAAATGGCTGCAAAGGCCGCGCAAAGCGACCCACCTCCTCCATTACTGTTTTTAGCGTATTCGCGCGTTGGCCATCACAAAGAACAAAGTAGTCAGCAACGTACCTAAATACCTTTTTAACACTTGTGCCAGCGAAGGTTACGTTCAGGAACCTGTCTTTTCCAGCCAAGTACAAATCACGGAGTAGAGGCGCGATACATGAAGCAATGCAAACACCGCGTTTCTGGAGATACACTTTTTCTTCCCATAGGATGTAAGTCGACCTGAGGTACACTGATAATTGTTCCAAGAACCCTCTAGAAGACATTCTGCAGGCGTTTTGAAATGCAAGAGCACCATGCGTATCTATGCATTCTTCTACAGACACCATTAGCTCGTCATGCGGTATGGAATAGTATGAATCTTTTACATCAGCTGAGCATGTGGCGAAGTCACTGCTAGAATTGTCATTTAAAACTCTAGCTATATCGTCCGAAGATTTCATTAAATGGGTCGTCAATTTTTAGTAGTTTTAATTCTGCTTGCAAGTAGAACGCAAGAATCTTTTGCCAAGTCCCTCCCTCACAAATTATAACCCTCAAGGGCCAGTCTGGTTTGTGAGTTTTTACAGTGAAAAACGCGTCGAAGATAGACTCCTTGCAAGTTTTTATGCCTCGAAGGAGGCAGTCAAGTTTAATTTCTTTGCAGAGCTTCATAGCAGTTAACTTTGCTTTCCTAACAGCTGATGTCCTGTGCTAGTCAAAAACAGAGCTGATGGTTTCTAACGCCTTAGTTTTGTACAGATCCTTGGAAATCACAGCAAAGCTCCCCTCTTTGTCAGAGGTCAGCAACGCAAGGATATTGTCTTTCAAGTACCATACAGTACGTCCCACTGGCAGATTTCTCTCGCAGAGATGGTAGGACGCTTGAACGATATGGTTGGGACACATGTGTTTTGAGGGTGTGAAGAAGGTATAAGAAGCAGTGTTTCTTCGAAATAAAAATTAGTTGAAAGTCAGCGCTTGTCTCTTGTGCCGGTGTTTTGCGCTTTTCCATCACAAATGAGTAACCAACATGCCCAAGCTGCTGTCCTGGTACCTCAGCTTGTTCATTTCAAATTCTAGCGATCCGCAGTCCTTGAATTAAGGGACACTGCGCGTTTTCTTTAGTGACACCCAGCGAGACGATGACGCTTGACAGGGGTGAACAATGACGGGGGTGGACGCTTGAAAGGGGTGGTCAGGACAATGTACCCGAGCGGTACATTGTCCTGACCGTGAAACTAAATCGCTTCCAGCGGTGCGGGTTTTGTCGGCCATCCTAAGTGGTCGTCACTTTCTTGAGCTGAGTGGCGATTGTTCTACTCATTACACCGTTGTACGCTCTAGTGTCAACTAGGGCAGTTGCTTTTCGTCATTCGATTGAGACATCAAGGTCTGCGGTTCGTGTTCTGGAATTGCAGGTTTTCCTTGGAGTTCGTATCGGCTTTGTCGGGTCTGTTTTTGCGGTTTAGGGATGGTGTTCTGGCTCTTCAGGGAGGCAGCGTCTTTTTAATTCTGGTTCGTGTTTTCACCCGGCTGGTCCTGATCTGCTTAGTCATCATAACAGATGCGGTGGGTTCATGTGTTGTGGGCGGTAGATAATCTTCGTCGGTTCGCCGGCAAGCAACCTCACCTCCAAAGGTTCCTGTCTTTACTTTCCCCTCTGGGAGCTGCAGGACCTTCATCGCACTGCCGCTGCATAGCTACAGCTTGGCGACGTGAAGCGCGAGGCTCACGGCGATGAGGAGTGGGAAACCGCTTTGGGACACACTTCTTTCGCGAAGGTAGGCGTTGATTTCTTGCAGGCATTGCCCGGGGCTTGGCCGTGGTCCATCGATGTCATAACCACGGAGGCCAATACGTCTGTACGGCCAGTGACAAAGAATGTTGGCGCCATCACTTCAATTGAAGCACAGCGGGCAATTGTCAGAAGTCCTTCATCTGCTCTGCACCCACAAAGAACTGAATGACTCGGCGGCAGCCTAGAAACAAGCGTGACCTGCAGTCGTCGAACAGAATGCCTGCAGTTCACTGCCACGTTCAATTTAAAGCTTGCAAGGAACCTTTGAGATAAGCAACCAAAATGAACTACAACTATATCGAATAATATGGAAGGAGCTGCGCGTGACCGCGATTGATCAAGTTCAGTGTGGTTGCATCTCGTGTGACAAACGAAACGATAAAGCCATGTGCCGGCGGCTGTGAGCGTGAACGAACCGCCAACACAAAGATTCGCGGCAAAATCTACAGATTTTCCAGCAATACTAGTGGAATAATTTTTAAAATAATAGGGCAGCACTTCATCCACAATATTAATGCCATCTTTAATCATTTCCACGCTTGCGTGAGAGGACGGTACCAGGTGTAGCATGTGATTTAGTTTTTTCAAGGTTTCCGACTATCATTATGAGAAGACAAATTATTCATATTCACAGCACGTTTTAGCTTTTTGAAGCTCGTTTGTTAGCTTATTGCGGTAACGTTTGTACGCATTCGGCTATGGGCAACCCAAGCTCAAATTTGCCGTGTTGATTGCAGCGCCGTAACACACAGCATAGCGAGAGGAGAAAGCAGTTTTGAGGGCGCTCATGGTGCTATTCCATGCCACCTTCCTGAGCTTATTTGCATGAGCTTCTGCGCTCTGTCGAAGCCACACGTGGTGCCTGTCAGCTATCTGGGCCATGTCTGCAGAAGCGAGGCAAATAGTGCTGTCAACCAAACGCGGGCTTCTAATCGTTCAGAATGTGCTGTCGCGTTTGTAGCGGCCCAAGCGACTGACGGCAGCGGTTTTTAGGCACCTAGTGGTATAACTGCAGTACCACCTGGGCAGCGCAGGTTCTCTTAATACGTGACTGGAAAAATCTACTATAAATCGTGTTCTTAACCTTTCTATTGTGGAAAAGGCCATCCGTGATCCATGGGTTGTGAATATTCGATAAACGGTTGTGTATCGCTTACAGTGGAAAATTTTGCTGAAAATTCTCTATACGCTGATTGAGCACCCTGCGTGTCGTTTAAGACTAATAAAAATAGGCATCTCGGTCGCCCAGACTGCACAAGACAACGCCGGCCTTAATGGGGGCCGTTGAAATGTTGGTGATAAACAAATTTAGGCAAGTGCACGTGGCGCAAGTTACTTGCGTTGGGACGGAGATAACACTTGAGCATCAAAGCGACAGAAGCAAGAAATGAAATTCCCGAGTCAAGGAAGTGTCTGCTAAGATATCAATGTTAAGGTCGTCACCCCAGATAACGTCATATTTGTACATATAAACGCATGTAAACAACTTTTGAAGAAAACAGAAGAAAGGCGAAATGTTGCCTCTTGGCGGACGATAAAATACAGAATATGATTTTTACCACATAGAAAGCATAAAGCCCCGTAACCATCCGGGACACACTAAAATTCTTCAATGTAGTCAATGTTAATGCTATTCTGAACAAGTAAGCTAACACCGTCACCACGACAGGTAGTCCTGAATTGACTGAAACAGGTAGACGACAAACAAGTGAATTAGACTTATCTAAGCTTCAGAAAACATATTGAAATTAAACTGAATGTTGCGGCTTGCAAAGAACACATCGAGTTCATTATTCTTGCTCCGAGAATACTGACAGTTTAAATGAAAACTTTTAGTGGATAGGCTGTTTTCCGGATTAAAACAATTAAGAAAATCTGCAGGACATATCCAACATGCCCTAGAGATGTTCAAGTCTGTTCAAGTTAGCCTCGCTCTTTACCACATGAGCACTACCTCACTCCTCCATCCTAATAAGGATATTTCCATTATGGTGCCAGACGAAACAAAAGTCATTCGCTTTTGCCCATTCCTTAGCCTTCTTAAAAAGAGCTGAATTGTACGCTATCAAGTTTAGAATTACATGCAGGCCAGACTGAACAGTTGGAACTGATTTTCGTTTTTATAACCACTTATCTCGTACAGTGTGGTTCGCAAAATGTATGTTGATTCCAGGAATTTTACCCGCCCTAGCTGGCGGCCTGTGAATTGCAGAAACAGACTGATCATTCAACTTGCCCATATTCAGCTTGGATGCAATAACATGCATTTCCGTGGGAAGGCAATCATCTTGAACGTGCTTAAGGCCATTAACCTCAAGATTAAGCTTCCTGCTCTAGTGCTAGATATCATTTATGGAAGATTGGTTTGGTTTGGTTTATTGGGGTTTAACGTCCCAAAGCTACTGAGGCTATGAGAGACGCCGTAGTGAAGGGCTCCGGAAATTTCGACCACCTGGGGTTCTTTAACGTGCACTGACATCGCACAGCACGCGGGCCTCTAGAATTTCGCCTTCATCGAAATTCAGCCGCCGCGGCCGCGATCGAACCCGCGTCTTTCGGGTCAGCAGCCGAGCGCCGTAACCACTGAGCCACCGCGGCGGGGCTCATTTATGGAAGAAGCAATGCGCTTCAGTTCGTATCACAGCCGGCCGGTTGTTTTGGCTGCCTTTGAAGCTCTGGTGGCAAGGGACTTATCCATTTTTAAGCATTTTTTTAATCTGACCTAATCATGGCTTTCTAAGCCCTTCTACATTTGGCCGGCAGGTCACTGCACACAAAACGGGGGTGTTAGATTGGGGCAAGCGTACAAGGGAAGCGACAGAAAGGTTGCGTAATCTCAATTTTGACTGGTGTCCTTTCCTCACTTGAGTTGAATTCGTCTTTAGAGTGTGATTAAGAGTAAGGTGAACAAGCAAATACAAATATTTTTATTTTACTTCCAGCGGCCAAAGTATGCGCAGCGCGAACAAACTGCTCCATCGAGTCTGCCGTCAAGCAGTGTAAGCTGGGACATATCAATGCTTGCTGCTTCTTTTCTCGGCCAAATCCGCATCCATTGAGCCCTCGTTAAAATTGCCCTGTGTGTTAAAGTGCACTCAGGGCTTTGGGGACGCACGTATGGGTCGCTTTTAGATCCACCACCACAGAAGGGTGCGTGTAGCGTGCATGTTTGCTCCTGCGAAGCGCTGAGGCGTTTTCTCGGGAATGGCGCGCCCTTCCGCGAACATTTATTCATCACTACTTCAAAACACCTGAGACGAGCAAGCACGGAGATCTTTTATGGAAGACCGTGCGGGGCCATTTATAGGCAGATTTATATGAAAACACTCTGGAAAATGTACGTGATGTGTGGCAGTGCCGTGAAGCTGCTAGTTCCTGACATTCATTTCCCTCTCCAGTTCCCGCCAGCCGTCAGCTTCAAAATTTTTCATCTCAAAGTTGGCTGTAAAAGCGCAATTGCCAGCGCTTATTTTTATTTTTGGATTGTCGCAGCGTGAGTAAGAAATTAGTCACTGCGTCATCAAAACGCACAGGGCCTCCGGGCCACAACTCTGTAAGACAAATCTGAGCGCCATAGTAATCATGAGCTTCCCATGATCACTTCATTACGCTCCTTTTAAGGAATAATTTTAAACATGATTCGCAACAGCGCAGCAAACAAGCACAGCAGCGAAACTTAGGCAAAACAAGCGTCGACAGCTACCCAATATTTTTTCAGGCATATGATTTCAACCGTGGCCTTCATGACATCGTTAATTTATTCAGTGAGGGTGGTCGGGGTTTCAAATTCTCAACGGAAGTACCGAATGATGGCAGGATCCAATTTTCGGACCTTTATTTGCGCATTCTTTGTGATCACTTGTGCTGGCAGTATCGTCGACGAACTGCGAAGGCTATTAGGCTATAATTTAGGTCCCTGAAACCTAGTAAAGTATGGTATTGTGGTGTCTTGTATTAGGTCAGTCGTTTACAAGTCCTCTTTCCCACGTGATAAATGATAGCCTTTCTGAGCAAATGGGAAGGCTGAACAAGAGTGGTCACCGCGATCTCCTTACAGCCAGAGCGTGTGAGAAAGTAATGAAATTGGTGAAAAGAGACGTAAGACAGCAACAGGCTCGCAGTGATTAGAGTAAGTCGGCTGTTGTACCGTATGTTCACAGATTGTCCCATGGGTGAATGAAGACAGGATGCAAATACGGCTTTAAGGTTGTTTTCTCGGCACCTAGTACGTTGAGTGACATCTCTTCAGAAGAGCAGAGATCTAACATATGTTTGCATGGTAACAGGTGTAGATGTCAGGTAAAGCATTGTCCGAAGTTCAGTTTGTGCAGTATTATAGTTGTGGACATAATTTCGTTTTCTTGCGAGGCTCTGTACCTTGTACAGGTCGGACGATTCGTTCATGAAAGGCTTCAAGAATACTACAAATCTTGCAATAATAACTCGTCAAAATCGTCCATTGATTTTGCCCTGTAGCGTCGTTCGTGTTTTTTGCCCCCGTTTTTTAGTACACCCATACTATTTAGGCTTAAGGACCAATTTGCTAGATAAATTATGGAAGCGCTTTACATGCATAATTCTGGAGAGACTTGCGTCAGTCGGCAATCAATTTAGGTTTCACGAAATCAATTAGATTTCCTAAAGAGTGCCTATCTCAGTTTATAGCGTGAATAGGGACCCGTCCAGGGTTATCTTCCTCTGGCCAGTGTATTTTGTTTTTGGACACGTGCTTAGGTAGTTCGTGTCTTCCATGTCGGCTTTATTTTTGTAAGATTATTTATGTATATATTCTTCCCTCCCAATATTAAAGCTCATTTGAAGTCAGCGCTTGTTCTGTCTGTCTACATTCTGTGCTTGTTTGCTGCGCAGTTGTCAATCATGAATATATAAGAACTCGCCCAGCTTTTAGTCACCATCAATGCTTTTAAAGCTTCCGAAGAAAACAACCTTTTAATTTTGCATGAAGGCTACACAAAACAATCTTACATTTGTGGCAGCTGTAAGCCTTGAATAGAGGATTGCACTCTAAGGCGCTTCTCCTACCTCCAATTGTTCATCTGTGCAACTCGCAGTGCAGAGACCTCGGTCGAGGGCAATACGACCTGCCATACAATGTCGTCATAAAAAAGACTGACCAGCAGTAAACGATCTCAGGGAAGAGTGTAGAAGGATTTAGTCGAGCGTAGGTTTCGGAGCTCTGGTTCTGAGAGCGCAATTCGAGCTGGCCATCACTGCTCGCAGAAATGAAAGCAGACAAGTGTGCGGGCCTACGAGAGTAAATTCTGTTCATGCGGTCTTCAGGCACAGTGTTAGAGCCCATTTTTTCTAAAGTCCATCGCTTTCTGCAAAAGCCAAACTTGCCACATTCCTTCGTGCACCTTACATTACTGTGTAAATGCTTCAATTTCTATCACACCTTCAATTCCTATTCCTACCCACTGAAAAATGGCATCATGGGCCTGTCATGCGGCTAGCGGCAACCTATCAAGAACAGGTTCATAAGCTCATTTAGCCAGTAGCTTCGATCAAAACCAACGCATCAGGCGCATCACTTTAGATGCACTTTAGACGTACACTGGCTGGGCTAAACGGACCCAGAGAGCTGCCGCGGTCAGAAAAGAACGGAAGCCGTCAGCACACGATTGTGCGCTCCTGCTATTCTCACATGCCAAATGTGACTTTTCCCGCGCCATCCTTTGCTAAATCATGTCACGTATTGTCGTTTCTGGCATCGCAGCGCCACAATATTGTCCCAGCAGAAGCTTGCTACCAACGGCATGCTATAAATGCGGACTAGCTGCTAATAAGCCGGAATTAAACGCGACAGGTCCAAGTGGTTGCGGGTGTGGTCTGTTACGGTCAACGTCATGGGGTGCATGCTCCAAGCCTACACCATCTACGCTTTCTTAGATAACAAGTGCGCACGTATATGGAAAACAGCCTATTCTGACGTGCTAAAAAACCGGAAGTGCCTCAGGAGGAAACGTACGCAGGG
This sequence comes from Amblyomma mixtum, assembly GCF_055824585.1. NCBI lineage: Eukaryota > Metazoa > Arthropoda > Arachnida > Ixodida > Ixodidae > Amblyomma > Amblyomma mixtum. The sequence continues at coordinate 370,130,343 of NC_143014.1, read as the reverse complement.
CAGGTTTGGTGACCTTAAATCTAAAAATAACAGCGCATAAGAAAAGGAGCAGAAGACTCAAGCAAAATGAAGGGTTCGTTACCATGTAGTACATATGGATGGCGCCAACAGACTTTCAGGAATATATAGGGGTATTTTTGTATTTGTTACCTTCATTAGTGGAAAATAAGAAGTGTAAATATAGTGTCACCTATTCCGAAGATGATAGATAATCACAAAGCGCCGGTAGAATTCGAATCCACTTCCTGTTAATGCCACGTGCGGTACTCTAACAAGCGAGCAACGGTGGTGACTGTCCAACCTTCTACTTTCAAATGCATTTGCACTGCGTCTGCGTGTAGGCTAACATTGTTTGCGTTCGCCACCTCCACCCTCGAGCATTGCGGCGAACTTAGGAACGCTATATCATAAAGCAAGTGATCGAATGGGGAGAGAGGGAAATATTTATTCTGAGACCCCTAGCCCGAGGCTGTCGAACGGGGAGGGTGGTAGCTGCACGAAAACACTATTACCCTGCCTAGGGCGTGTCAAGACGGCCAGAACCGAGGTAAACTACTAAGCAGACAATGCAAGAGAAATAATAGGCATCACTTTACGAAGCCGCCGCTCATGAAATCATGGGAAGCATGCTTTAATGCTGTTCCGTTATTTTGATTTGTGATGTTTATCATTGAAAAATTATCAATGGAATTGCCTTTTGGCTGGAAGGTACTGTTATCGAAATTAGAAAAAAAAAGAATTATATGTTGCCAGCGGGATCCAATCCTCCTATGTCTGCATGTAGCGTACGGTTCTGTTGTAAAGGTGTAGGTTGTGCAACCACGGGACGAACCACAAAAAAAGAGACACACACACACACACAAGCGCACTAACAACTGTTTACTTCTTCCTGGAAACGCATACTTATACACGTGGCCACGCATGCCCAAATACAATCTTTAACAACAACAGCCATGCCAAGGGCTGTTAACGCAGACGCGAACGCAAAAAATTGATTTCGGCTACGTACAGAGCCACGGACGTGTCACTGATACAGGCTCCAGCGTTTTCCTTTATGTGGAAAGCTTCCAAAGCCAGCCGCGCGCGTTCATTTTTGATTTTTCCTAGTATCACGGTCTCGTCAAGTCGCGGTGCGCAATTGCGGCAAGAACTAAGATGGGACACAAGGTGTGCCCCTTTGTCTGTGCTGTTCTCAACTTTATTCGCATGCTTCCTGAGTCACTCGTTTATGCACCGCCCTGTCTGCCCGATGTAGGTCTTACCACATGATAGCGGGAAGGAATATACCACCCCGGTGGCGCAAGGGATGTACGAAGTCCCGTGCCTGATTAGGCATCCACTCCTTCTATCACCGCACGTGCGGGCGCACAGCTTCGACAGTTTATTCAGCGCAGAAAACGCCGGAGGGACACCATGCCTGCCTGCAACTCTCTTCAGGTGATGAGACACCTTATGCAGATATGGCACCACCACAGGCCTGAACGTTTCCCGTTCACTCGTCCCCCTCATACTTGGCGAACCGGTCTTCATCTTTCGTATCAGGGCCTCGGCAACCGCCGTCAAGAGCGACATGGGGAAACCTGCTGCCGAATACCGGCGGACCTGATTGTCAAAACTTGCCTGCAATTGATGCACACACGACTTTTTGAGAGCCGATTCAATTAACAGGGAAGCAATGCTTCTTTTCACAATTTTGGAATGCTCAGGTTTGTACTGCAAAAGTTCCTTTTTTGTACGAGGTTGGTAAGACCAACATACATGCCGCACGCAGAACTCCAGTTTGAGGTCCAGGAACCGCAGAACGCTCCTCTGGGGTAACTCGTGTGTAAAGCCAAGACCTTGTCCGTATTGCTTAAAAACATCTAAAACTTCATCAATCGCATCCTGGCTGGAAGAGTCACGCGCTAAAAACACTAAAAAGTCGTCAACATACCTAAACACTTTTAAAACCTTTCCCTTGCTAAAAACATTGTCTAAAGACTTGTCAATACTCGATAAAAAAATTTCCCAGAGTTCTGGAGCAACACAGGACCGGATACAAATGCCGTTCCGCTGTAAAAACGGCTGGTCATTAAAAACAATGAAAGTGACCTTAAGATAATATTCTAAAAGATTTAAACAATTCCCCACAGAAACTCCCGAAACGTTCTGCAAACTGAGCTCACCATTTTCCTCAATGCATGATTTCACCGCATACAAAAGCTCGCTCGCGCTATGGCACTGAATAGAACAAACCTTCTACATCTACTGAAAAACCGTACCCAACATTTGCATTACTTTCCAAAAACCACGCTACATGTTCCGAACTCTTAGTGCTAAATGCATCGTTAACCTTTAGCAATTTCAGTCTCTTCTGCCAGAATAGGCTTACATTGTGCTGCCAACAACCGGACTCACTGACTATGGTTCTGAAAGGTATTATTGGCTTGTGCGTCTTTGCTGTGAAGAAAACCGATAAGCACTGGCCTCAACTATTATCTATGTCCCGGGAGAGCGTCGTAAGTTCAAGTTTTTTGCAGAGTTCTATAAACTTAGTTTTTACTGTTACCGCACTTTTTCGGACTGGAACAAAGTTTTTTGACACTGCGTGCAGCGATTTTTCATCAAAAATGCCCTTTTATACTACTACAAAGCCACTTGTCTTATCGCTCGGCAAAAGACGCAGATTGTTTGCTTTCAAGAAGGAGAATGCACGCCGCACGTCATTGTCCACAAGGCGAGACGGCCTTTTCGGTGCAGACTTTTCCAAGCACTCCACTCCTTCAAGTAGGCAACGTTCGCGGTCTTCTTGCTTCGCCTTAGCGGCCACACATCTGTTGAGAGCGACCCATTCATGGGCAGGGAGCGAAGTAGGCGCACTGAATTTCGGGTCTTTCTCTAGCAGAAGGGCTACATTATCCGGTAGGCTCATATTACCAAGAACCTTGACATTGTTTCTTTCAGTGGAACTTGTATTTGCGCTAGCCCGGCGCTGTTCTTTCAAAATGCACATCCACCTGGCTTCCGTAAGTTGCGCGGCAAGGCGTGTGAAAGCACGAAACTTCCGAATCACGGAACTTTCGTGTCACGGATATTTTTACTCATGATTTGTATTTTATTATTATTTTTTTTCCTGTGTGCTCACTTGCCGTGGACTGTACAACATTCTGGTGCTGCTGTCAAGTTATTGTAGGGTGCGTCGACCTCTGTCAAGCCTTCTCTCTGGCTTTTTGTCGGCGCACCCAACATCCTCAAGATGTTGAATAAAATTGAATTGAATTGAATTGAATTGAATAGGAAGCCATTCGGGGTCAACTGAAAGACAAACAGACCACTGCCAGTCTTGGTACAGACGGACCTGCCGCCAAAGCTCCGAGTGTAGGAGTTTGCACAGTCTTTTGACATGACCCCACGAAGTCGATACAGGACCGAAGAAGGCACTCACATCTGCAGGGACGAGTCCTTTACGGATGGAGAACCCGTACAGTCTTGCTCGGCACGTAGCATGGATGGTGTGGCTCAGTAATGCGTTGATAAAGGAAGAAGAAGGGGAGGACACACAAAAAGAAGGGCCCACTGAACTAGAAAGGAACTTCAATAAAACTTGGGTTGGGCCTACTTGGTACATGATGTTGTGAAGATGTAGGTTGCCCAACCACAGGACGAACCACAAAGAAGAGACACAGACACACACAAGCGCACTAACAACTGTTTACTTCTTCCTGGGAACGCATACTTATACACGTGGCCACGCATGCTCAAATACAATCTTTAACAACAATAGTCATGCCAGGGGCTGTTAACGCAGACGCGAACGCAAAAATGGCTTTGGAAGCTTTCCACATAAAGGAAAACGCTGGAGACTATCAGTGACACGTCCGTGGCTCTGTAGGTAGCCGAAATCAATTTTTTGCCGAAATCAATCAAACTACGCTGCGGGACGACCAAGATCGAAGATTTCTTGCGTGCTTTTGAAATTTTAAATTTGAAATTTATTGAAATTCAGACAAAATACAATTGTCTAGGTGAAGACGGCTAAACGTGACACATGAGGTCACCTGACTGGGCCCTAAGCACCCTGCATTCATACAGCACAGTGTGGACATGAAAAGCAATTCCGCAAAATTCTGCAAGAATATCGTAAGTCAGCAAGAAAACACACCCCTAAAAAGAAAAAAAAACAATACAACAAAATTCTACACGAATACCGTGTGATTCCACATACAACAAGACTTGAAAAGCACACCCTTGCTACAAGTAATTGAGTGAAGAGAATAATCACCAAAGTGTTCGCTTGACAAAACAAACAAAGATAACCGGAATGAAGGGGTTCGCCTGAACCATAACAGAAAATACACTGGCACCGCAGTTTCTACAAACATAATCGGGTTTATCAGCAAGTCAAGAAAAAATTATCTGCCTGCTTTCGGAAAGCATGCAGAGAAGAACAGTTTTCCATGAGGCAAAACAAATCAGGATGAAGATTCAGAAGGTTCGGAATAAGCCAACTGCATAATTGCTTTCCATAATTAGTCCTACATTTAGGTTTTATAAAGGCAGTTTTCCTAAACTCGTAATGCGACTCATGCTTCCTATGCTTCGATATGAATAGTTGTGGATCACTTTTAAAATCTAAAAAGTCAGTCTCTGACAAACGCAACTTACACAAGGATTCAATGTCCAAGATTCTATTTTGCATAAAATATTACGACGTTGAGTTACGTGCCGGTAAGTTTTCAATGAAGCGGACACCTTTCTTCTGTAATAAATATAGGCTTTCCATGTTTGACCTACCAGTAGTGCCCCATACAAGCACACAGTAATGAAGCCGCGAGTGAACGGTATTGAAGTACAGCTCACGTCGTAAATAACGAGGTAACAGTAGACGGAATCTGTTAAGCACACCAATGCATTGCGCAATATTGTGCTTAATAAATTGAACATGAGAGGTCCAGCGAAGGTTTTCGTGAAACCGGACGCCTAAAAATTTGATATCTGAAACTCGTTCTAGCGGTCCCGATTGAAATGTCACTTCATTGCTAACATTAACTGGTCTGTTAACAGAACTAAAAACAATTTTCCATATTTAAAACTGCGCGAACAAAACAAGGACCGAGCAAGAACACAGTAACACACACAAGCGCAGACTTCCAACTTTTATTCGAAAAGATTGCCACAGTCTTTTTATACCCTCTGTGGATACCATCAACACACCCCAAAACCATCCGTAACATTTAAAACACGTGCGCTTATCTCCTCTGAACGTCCCAAACAATCCACGACAATGACCAGGCGCCTAGCGGCACACAAGTGACTCAGAAACACGCGCAAATTTTACCTCAAAAAGACGAAGATCATGAGCCACGTGCCTTGTCCACGACATGTCGAACACGCCAAGAAGCACAGATAAAACAACGAAATGAAGACATAAACATGGTAAAAGGCAAAGGAGAGATCACTAAACCCTGAGAAAAAAATGCGAAACCAACAGGAACGTGGAAAAACAACCCTGAGGCCACTACATTGGAGCTAAAGAATAAAAAAAAATTAAAAGGAGCTAAAATTTAATAATCTCATACCTCAACGAACAAAAGCCATCTAAAACATGAAACAAGTGTAAAGTGAGAACCTAACCATACAAAGCTAAAAGGGTGTAATGAAACAAGTGTAAAGTGAGAACCTAACCAGAGAAAGCTAAAAGGGTGACGCATGAACCCTACAGGACTAAGAGGAAGGCGAACATCTAACCATGACGGTATGCCTTGCTCCCTTCTAGAAACTCGATTTCTTTATCAAACAGGTGAATTGACGGCGTGCTGACACATCGATCTGCGCTCTTGGCAATAAGAAAGGCCTGAATTATTTCTCTTTGTCTTCCCTCCCGCTTTCGCAAGGGATTCAGCATCTTCTAAAAGCGCTCCACAGTCGCGTTTTGCGCACTTCGCGCAGTGAATGGCCATATTGCTTCCCGATTTGCTTGACAAATTGCGCTCATGCTCACTCGCCCTTTCATTAAAGCAACGCCCTGTTATGCCGATGTACGTCTGGCCACACGATAAGGGAACTTGATAAACGACTTCAGAGGCGCACTGTGTGTACATGGTGCTGTGGCTTACTCTGCACTCTTGTCGCCTACCTTCACTATTCATCATGGCGCACACCCTAGACAATTTACACGGTGCCGAAAACACAAGCCGGACACCATATCTACCTGCAATTTTCTTTAGATTATGCGACACGCGATAAATGTATGGTATCACGCATACTGGTTTCTCTTCCTCTTCTCTGCGTCTTTGGTTCCCTTGTTTAATCCTTTGTAGCAGGTCTTCGCAAACACTAGAAACCAGTCGCCGCGGATAACCTGCGGCATACAGTCTCTCTAACTGCATATTAAGGCTGGATTCCTGATTATGCAAACATGACTTTTCAAGCGCAGAACGGCAAGCTAGGTGAACAATTGCCCTCTTCACTAACTTCGAATGAGCACTGTCATACGGAAGGAACTGCTTTTTCAATCGCGGATTGTAGGACCCACAGATATGTGAGCTTGTGAAGTGCAAGCTTACATCTAGAAACTGAATCCGACTGTCCTTAGGCAATTCATACGTGAAGTTAAATCCTGTTCCTTCTGCTTTGAAAACATTAATGACGTTGCTAACAGATTCGGAGAGACCAGAGGTGGAAGGAAGGTTAAGGACTACTAGGAAATCATCGACATATCTTAAGACGCGCAGAACATGAAGGTCACGAAGGCGATGTTCCGTGCGTCGGTCAAAGCAAGAAAGGAATATACTGCACAAAACAGGTGCGACGGAGAATCCTATGCAGATGCCACTTTTCTGCACGTAAAACTGCCCTTGATGGCATATCGCAGTCGAGCTTAGGTAAAAGTCCAACAGTTCCAGGAACTGTTCCGTAGACATGCCAACCTCATTCCGGAAGCTAACTTCACCATGTTCTTCGATATGTTGTCTGTCGGCTACAAACAAGGGATCATGGGGAATGGAGTAGAATAAGTCTTCTATATCTATGGAGAAGGCCGTGTTGGCGGAAGGGATGTTCTCTAGCGTGCCAAGAAGTTCTTTTGAGTTGCGGACAAGAAACGGGTCTGGTCCCACTACTTTGTTCAGGTGGCTCTTTAAGAAATCTGCCATCATTCTTTGCCAGCTGTCCTTCTCTGACACTATCACTCGAAGGGGGCAATCCACCTTGTGCGTTTTTCCAGTGAAAAACGCGTGCAGGAACCCCTTCTGGTCCGTCTTGATCTTTTTTGCCATTGAGTCGAGATTAACCTTCTTGAGGAGCTTCCTCGCCTCGCTCTTTTGCCTCTTCTCGGAAAACTCTACCGGTCGAAAATTCTTATTGATAGCCTGCATAGATTTAACTTCAGACATTCCTGCCGGCATGACAACAAACCCGCCTTCCTTGTCAGCCTGCATTATTGTAAGGCCTTCTTCTTTCAAGAAGCTGACAATTTTCTTCAACGGAGGCTTCTTAGGAGGTCCTTCACTTACTGTACGAAGTAGGCAGTCCATTCCATCCCCGATGACACGATCCTTGTCCTGGCTGCTTGCGTAGTGAGCAATTTGTCGCACTGTTGCTACAATAAAAGCGTTGCTTTAATGAAAGGGCGAGTGAGCATGAGCGCAATTTGTCAAGCAAATCAGGGAGCAATATGGCCATTCACTGCGCGAAGTGCGCAAAACGCGACTGTGGAGCGCTTTTAGAAGATGCTGAATTCCTTGCGAAAGCGGGAGGGAAGACAAAGAGAAATAATTCAGGCCTTTCTTATTGCCAAGAGCGCAGATCGATGTGTCAGCACGCCGTCAATACACCTGTTTGATAAAGAAATCGAGTTTCTAGAAGGGAGCAAGGCGTACCGTCATGGTTAGATGTTCGCCTTCCTCTTAGTCCTGTAGGGTTTATGCGTCACCCTTTTAGCTTTCTCTGGTTAGGTTCTCACTTTACACTTGTTTCATTACACCCTTTTAGCTTTCTATTGTTAGGTTCTCACTTTACACTTGTTTCATGTTTTAGATTGCTTTTGTTCATTGAGGTATGAGATTATTAAATTTTAGCTCCTTTTTATTTTTTATTTTTTATCTCCAATGTAGTGCCCTCAGGGTTGTTTTTGCGCGTTCCATTTGGTTTCGCATTTCTTGCTCAGGGTTTAGTGATCTCTCCCTTGCCTTTTACCATGTTTATGTCTTCATTTCGTTGTTTTATCTGTGCTTCTTGGCGTGTTCGACATGTCGTGGACAAGGCACGTGGCTCATGATCTTCGTCTTTTTGAGGTAAAATTTGCGCGTGTTTCTGAGTCACTTGTGTGCCGCTAGGCGCCTGGTCATTATCGTGGATTGTTTTGGACGTTCAGAGGAGATAAGCGCACGTGTTTTAAATGTTACGGATGGTTTTGGGGTGTGTTGATGGTATCCACAGAGGGCATAAAAAGACTGCGGCAATCTTTCCGAATAAAAGTTGGAAGTCTGCGCTTGTGCGTGTTACTCTGTTCTTGCTCGGTCCTTGTTTTGTTCGCGCAGTTTTAAATATGAACGATTCAGACCAACTAGCCCGCCAGAAGATACTTTTGAACTAAAAACAATGTAATTTGTTTTGCCAACATTTAACGCAAGTTCATTTGCGACAAGCCAGTCAGATATATTTCTGAGCCATAAATTTACACGAGGAATTAAGGAACCTAAATTTTCTGGAGAAAAAAATACGCTAGTATCGTCAGCATAAAGGATAACGGAAAGAGTTTGTGGGATGGATACAATGTCGTTAATATACAGGAGAAACAGGGTAGGTCCAAGGATTGAGCCCTGAGAGACACCAAATTTGATAAACTCCGGATCGGACGTGGCATTATTAACTGTAACAAACTGAGAACGATCTGACAGGTAGTTTTCTAATAATTTGAGTGAGATTCCTCGTATTCCATAATACGGAAACTTGCTAAGAAGTACATTATGCTTAATTGAATCGAATGCTTTGCTGAAGTCTAGGAAGACACCTAGTGTGTACAAATGATTTTCAATGTTTTCAATGAGTTCATATTTAATAATAAATGTTTTCAATGATTTAATAATAAATGTTCTCAATGTTTTCAATGAGTTCATTTTTAATAAATAAATAATAAGCAACACAGATTCAGTTGATTTCATCTTTTGAAATCCGTACTGGCTAGGGCATAGTATCCGGTTTTAACTCTCTCCTTTTTTATTTTTTTTATTTCAGCTTACTCACGTTACTTCACTCATTAGCCGCCTTTTTCTTGGCTTGCATGATCATTTCTTTAGATATCTTCAGATTGTTATTCCGTGACTCTGTCTTTATCACCCACATTCTAATTTCCTTTTACTCTGGTCATATTTTACTCATTCTAGCTTACATTTTCGTTTATGGTTTTAGGCTCCATGCTTTATTCTATTGGTTTTCCCCCAGCAACTCATATCCTTTTACTGTCGTCGCATTTCACTGATTTTATGTTGCATCATCTTTTGTAGATTTGGCTTCTATGTATTTTTTCTTTCGTGTATTTTTTTTGCTTCCAGCTGCACTTCTTCACCATGATATCAATGCTTGAACTGCGTTTCTACTTGGCAAGCTGTAACATTGCAAGCTACAACGATTACAGTTGTTGGCACGGAAGCGACTAAACTACGAACAGATACGGGGCGTTCATGGAGAACAATGATGGCGGCGAAACGGAAGTGGTCGAGAGCAAGTGCGTCTCTGGATCGTTCGGCGCTTCGGCGAAGTCGCCTGCAGAAGTGCTTTTCCTTTGCGTGACCTGGACTTCATGACCATGGCGCGGTCTCGTACAAGATAATACTTCATGCTTACGTCTATTCTCAAATCCAAACAAGAGTCTCATAAGGAGGGCAATTTTCTGTTAGGTGGGTTCGGGAAGAAATTTTTTTCTTCACTTGGGGACATTTTTTCCTAGACGGTGATTCCTCAGGGGACCTTTTTTCCAGGGACCTTTTTTCCGGGGATGTATGTTCCGGGGACGTTTATTCCGGGGACATTTCTTCCTACACTCCAACAGATGTGTGGCCGCTAAGGCGAAGCAAGAAATGAAATTCGTTAAAACAGATGCTTGGGCAAGTTGGTAACTCATTTTCACCGGAACAGCGCGCACTAAGACACGGACACGAAGGGAGACACGACACACACGAGCGCTGCCTACTTCAAGGAGTGGAGTGCTTGGAAAAGTCTGCACCGAAAAAGCCGTCTCGCCTTGTGGACAATGACGTGCGGCGTGCATTGTCCTTCTTGAAAGCAAACAATTTGAGTCTTTTGCAGAGCGATAAGGCAGGTGGCTTTGTAGTAGTAGAAAAGGGCATTTTTGATGAAAAAGCGCTGCACGCAGTGTCAAAAAACTTTGTTCCAGTCCGAAAAAGTGCGGTAACAGTAAAAACTAAGTTTATAGAATTCTGCAAAAAACTTGAACTTACGACGCTCGCCCGGGACATAGATAATAGTAGAGGCCAGTGCTTATCGGTTTTCTTCACAGCAAAGACGCACAAACCGGAAATACCTTTCAGAACATTAGTCAGTGAGTCCGGTTGTTGGCAGCACAATGTAAGCCTATTCTTGCAGAAGAGACTGAAATTGCTAAAGGTTAACGATGCACTTAGCACTAAGAGTTCGGAACATGTAGCGCGGTTTTTGGAAGGTAATGCAAATGTTGGGTACGCTTTTTAGTAGATGTAGAAGATTTGTTGTATTCAGTGCCACAGCGCGAGCTTTTGTATGCGGTGAAATCATGCATTGAGGAAAATGGTGAGCTCGGTTTGCAGAACGTTTCGGGAATTTCTGTGGGTACTTTTTTAAATCTTTTCGAATATTATCTTAAGGTCACTTTCATTGTTTTTAATGACCAGCCGTTTTTACAGCGGAACGGCATTTGTATCGGGTCCTGTGTTGCTCCAGTTCTCTGTGAATTTTTTTTATGGAGTATTGACAAGTCTCTAGACGACGTTTTTAGCAAGGGAAAGGTTTTAAAAGTGTTTAGGTACGTTGACGACTTTTTAGTGTTTTTAGCGCGTGACTCTTCCAGCCAGGATGCGATTGATGAAGTTTTAGATGTTTTTAAGCAATACGGACAAGGTCTTGGTTTTACACACGAGTTGCCCCACAGGAGCGTTCTGCAGTTCCTGGACCTCAAACTGGAGTTCTGCGTGCGGCATGTATGTTGGTCTTACCAACCTCGTGCAAAAAAAGGAACTTTTGCCGTACAAACCTGAGCATTCCAAAATTGTGAAAAGAAGCATTGCTTCCCTCTGCATGGAATCGGCTCTCAAAAAGTCGTGTGTGCATCAATTGCAGACAAGTTTTTACAATCAGGTCCGCCGGCTTTCGGCAGCAGGTTTCCCTGTGTCGCTCTTGACGGCGGTTGCCGAGGCCCTGACACGAAAGATGAAGACCTGTACGCCAAATATGAGGGGGACGAGTGGACGGGAAACGTTCAGGCCTGTGGTGGTGCCATATCTGCATATGATGTCTCATCACCTCAAGAGAGCTGCAGGCAGGCATGGTGTCCCTCTGGCGTTTTCTGCGTCGAATAAACTGGCGAAGCTGTGCGCCCGCACGTGCGGTGATAGAAGGAGTGGATGCCTAATGAGGCACGAGACTTCCTATATCCCTTGCGCCACCGGGGTGGTATATTCCTTCCCGCTATCATGTGGTAAGAACTGCATCGGGCAGACAGGGCGGTGCATAAACGAGCGACTCAGGGAGCATGCGAATGAAGTTAAGAACAGCACAGACAAAGGGGCACACCTTGTGTCCCATCTTAGTTCTCGCCGCAATTGCGCACCGCGACTTGACGAGAACGTGATACTAGGAAAAAGCAAGAATGAACACGCGCGGCTGGCTTTGGAAGCTTTCCACATAAATGAAAACGCTGGAGACTGTATCAGTGACACGTCCGTGGCTCTGTACGTAGCCGAAATCAATTTTTTGCGTTCGCGTCTGCGTTAACAGCCCTTGGCATGACTATTGTTGTTAAAGATTGTATTTGAGCATGCCTGGCCATGTGTATAAGTATGCTTTCCCAGGAAGAAGTAAACAGTTGTTAGTGCGTTTGTGTGTGTCTCTTTTTTGTGGTTCGGTTTGGTTTATGGGGTTTAACGTCCCAAAGCGACTAAGGCTATGAGAGACGCCGTAGTGGAGGGCTCCGGAAATTTCGACCACCTGGGGTTCTTTAACGTGCACTGACATCGCACAGTATACGGGCCTCTAGAATTTCTCCTCCAAAGAAATTCTTGCCGCCGCGGCCGAGATCGAACCCGCGTCTTTTGGGTCAGCAGCCGAGCACCATAACCGCTGAGCCACCGCGGCGGCACTTTTTTTTGTGGTTCGTCCCGTTGTTGCGCTACCTACACCTTCACAACATCATGTACCAACTAGGCCCAACCCAAGTTTTATTGAAGTACGGTTGTGTACCAACTTAATCATGGCGGCGCCTATCGAACCTTCTACTTTCTAATGTATTTGCGTTCCCTATTGCCTAGCCTGCAGGGTACGAGAGCTTCCAATTCCTTAGGTGGCTAATGCGGGGAGTTGGGCATGTTGGTACATGCTTTTTAGAAAAAGCAGCGCAAAGAAGACGTGGGGAAATACGAGACGACAAGGACGGGCGCTGAACTTAAAACAGCTTTTATTGTGAAATAGTTTCTTTTAGAAACATTCTGTACAGCCCTAGCTATATTTCACACATGAGCAAATAGGTCAGCTCTTTTTGGCAAATGAGGACAGAGGCGGTGCTGACACAGCCCTTCCCTAGACTACATATCTGTTCAGTATCTATGATTTTTCTTGTGCTGCGTTCTTAGCTCTATATGTAGTCTGGGGAGAGCTGCGTCAGCACCGCCTCTACCACCCTTTCCAAAAAAAAGCTGACCTATTTGCACATGCGCGAACGATAGCCTCTGCTGTACAGAATGTTTATAAGAGTAAATACTGCTGAGGATCAGATAACAGCAGATTTGTTGAAAGATGTAGGAGCGAATGTAATCATCAAGTTACTGAGAGATGCAGTCGAGCACAGCAATCGGACATCCCGCCAGTACCGAAGAAGGAAGTAAAGACAGCCTTAGGAACAATGCAAGGGGGGAAAGCAGCTGGTGAGGATCAGGTAACAGCAGATTTGTGGAAGGACGGAGGAGTGATTCTGCTCGAAAAACTAGCCACCCTGTATACGCAATGCCTTGGGACATCGAGAGTGCCAGAAGCTTGGAAGAACGCTAACATTACCTTAATTCATAAGAAAGGAGACGTCAAGGACTTGAAGAATTACAGACCAATTAGCTTATTTTCTGCTACAAGGTATTTACTAAGGCAATCGCTAATAAGGTCAGGACAACCTTAGACTTCAATCAACCAAATGATCAGGTAGACTTTCGTAAAGGATACTCGACAATAGACCATATTCACGCTATCATTCAGGTGATAGAGAAATGCGCAGAATATAATCAGCCGCTTTATATAGCGTTCATTGATTACGAAAAAGCATACGACTCAGTAGAAACCTCAGCAGTCATGCAGGCATAGCGGAATCATTGCATAGGAGAGTTATGTGAAAATATTGGAAGATATTTATGACGATTGCACAGCTACCATAGTTCTCCATAAAGTCAGCTATAAAAATCCAATAAGGAAACGTGTTCGGCAGGAAGACGCGATCTTGCTTACGCTATTCACTGCCTGTTTAAAGGAGGTATTCCGGGGCCTGAAATGGGAACAGTTCGGGATAAGAGTTAATGAAGAATACCTAAGTAATTTGCGATTCGCTGACGACATTGCCTTGCTAAGTCACTCAGGACATAAACTGCAAAGCATGATCAATGAGTTAGACAAGCAGAGCAGAATGGCTGGGCTAAAAATTAACATGGAGAAAACCAAAGTAATACTCAACAGTCTAGCAACAGAACAGCAGTTCGCAATTGGTGGTGAGGTGCTGGAAGTAGTAAGATAATAAGTCTATTTAGGGCAGGTAGTGAAAGCTGATCCGGATCATGAGAGGGAGATAACTCGAAGAATAAGAATGGGGTGGAGCGCATATGGCAGGTTCTCTCAGATCATGAATGGCAGTTTACCAATATCCCTCAAGAGAAAAGTATACAACAGCTGCATCTTACCGGTACTCACCTATGGGGCAGAAACGTGGAGGCTAACAAAGAGTGTTCAGCTTAAGTTTGTGGGGATCCATGCTGCCCCTCGCCCGCCGGATGCACCCTGCTCTCTCTCGTGGCCTACCGCTGCTCTTCCTCCGGCGGCCCCCGACTGGGCACAGCAGCGGAGGGAGCGGAGGGGAGGCGCCCGCGACTACGCGTCGTCACGTGGGCAGCCCTCCTTACCCACCCCTCTCGGTTTCGGCGGCCGCACGGGCCGCGCGCACGGGACGCTGTCTGACGAGAGAGTTGACAGCGAGCCTTGAGAGAGAGCGGACGCGACATCAGCGGCGGCCCAGGTGACCCGAACTGTTATGTGCCTGTATCCCGTGCCTGTGACCTGTGCCTGTTGCCTGCTGCTGCTGCCTGCGCGCGACCGAGGAAAGACATTGGGAGATCCCAATTAAAGGTTTTGCCTGAGGGCTTATTCCTCGGAGGTGTGTTCTTCGCGGCCACAGGTGTGGTCGAGCTAGCGGAGTGGCGTTGGCCCTGAGTTCAGGGTCCGAACCGTGCCAGTAACCCCACAAGTTTATAGACACCGCAGCGAGCTATGGAAAGAAAAATGATTGGTTTAACGTTAAGAGATCGGAAGCGGGCGGAGTAGGTGAGAGAACAAGCGCGGATTTATGACATCCTAGTCGAAATCAAGAGGAAGAAGTAGGCTTGGCCAGGGCATGTAATGCGAAGGCAAAATAACCGATGGTCCTTAAGGGTAACGGAGTGGATTCCAAAAGAAGGCAAGCGTAGCAGGGGTGGCAGACAGTTAGGTGGGCGGAGGAGATTAAGAAATTTGCTGGAATACGATGGCCGCAACTCGCGAAGGACTGGGTTAATTGGAGAGACATAGGAGAGGTCTCTGCCCTGCAGTGGGCGTAGTCAGGCTGATGATGACGATGACTTTACAAACTGAAGCCTGTTGTACGTTCAGCGCCCGTCCATGTCGTCTCTTCTTTGGCCACGTCCTTTTTTGCGCTGCTTTTTCTACAGGTGGCATCTGCTTCTATTTTGTTGTGCTTATTATCATTAGCCAAAATTCCAATTATCAACGCACATAACGGGAAATCATTTCCCTATGCTTCCCTTGGTTTAAATGACTGCTGGCTTCCTTCTTGTGTATAGTGAAAAAGAAGGGAATTTGTCATTAACTCCTCGTCATGTCTCTAGCGTGGTGGTTTATAATTTGTGCGCTGCACTCGGCCAACACAGCTGAGAGTTATTAGCGGCTCATGAAAAATGCTCCATCCATTGGCTTTCATTTCCTCTCGCGCGCTCACATCAACGCATAAAAAGACACGGTAAAAACCTGCGTCACACGAAAACGTGCATCGAAAGACGGCAATCGTTTGTACAGCTGCCGTTGATCCCAGGAACAACGAAAAAGAGACGGAACGAGAGCAGTGCCATCTGCTGTTGTATTTATGGTGAATGCAGCTGCAGCGCCTCAAACTTACCGCTCTATTTGCAGTATTTCACTATCTGCTTCGCATGTGGCCTGTAAGCACTCATCTGGGGGCACGATGCTTTCGTCTTGCTCAAGCACTCCATACGGAGAGAGGCATTTACCTGCAGGAAGAAAAAAAAATGTTTTCATGGTGGATTTTTGAAAACTTACAACAGCAACTCCGTTCTAAATATGTCACTTTTGTATTAGTGGCTTGTCGTGTTATTCGTGCAGCATAGTGAACCAAGACATGAGTGTTGGAATACGAATGAAAACGCGAACACTTTCTGTTCAGGTACAGGCACAGGAAAAAGGGAGTAAACAGTAGAGCTTTGCGTTTACCTCTTCAACACGTACTGACTAGCTCCTTCAAAAATCTTTCTCTTTTCTTGCAACTGAACTTATACTCCGCGTAAAACTGTTTTACTCGGTATTCTTGGTGCATGTCTCTGCGGCTCCATCGTAGCTCAGGGGCATTTTTTCCTTTTCATCATGACAGCAGCCGGGCTCTGCAACCAATATTTTTGCTGCACTTCTTCCTTCCTTTCTGAGGGAAAATTTCTCTTGCGGTGCTATTTCCAGCGCAGAAAAGGCCCACTAAGCTAAATGATGTCCGTCTAATTGAATACCTTCTCGATTCTATGAAAGATCAATGGGCTATGCATAATATCGTACCTGTGCGTGCGTACCATTCTTGATTAGAACAGAACATTGCTAAGAAGAAAAAAGAGCATCGTGAATAAGCATGGATAAGGCCAGGAATATTACTCCGTGCAAACAATTAACGCAGTTCTCGTGCTGTATCTTGTTAGCCCTCAGGACCTAGGTAAAACAGAATAATCGACGTTTAAGAATCGCTGCCGTCTATATATCATCAGGCACTTATACGCAACACTAGCCATGTACGACGCAGATGCCCGCCAGCCTTTCGCGACAAAATTCTCGTTGATGGAATAGCTGTTACCGGGAGGCTTTGCCAAATGAGCTTCACTAGTCCCTCCGTAAGCACAGGCGGGTGAGCGCGCGCCGCACCCAAAGGTAGCGCGAGGCGCCCGCACGGAGTGGTCATGTGAACGGTCCTTCGGCGGCATCAGTAGCCGATGATTCAGCACCGCCTTCCGCTGAGTGGCGGCGCCCACTCAGGCAAACAGCCGGAGGCGGCGGCTACGATGGCACACCCTCGGAGACACCATTGGACCCACGATACTAGCCGCCGGCATGATTGGCCGGGCAGCGACACTCATAATTACTTTTGAATGCAGCATTGTACCCAAGAAAGTCTGTCACCGAGCCATGATCTCATGCATGCCCCCCAAAACGGACTCGTGTTCCCTATGCCTGGTGTATGATCAATATGCCGACAAACGCCCCAGTAGGTCAACCGTTACCAGATGCCCTGTCTCCACGAGACAACTCAAACAGACAACTCAAACTATTATTGCGTTAGCAATAGTACTGTAAGTTTCGCCTCGTCGCGTAGCCCCGGTCGGTAGGGACGGATGACCTTGAACAGCGTTGCTTCAGCCGCACTCCGCCAGATGGCAGCGACGTCGGCGCGCGGCAGCGACGCCGAGCAGGTTTCCCTCTCTACGGCAGATGGCGCCACTAGGAGGTGCGCCACTTCTGGCCTTCGAAGCCGGCGTTAGCAACATTGGCGCGCAGTGCATCGATGGCATTCGAATGATATCGGTCAAGCAATTAGCCGAATTTCTGGTTACACCACATAAATAACACCCAGTAGAAAATTGGTCCAGTGGGGGCATCGAACTAGGGTCTCCGGAGTGCGAGACGAGCGCGCTACCCACTCCGCCATGCCAGCTCGATGGTTTGGAATGAACAAAGGCGCGTCTAGTGAATACCGTGTCTTCGTTCACTCCCATTTTCCTCCCTTCCCGTTACGGCGAGGTTAAGGTGTCCACCGTGATATGCGAGACAGACATATTTCCTTTCCTCAAAAACCAATTTACCGACGAGCAAGGCGTACAGCCGAACGGGCGATGGCGTTCCGTAGACTTCCTGGCAGCGTGGCGGAATGGTCACGTGACCAAATATGGCGGCGCCCATGATCCCACGCTGTAAAGCGTCTATAATCTATAAATGTGCGCTTGCCTTGGCGTGAATGCTTTGCTATGCAGTCCTCTAAGGAGAAGTGGCAGCGAAAGCAAGAAGCGAGAAAGCGACAACGTGCACAAGAGACGCCAGAGCAGCGTGAAGAACGTCTTACAAAGCGTCGTGCTAAGGATGCAGCTCGACGACAACGTTATACCTCGCAGAGTGGTTCCACGTCATCGGTCACCGATGAATCTCAACTCCTGACTGCACAGGAACGCCGACAGAGGCTCCATTCATGCCCAGTTGTTCATGTCGGGCTCCTGAAGCCTTGTTATGGACGACAACGGGCGCTCCGTATTTGCAGTTTCAGTGTTTTTCTCTTCTGTGTTTACCTGCTATTTTCTGCATTCCTTTTATTTTGTTCCAAAGCATCGAGCTTATGCTTATTTGAGAGGGGAGCAATGCCACCGATCTTTGTACTGTTTGCTCGTTCACGCTCAAAGCCGCCGGAAGGCGGCTTTATCATTTTGTTTGCGACGTGAGGTGCGACCAGACTTATTTCGACTGACCGTGGCGACGTGCAACTGCTTCCACACTTTTCGAGGTTGTTGTAGTTGGTTTTGGTTCCTTATTTCAAAGGTTCCTTGCGAGCTTTGAATTGAGCGCGGCAGAGAACTGCAGGCATTTTTTTCGAAGACCATCGAGCACGCTTGGTGCTACGCCGCCGCCGAGTCATTCAGTTCTTTGGGGGCACAGGTCTGCCGAACGAACAGTACCTTTACGAATCCGTTTTCTCTGTCTTTCTGAATGCCGTCATCCCTACGTGACAGTATAAATCAAGGGCATGCCAAACAAACTTCCACTGTTTTTCGTCGGGCACCTTTTTATTCTGAACTATTATTTTTTTGGAATGCCAATACCTTGGAAAAAGCATTATTCTGTGTCAAAAACGTTGCTGAAACCGAACAGGGTGAAAAAAAGAACCTGCAGCTAGCTAGCTAATCAAATCATTTATTCCAAGAACTGTACAGTAAAAGCAAGAGGAATATGCACAATATGCACTCAGTGGCCAGCTGGCGTAGGTATAATCTTTTACAGCCTGGTCCGTTTCAGCTCTCTTTTGTTTCATTAATAGAAGTACTGTGTTTTTTTTTTAATTTTGTTTTTGGGGGTGGGGGGGGGGGGGCGGGGGGTGCCTTTTACTGGTTTCAGCATATTGGTTCCCGTTCGCGTTTTCTTCTTACATGCTATATGAACAGGAATTTCTCGTGCTGCAGTGTTCGTCACATGGAGAACAACAACCTGGCGACTTTCCTTCCAAGGGATCTACTGAACAGCAAAATGGGATGATATTTTCTCTGCCGTGCGTAATGAATTCTCTTTAAGCGCTCGTATTTTAAGCGTGTTCATCTGAGTTCGTGTCTGTGTAAGTTGCCTGAATGCTGCACACAAACTGAGCGCCTTCTCTTTTTCATATCGTTTTTGATAGGGTACTCATTTTCTCTTCAGCAAATGCAATTTTTTCCTAAAGTCAGATTTCTGCTCAAAATAATCTTTCATTTAAATAAGAATTGATGTTTGAAACGTTACTGAAATGGTGTAGAATTGCTGTTGTGTGGCTGAAATGTTGAGATGTTGAATTGGCGTTGTACTGAAACCAGTTTTATTGCTCGCATCACAGTGATATCTAGCATTTGTGTTTTATTATAGCAGTCTAATGAATTAGACATTAAAGCGCGAGAGCTTTCCAATGTCTTTCTAACAGACAGCCTAATACAAAGCAACTTTAGGCTGAAAAACACATGCAGTGATTCTGCCTTCTAGTGTAAGTCAAGTATCATTTAATACATTTTCTGTGTCTTCATGTGGAGGAGGCATTTTCATGCAGTCAAAACATAATTTATTTCCTTATGTGTATCTTGCAGCCCAGAGTAATTGCACTCGATATCTCATCGATTAACACCACAAATTAAGAAAACGACATTCCCCCACACCTTCCTTGGTTTCAGTGAATGTTAGCTTCTTTAATAAGGAACGACTAGGAAGATGTACAAGTGGCAGTCTCTCTTTTTTCTTTATGAACATGTGTTATTCAGCATAAATGTGGTTTGCGTCAAAAGATTTGTCACAAAAACATTAGAAAGCATTTGTGCTTTGATGTTTAAGTTCTTCGATAGGTAAAAATAAAAGGCAGATGGCGGATATCCTGAAATGCGAGTCATAATGGTTGTTTGAGCACAACGGCAATTCAACGGCGGGGGTTTGAATATTTCAGCAGCACAAAAGTTGCTCAAAAACATTTTAATGATATTTTAGTTTTCGCTTTTAGTTTTTATTTATGTATAATTTTTATTTATTTATTTATTTATTTATTTATTTATTTATTAGTACCTCAAAGGCCCACTAGGGGCATTGCATGAGGGGTGGGCATACATATCATTGAAGAAAAAAATCAGTGATGAATGATTTGAAGTATTCCAGGCCAGGATGGATGAAAGCTTCAGCGGGGAGGTCGTTCCAGTCTCTTGCGGTCTGGACGAAGAAGGATTTTAGGTGCGCAGAAGTAGATGCTCGAGGTGTATGAACAGCTTTCGGATGACTGATGCGAAGTGAAAGGCGGTATGCAGGGGTGATAACAGATTGGCTGAAATGCGAATGATAAAACTTGTGGAAAAGGCAAAATCTGGCTATTTTTCGACGGGATTCAAGGCTGGGGAGGTTAGCTTTTGTTTTCAATGCTGTTACGCTCGTATGATATGAGTAATCAGAATATACGAATCTTATCGCGCGGCTCTGGACGCACTCAAGGGTTTTGGCTCGGTTAATTTGTTGGGGGTCCCAGATTGAGCATGAATATTCAAGTTTAGGACGGACAAGAGTTAAATAGGCGGACAGTTTTACGGAAGCAGGTGCCAAACGCAAGTTACGCTTTAGATAACCAAGAACACGGTTAGCTTCGTTGGTTATGTTCATTATGTGGGTGGTCCAAGAGAAATCCTGTGTAAAGCTAATACCTAAATATTTA
The DNA here is from genome assembly GCF_055824585.1 of Amblyomma mixtum. NCBI lineage: Eukaryota > Metazoa > Arthropoda > Arachnida > Ixodida > Ixodidae > Amblyomma > Amblyomma mixtum. Next base: position 370,109,666 of record NC_143014.1, on the reverse strand, counting down.
TATGAAGATGCGTGTGTTATATCTTGGATTCAACAAACGTAACGCTGATAAAACAACAAAATATACTCTCAAGTAGAACCAACGGAGTTTCAGTGATAAAGCATGGGCTATTTCTTTTCCGAAATTTCACGGCCGGTGCAACGTTTCGACAATCCCATTACAACAAAATTTTAACCCAATTTCTCAACATTGACCAAGAATACACGTGTGAATTTTCAAGAAAATGTTTTGTAAGAGACAGCTGCGTCAAAACCGCACGACAACTGTGGCTGGTATGGCAAAAAACAAGCGCGCACACGTAGCCGACGAGATCGTAGAAAGAGACAAAAAAAGTAACCGAGCGCTTGAAATCAATGCTGATAAAAGGCGAGCAGCCTAAGCAATTAAGTCAGGAAATGACGAGATACCCTGGCCTAAGCTAGCAGTAGCCGAGAGCTAAAGGCAAGCAAGCCGCAGAATAGCCAAGGTGGATGGCATAAGAGCCGCTGGCCGATATTGTGAGAGAACGCGGGCGTACTTTATTAAACAGAGTTGTACTTTCAAACCAAATGCACACACTTAAAACATTTTTGAAAGAAGTAACTCAATTGCGTATGAAATTACAAATATGCAAAGAATTGTTTTACTTATATTTTTTTTGTGCGCAAACTTCATATTGGCGCTGCAGTTTCGCTGCCTTACTGATGTCGCCGGCTAGTGGTTCCAGACGGCATTCGATCTGTGTAAGAGCTTACGCTCTCAAATGCATCTCTTACCTGCACCCACCAGAAGCAGCACCGAAACAGAGACGCAATGGGACGGCGATCAATGCGAAACCGAAATGTGCAGCTAACGCAGATATGTCGCACCACATCGTACGCCACCTGTGCATTTTCGCTCGTAGTACAACATAATAGAAAGGCTTTTCTCGCGACGTATAGCTCAGACAAACTTTTGAACTAAGTTCACGTCCAATCCATTATTTTAGTGGGAAACCATTCGTACGCTCACCGACACCGACCATGAATCGTGAGTCGATCTTTCTTGTGCCGTTACCAAGCAACAGCGACGCGATGTTAAGCTAAACAGAAATCAAATCAATATCCAAGACTGGGAGTTGAACCCACGCCGGCGCGAACATATCAGCTTCGCAGGCAGCTGCGCGAAAGCACTAGGCTATCATACATCTCGTGTTAAAATGCAACACACTCCTGCACTTTGCATTGGACGTCGGCGTCATCAACTTCAATCTTCGGCGCAGCTTAACCTTTATCGTAGCTTAACCTGAGTGATATCGTTGCCAGACGTGCCGCCGGCCCATCAAAGCAAAACCATGAGCCAACCAGCCTAAACACATGCTTTCGCACGACTACTCAGTTTACCTACGCTAAAACCCTACCTATTTTTTTTATTCCTGCAATCCCACCCCTCTCGTTATACCCCCTCCCACCCTCCCACCCACGTACAGTACTTAATGTAATAAAGAGAAGTAAAGCGAATGCTGATAACGAGGCCTTCCTGCATACGCCCTTTTGCCAGAGTTGGCGACGTTCTGTATTTTAACTCATTCGTGATGCGCCTCCCTAATTCAAGACGCTGTGACAGTGCCTGGCGTTCCATGAAATGGTTTGTCGGTTGCCTGAATCTGAAGACGTTTGTGTCTCCTCTGAAACATGATCCAAGTCTCAGACAGTGGCCCTATGTGCGCCGACTCGGTTTTGAACAAGATTAGGTTGCCATAATGAATGAAATAAAAAAAAGCCCAGTAAATTTACCTTCACTTACTGGAACTTGCATTAGGAACACGGACGTGTCAACCTGGCCCAGGTTGATGAAGCCGCATATAACCGCCACTAGAAGCAGGGTTCGCGTAAACTCGAAGTCCTTCATTGCCCGTAGGTTCTCGACCAAGCAAGAATTCTGCAAAGCGGCGTGCCGCCGACAACCAAATAGTTTTCCCTGAGAGCAGTACCTAAAATCTAGCCTCCTTAGGTCTGCAATGGAATGACCACTGCGCTTCGGCCATATTCAGTTTAGCTGGGCTTTTGTCGTAACTTCAACGCGAGCAGACGGACGACCATGCCAGAGACAAGGTCGGTTCTATCGTGTATTTTTGCTTCTGCGGGACAGAAGAGCGCTGAATAGCCTAGTTCGTGACTTCCTTGTACTGCGACATTCAATGAATTCATTGAATTCCTTCATAGCTTTGAGACTATAAATTGGCTCATTCAATAGCCGCCTTTGAGCGCGCAAGGCCCTAGGGGCCAACCAGGATTTCGCAAACTGCGGTGCCTGAAAGAAAATGTGAACCCTCGCCTTGCCCCCTCCCACCCCTTGGTTGTCTGAAAATGCATGGCGAATGGTCACAGCTACTAATATATTCACAAAGTCCTCCTCAGATCGGAGAAAAGGAAGGTTAGAATGGAGCTGTTGCGTCGGATTTCGTGGCAAAGGCCAGGATCCAACTTTCATTCGCGGTTAGCACTCATTGAATTGGCAGCGAAGAATTGCAGTCCGTGAAGCTTCCACGTGAATAGCCGTGTATAGAAACGAACTTAAGAGCCGAGTCTCTCTATTGACTATTTCGAAGGCTGCACTCACCATCGACACTGGGCTCTGCAAGGCGCAACCCTTATACAAAATATATTAGTCGAGAGAACAAGCCACGACTGTGACAGTTCTAAAACTGCACACCCGCGGCATCGTTTTTACGAAGCACAGGTGCGCAAAAATGTGGCCGAAATATCAAGCAGCGCCAGTGTGCCCGTGCAACAATGCAGCACAGGTACCAAAAAGAGATTATAGAAGTAAACTGAATGTCGAGGATGGGAAATAAAATTAGGAGATCGCTTAAGCTTCACCTTAAGAGTAGACGCGATAGCGCCTTCTCCTCCTTTTTCCTCTTCTCATTCCTTTTATTTCTCACTTCTCACCTAAATTCAAGTTGCAGTCGTAGTTCGTCAGCACATCGTTCTCCACAAACCCGATGCCACGAACACCAGCATAGCTTCCGCGCCGAACGAACGGCAGCAAGCCGCAAGCTTCGTGGGGGACGCGCCTCTGATGTGCGCTGTGTTCTTCGCCGCTCTCGGTGTGATTCCTGCGTCCCCGCACGGCCCCACTGCACCCGAACGAGATGATCGGGAGGCGCTGCCGTCGCGCGCTATTTGTTGAGGCAGTGGCGTACATTGCGAGAACGAGAAGAAGGGAGTGGTTTTCGTGAGCGCCGCCTGATGGCACTACGTGCGCGCCAAGCGAAGAGGAAAAAGAAGCGGATACGTACTTTGTTACTCGCTTAACTGCGGCTCCTGTAATTTCCATGCTCATAATTACTAATATACACCACAGTACAGGTCTCTTAGCACCCTTCTAAGACAGTACCATGTGCACTAGACGAGCCTTTGGTAATTCCAAAGAATAAGTGCTGGCTTGGCGGAGTGGTTAGCGTATTCGTCTCGCACTCCGGAAACCCTGGCTCGATTCCCCAAGTTCGCCAGTTTCGTACTCGGTTTTATTTATTAATGCTTCTGGGATTTTTCGCTCAAGACCAACGCCGCCGACGCCGACGCTGACGACGACACCGGCTTTTCTGTGAGACGGGGCCCTTGACGCTATTGCGTTAAAATTAACGCCTACTGGCTACATACACGTGAAGGCACAGACAGCGAGAACACACTTCAGTGCGCTGCTTGTTTGTTAGCCACGAATTTGGTAGTCGGTGGGGTCAGGGCAATACTAGAAAAGGTACGAGCGTCGAGAATTATTAAGAAGTCTAGGTAGCCAAAAGGCCCAAGAACAATGCAACGTTTCTTCTCGACTGCCAGCGTTGCCGGAGGGGAAATTCCGGCGTGTGGAGCGGGACGACATAAGGAGACGCAGATATGCGGTGATTGCAGGTCCCAGCATCTGTGCTAGAAATGCCTCGCAGGTGCGGATCCGTGGGGACCAATGACTTGCCGCGCTGTGGCATCAATTGCCGAATCAATACGGGCTGCTTTGCCCGACAAAGATGCGGACCGTTTCTGCGAAATGAGGAGCGCCGCTTCGATCACCACGCCGCGGTCCCCCTTAACCTTAAAGTATACGTTCAAGTCACCGCTGAATACGGTACAGTACCTCTCCGCACCCCCGTCTGGAGACGCCACTTCCAGGGTGGCGAGAATAGGGAAATGTGAAAAGCGGCCGCGGAAGCGCGACCCCATAGCGCGCCAATGTCGCGTGGCAGCACTGACGGCAGTGACAAGCCGCGCGCACGGAATGAGCGTACTGCCCAGAAGAATTTCTCCTGCCGAATTTTGGGAATCGTAGCACTTTTAGTGAAGTGAAGTCTTTATTTCATAGCAAAGTGTACAAAAAGAAGTACTGGTCAATCTAAGCACATAGTGCTTGTTAGAAGACCAGGCAGCCAGTGTTGCATCCTTAAACTAGGATATAAAACAATATACATTCACAATATTCACATAACGGGAAAAAATAATAATACAAAGTAAATACAAGTAATACAATCCTATGCGAACAAAATCTAAAAACGAGAAAATATTAGAAAAAAAAAACAAGAAAAAGAAACCCGTCAAATTTCCCACTTGGCAAAAAAAAAAAAAAAACAAAAAATCACACATTACAAGACAAAGTTGAACACTATTTCCTTACTTCTCTCAGCATTGCAGCTCGTGATTTTAAACCGTACAGTATCTCACTTAGCCGCCGCGGTGGCTCAGTGGCTATGGTGCTCGGCTGCTGACCCGATAGACGCGGGTTCGATCCCGGCCGCGGCGGCTGGAATTTCTTTGGAGGAGAAATTCTAGAGGCCCGTGTACTGTGCGATGTCAGTGCACGTTAAAGAACCCCAGGTGGTCGAAATTTCCGGAGCCCTTCACTACGGCGTCTCTCATAGCCTCAGTCGCTTTGGGACGTTAAACCCCATAAACCAAACCAAACCAGTATCTCACTTAGTTCATTGAATATCTGAGGTACATAATAATTTCTGGCTTTCTTTCCATAGTTTGTAAAGACTCGTGGTTTAACATATTTCTCAGTTTTTCGTAGTAATACATCTTTCTTTACTAATAGCTTAAAATTGTTAGAATAATAGTAGCGGGTCAACACAGCATACTTAAATAGCTCATGCCCTGGAAGCATTCCTAGTATGCGGTATTTCTCATGTGTCTCTATATGTTCCCGTTCCGTTCCATAGGCTATGCTATTGACAATTCTTTTAATTATTCGGTCAATATTTTGTTTCTTGTGGTCAGAACACGTACCATACAAGGTGATACCGTATGTGATAATTGTTCCGGCTAATGACTTATATACAGTTCTTCAAATGTTGACAGGGCTTTTCCCTCGAAGGTTGTACATCATGGCTGCGACAGCCCTCAGTTTTCTGCAAACGTAATTGACATGGTCACTCCAGGATAGGTGCTGGTAAAAAAAATTCCTAAATACTTGACCACTGGCTCGAACTGTAATGGTTGGCAGATGCATAAACTACAATTACAAGAATGCAAATATATGTCCCTATTTAACGAAAGCGCCTTATGAGGATTTCTGAAGCACATTAATTTCGTTTTATGTGCATTTATAAAAATTAAATTATGAGCGAACCAATCTACTATCGCTGATAAGTCCTCTTGATAGCTTTGATATCCCGTATTATAATCCTGAATTTCCAGAGCAATTGCAGTGTCGTCTGCGTACTGGAAAATTTTTGATTTCAGCGGTAGCAGGCCGAGGTCGGAAACATATATGTTGAAAAGTATCGGTCCGAGGGTGCTCCCTTGGGGCACACCAAACTTTATTATTTTAAGTTCAGTGCATGTCTCTTCTAGCTTAACGCACTGAAGTCGGTCGGAAAAATAATTTAGAAAAAAATTGATAAAAGCGTCCTCTGAAACCTAGCTTCATTAATTTCTTCAGTAATAAGTTGTGTTCTACAGTGTCCAAAGCCTTGCTTAGGTCTAAAAATAGAGCTAAGACTACGTTATTATTTTCTATTGATGCGGTTATATAGTCGGAGAATTCCTCTAGCAAAGAAGCTGTGTTTTTATTTTTTAGTGGCCACCTATAGTGGCCATTCCCTGCACTCAGTCGATGCATGTCTGCCTGCCTGAGAGTGTTCACCAACGCCACTCTCGTCCATAGTGGCGGACGTAGCACGTCCTGTATTACCGCAAGTGTGATGTGGTAATACAGGACGCCACACTCGATCACACCCGGACGTCACACACACCACAGTCGCTGTAATACATTACGTACTATGTCGGACGCTATGTACGAGGGTGGCACTGGTGAACACTGTCAAGGTTAGGTTACACGCAGACATAAATACTCTCGAATGCAGAACATTGGACAGCCGTCAACGTAACTCCGTTGGTAGACCACCGTTGGTACGGAGTTCGTGGGCTTGGATTCCACCGGCGGCAGGCGCTTGTTTTTCTTCTGCTTTGTAATTATCTTTTAAGTAATTACTCTATTAATCTCCCATTGACGAAAACCACATAATAAAAAGAAAGAAAAGCATCTCACACGCACAGAGGTTTCGGGGACTGTTGGCTTCCATCAGACATGTGTGTTTCTCTGAAGCCTCCCTTGTGTTAGTGTGCCCACCTGCCATCCGGGTTGTGGGCAAACTGCTTACCGCGACAGGTAGCAGTTCAATTAATGACTTGTCGCGAGAGATCGCTCGGGCACTGCAACATAGGTCTCAGGAGCCCCATCGACTGCAGCCCTTGCCAATGCAGGGGAGTGGTGTACCGCTTAAACGCTGCGCCAGGAATACTATGAAAACTTCCAGGGATCGATGAATGTAAAGTAGAGAATGACTAAGTCTACATATATGAACATTAACTCATTATCGATATCTTATCAACTTCCACCCGTGAACTATAGATATGAACACCGGCACCGAAGAGAAAACGAAACGTTAGTGCACCTAATTCGCTTGAAAGAATGTCGTACGCCAAAAAAGGACGAAACAGGAAGGAAAAACACAGAACAGGAAAGAGGCGCAACTTCCAACTTTAACCCATTAGGGACCAAGAAAAATCTAACATAGGGATTTTCTTCATTTTTAGCACATAATACTCTCATATAAAGAAAAAGAGATTGCTGAAATTTCGTCATGATTGCTTTATTCCTTCCAGAGGTTACACAGGTGTACTTTTTATAGTACACTGGGTCTTCCCCATAGCACATGTGGCTACTTCACTGCATTCCTATTGGTGGCGTGAATTTTGTTATTATGTCTGCGATTTTTACGCAGGGTGATATAACACTTCTTGCAGGCCCTCATGAATATTTTCTGGCTATACTGGTACCGCAGTTATCCTACTTTGCACGGAAAGCTTTCTCCTTTTCAAAGAATATCAGATACGATCGAGCCAGAGTGTCTGCGAACCGCTGGTCACTGCATGTCATGGTGTAGATAATAATGAGTAACGTTCTTACCAAAGCAAAAATAGTGAGCAGGCTCGTCTCTAGCAATTTGGCAGAATGTTCAGGCTTTCACAATTGCAAAGTTGAGCTTTGGTGTCAACAACCAATATCACTTTTTGTCCCTGTTGATGATATACTGGCAGTAGATGGCTTGATGCGAAAGGTCAACACCTGCCATACCACTGTTGTAATAGGAAATGAGTTTTGGCTTTAAAAAAATCTGTTTTGCTTGTGCTATAGGCAACCACCACTCTACAAAACACGTAGGCTCACTGCTGTTATAGTTGCAAGCCATAATTACTATACTGTTGATCGTAGACTTCAATAGAGGCATGTAACCTATACTATTGAAGCAAGAATCGATGTTTGATGGCTGCTTCTATTTCATCGCTTTCTTTGGCCCGAGTGGACACTTCCTAAAGCCGTTTTGGCGAACGGTTCCTCTAGCCCTAAATTGCTCCCAGTGGAGCGTTACAAGAATGTCTTGAGAGGTAAAAAAATGACAAAAAAAGATGAAATGGTCACTAAGCGTTGAAATCACCTCAGGTGACGACAGGACAACACGCGCTTCCAAAAGTTTCATTTCTGAACTCAAGTACTTTCCGCAGACGATGTGAATGGCATAACAGTAACTGTCTGCTCTGCAGAACCTTCAGTTCTTATAACCAAACTTTATTACAACCAATTAAAATCATACCATCATCCTACTCAAGACCGCTAGCGGCAAGTACAGCAGCCTCGGAGGCCTTGCTGAAGACAAAGTGATTTTTTCCGAAAAATTGGCAGGAACCATAATATCTATGAAATGGAATAAATAGGCGCCGTTCTGCACACAGGAAGACCCAGTGTACTATAGGAAGTACAGCAGTATATAAATCATCACAGAGCAAAAAATGCCAAAGGTGCGGGACATTCAAAGCATCCGTTGTTTACTTTCGTCTTTCGTGCTGCTCTATACTTGAAACTAGCGTAATATGTACATAAATACGGCCGTGAGAAAATTATAAGCAAGCAACTACTGGTGCAGTTCGTGGGAAACAAACATCCTGAAGTTTCACCACGGAAAGCTGACATACTGAGCAGAGGAAGTGCGCCAAATTAGCTAAGGGTGGTTGGCCAATCCCCTGTTGACAAAAGCATGCCCTACTTGAAAAGAAAATTGCAGTCTTTGGTGGTGAAATTATAAAAAAATTAACTGTACTTTTAAAAGTACGCTGGGCGCTAATGGGTTAATAACAGGAAAGGAAACCAGGCGCTCTTTTATTGCCGCTGAGCTGCATGAGGGTGCGTGAACTAAAAAACAAATGCGGTGGTGGACGAGTGATAACAACACTGCAACACAGCACAACAAGTCATAGGGAGGTCGCTATTACAAAAGGCATGTTGAAAACTCATGCGAGCGTGAATGATAGCACAGGTTGAACGATTATGAAAAAGGATAAGAACTACCTCTAAGATATTAACAATCATGAAACCGATTGAAGGAAGCAGGCGGACTTTGCAAAGGGCATCTAAACGAAACCGTCCAAGAAAGCTAGTTCGTTTCTGGTGAGGAGAACAGAAGGCGTGCTAACGCAGTTGTCTTTTCTTTGATCAATATAAAAAGCCGCAATGACTTCTCTTTCGATTTTTTCCTTTGCCCTGGCTAGAAACCTGGTCTCTTTTTATATTGATCAAAGAAAAGACAACTGCGTTAGCACGCCTTCTGTTCTCCTCACCAGAAACGAACTAGCTTTCTTGGACGGTTTCGTTTAGATGCCCTTTGCAAAGTCCGCCTGCTTCCTTCAATCGGTTTCATGATTGTTAATATCTTAGAGGTAGTTCTTATCCTTTTTCATAATCGTTCAACCTGTGCTATCATTCACGCTCGCATGAGTTTTCAACATGCCTTTTGTAATAGCGACCTCCCTATGACTTGTTGTGCTGTGTTGCAGTGTTGTTATCACTCGTCCACCACCGCATTTGTTTTTTAGTTCACGCACCCTCATGCAGCTCAGCGGCTAGAAAAGAGCGCCTGGTTTCCTTTCCTGTTATTAAAGTTGGAAGTTGCGCCTCTTTCCTGTTCTGCGTTTTTCCTTCCTGTTTCGTCCTTTTTTGGCGTACGACATTCTTTCGAGACAATGTACCAACTAACCCGTCAAAAAGTTCTACTACACCTAATTCGCATTTGGCTCAACGACGCAAATCGACCGTCGTTTTTTTTACTTCCCGCATTCTGCGTAAAAGAACGTCTCCTGGTTTCACGTCATTTAGCCTTAAGAAAGTGTTTTGTTTAACGGTCGCAATCAACAGTGCATACCCCACGCGTTTTGGGCATGTGCACACATCATACCTCCCATGCATCCATTGCTTTGAAGGACCCTGAAATTACCGTATCGTAGAATTCTCCCTGAGCTTTTAGCAGGTTCAAATCATGCGTACTAAAGAGCCTGTAAACATCGCGCTCACATAAAGTAAAGGAGTTTTGACTTACTTCGCAGCAAAAGTTTAGGGTGCAGGGGTGTCTGCGAAAAAAAAAATTTCGCCGCCGTCACGAAAGCCAGTCGCCTGCAATGTCTGAGCGTTGAGGGGACGTACTATCGGGGACAAAAGTGGTATACTCCACGCGGCGGGAGCTGGAGCAACGGAAAACTGCGTGGCAGTGCCTTCTATAGGCGCCATCTCGGATCGAGACAGCCAATCTGTGACCTTTATTATCAGCAGACATGTCGCTTGGCTCGTTTAAATGTTTCAAAAATGCGCTGCTTCCACGACAAGTTAGCCACGTAGGCCCGGGCATTTCATCACATCATGCCGGTGCGAGCGGCGGCTTTCAAGCCATATCTCGAACGCGCGTTGAAAAAAAAAGAAGACACAAAATGAAAGGAGGGCCACCAGATTGCTACTGCTGCGGCGCCGCTCGGCATCTTGGCGAGCAAAAGCATGAAACATTGAAACGAGTCAAACTAGATGCCTACTGATAATAAAGGTCACAGATTGGCTGTCAGAGTCCGAGATGCCGCCTGCAGATGGCGTTGAAACGCAGTTTTCCGTTGCTCCGTCCCCGGTCGCGTGGAGTACACCACTTTTGTCCCCGATAGTACGTACTCCATCCGTTGGCAAAGCAAGAATACCAGGCCACTTGGTCACAAGGCAGCGCTATAATATTTTTTCTCCAAGCACACGCACTGAGAACAGTACTTTGCGATTTTGGCAGTGCTTGCATAGTCGAAGCTTGCATGTGATTTTGACGCTTATGTAATCTGTGTTATATTATTGGTAAAAACAGCAATAATGTAACACAAGTCATCATTAAATGCCCAGTAGAAATAAAGAGCTAAATGTTGAGAATTCTCAAACACATAAGGAAAGTTGACTATAGGACCATGTTCTTATTGTTACAGCTATAGAGGCGCAGGCTTTCGAATGATGTGACAGATCTATGATATTGTCACGTAGCAGTTGGTACAGGTAGCGCCGCGTCCAGACGGCAGAGGAACGCCAACACCGAGATGATGCCAGTGCACACCGAGACGGCCACGATCGAACGTCGAGCTTCGTCTTCTTCAGCAGCGAACCGCGTGGCGCACGAGCTGCGTGCCGAACAGCCGCCGAGCGGCTATTGTTGTAGACGCGGCATTACCCTCCCTCTCGGAAAGAGCATCGGCCCGATGCTTTAAGAAGAAAATAGGGAGAAAGAAAAAAAAACAGAGTAACGCACAGCACTGAGTCACTGAATGTCTCGCGAAAAATAGGGCTTCATCCGCACTACATGAACAATCTCTGGTCTCTGCTGACGGCGAGTAGTCCGGGAAGCCCCATCAGGGAGGACTTCATAGGTTACGTCGCTTAGCTGACGGAGAACTCGGTAGGGGCCGAAATACTGCTTGAGCAGTTTTTCGGAAAGGCCACGGCGTCGAATGGGGGTCCATACCCACACTTTGTCGTCCGGGGCGAACGTCATCAGTCTGTGGCGGCGGTTGTAACGTCGGGCGTCACGGTCTTGTTGGTTCAGGATGCGCACTCTTGCAAGTTGTCGAGCTTCTTCTGCGCGAAGCGTGAACTCCTCGGCGCCAACGTCGGGGTCGCGGCCATCATGGGGCAGCATTGCTTCCAACATTGTCGACACTTCGCGGCCGTACAACAGACAGAAGGGCGTCCTCCGCGTGGTTTCCTGTTGAGCCGTGTTGTACGCGAAAGTAATACATGGCAGGATATTGTCCCAAGATCGATGCTCAACGTCAACATACATGGACAGCATGTCGACGAGAGTTTTGTTGAGGCGCTCGGTCAGGCCATTCGTCTGGGGATGGTAGGCGGTTGTTTTCCTGTGAGTAGTGCCACTCAGCCGCATGAGGGATTCCAAGAGTTTGGCAGTGAAAGCGGTGCCTCTATCCGTGATAATTAGTGCTGGAGCGCCATGCCGGAGGACGATGCGTTCCACGAAAAATTTCGCAGCCTCGGCTGCTGTGCCGCGCTGGAGGGCCTTGGTTTCAGCGTAGCGCGTAAGGTAATCAGTAGCGACGATAATCCACCGGTTTCCCGAAGATGAAGTTGGAAAAGGGCCGAGAAGGTCCATGCCAACTTGCTCAAACGGGAGTCTGGGCACTTGAACGGGATGTAAAAGTCCAGCTGGCTTGACAGGGGGTGTTTTTTCGTCGTTGACAATTACGGCACGTGCGCACATAGTGTCGTACAGTCGCCGCAAGCTTAGGCCAGTAATAGCTCTTTTTGATCCGAGCCAGAGTGCGGGCGTAGCCGAGGTGACCTGCGGTGGGCTCGTCGTGACACGCCTGCAAGATTTCTTCACGGAGATTCGCTGGAACGACGAGGAGGTAGTCGCTTCCGGTTGGAGAAAAGTTGGCTTTGTACAGCACGTTGTTGCGCAGACAAAAGGAGGACTGGGTTCTTGCGAAGGGCTGGGGAACCTCCTCGGTACGTGCTTCCAGGAAGTCGATGAGAGGTTTCAGCGCCGGGTCCTCACGTTGCTGACTGGAAATAGTCGCTGCGTCTACGGCTGCGATGAGAGGAAAGTCCGGTTCGTCGTCGTCGCGCGCAGCCTCGACTGGATATCTGGACAAGCAATCCGCATCGTTGTGCTGGCGCCCTGATTTATAGACGATGGACATGTCAAACTCCTGAAGGCGTAAGCTCCAACGCGCAAGGCGGCCAGAGCGATCCCGTAAGTTCGTCAACCAGCAGAGAGAGTGGTGGTCCGTTACAACTTGAAAATGTCGGCCGTACAGGTAAGGTCGAAATTTTGTCACAGCCCATACCACGGCAAGGCATTCTTTTTCGGTCGTGGAATAATTAGATTCGGCACGATACAGAGTGCGGCTGGCGTATGCTATTACGCGCTCAGCGCCGTCCTGCCACTGGACGAGTACAGCACCGAGACCCACGTTGCTGGCATCTGTGTGGACGAGAGTCTCCGCACGAGAATCGAAATGACCAAGGACAGGCGTGGTTTGCAACCGTCGCCGTAATTCATCAAATGCCTGCTGCTGCTGTTCTGTCCACGTGAATGGGACGTCCTCTCTTGTAAGATGCGTCAAAGGTGCAGCAAGTCGGGAAAAGTTGGCAATGAACCGCCGGTAATACACGCAAAGGCCCAAAAAACGCCGGACCGTTTTCTTGTCCGAAGGAGTGGGAAAGTTGGCGACGGCAGCTGTTTTAGCAGGATCCGGCCGGACTCCACGATGGCTGACGACATGGCCCAGGAAAAGGAGCTCCTCATAACCAAAGTGGCATTTCTCGGGCTTCAACGTCAGGCCGGCAGATCGTATAGCCTGTAGCACGGTCAAGAGGCGCTGGAGGTGTTCTTCGAACGTTGGCGAAAATACAACAACGTCGTCCAGGTATACCAAGCACGTCTGCCATTTCAGGCCCGACAAAACAGCGTCCATCATTCTCTGAAATGTTGCTGGAGCTGAACACAAACCGAAAGGAAGGACCTTGAACTCATAAAGGCCATCCGGCGTCACGAACGCTGTCTTCTCGCGATCCCGCTCGTCAACTTCGATCTGCCAGTAACCACTTTTTAAGTCCAGCGAAGAAAAGTAGCGCGCGTGCCGCAACCGGTCAAGAGAGTCGTCAATGCGTGGTAACGGGTAGACGTCTTTCTTGGTAACCTGGTTAAGCTTCCGGTAGTCAACGCAAAATCGCAGACTACCATCCTTCTTCTTAACCAAAACCACAGGCGAAGCCCACGGGCTCCTCGACGGCTGAATAACACCATCCTGCAGCATCTCTTTGACTTGTTCAGCTATGGCTTCACGCTCCCGCAGTGAGACACGGTATGGGTTTTGCCGAATTGGTCGGGTACTGCAGTCCGTAATGATGCGGTGCTTAGCGAGAGGCGTCTGTTTGACTGCCGACGTAGACGAGAAACAGTCTTGGAACTGATGCAGTAGGCCGACTAGGCTCTCCCTATCGGCTGGGGGTAAGCCTGGGTTCACGTCGAGGATCAGCTGAGGTGTGCAAGAATTGGACGTTTCGCTCTGGAGGGCAAGGCAGTCGTTAATTTCGGCGATGCCCTCGAAGTATGCGACCGCAGTGCCTTTGGCGATGTGTTGCCGTTCGGTCCCGAAATTCGTTAGAAGGACATCTGCCAGGCCGTTCTGTAGCGTGACGATACCTCTGGCGATGCAGACCCCATGAGAGAGTACAAGCGCAGTGTTCTGTTCTGCTACGCCGTCAGCACTGCACAGGTCGTCACAAATGACGGTAACGAGGAGGATCGCGGAGGGACGGTCACATCGGCGTCGATTATGCGCAGGGCCACTCTGCGTGGTTCGGTGTCGATTGGAATCGTTCCAGGGGTCGAAAATGTTACCAGACGATCAGGAAGGTTTATGATGGCACCATGCTCACGCAAGAAGTCCATTCCGAGGATCAGGTCTTTGCAGCAGTGCGGCAGAACAACAAAAGTGCCAACAAAAGCAGAATTGGCAATGGTGACTCGAGCAGTGCATCTTCCGACAGGCGTCATGAGGTGACCCCCAGCAGTACGAATTTGAGGTCCATCCCAGGCTGTCTTTACCTTGCTGAGGCGATCCGCGAGGTGCTTGCTTATGATCGAAAAGTCCGCGCCTGTATCGACTAAAGCAGTCACTGGGTGCCCGTCAACGTGAATGCGGAGGTCGGCGCTAACTGCATCGGTGTCAGGGAAACTCGGGTTCACAGAATCGTGCTGCGGCGGCATCGGGATCACGGCATCGCGCTCCGGCGGCGTTCGGGGGTCTTCGTTATATCCGCTGTCAGCAACCTTCCCCCCTGAGGTCGCCGCTTTCAGTTTCCCCGGCGCGGGCTTGGAGACCGGCCCCGCAGTCCATCTGAGAAAGCCTGGCGGCTGGGCGACGTGAAGCGTGCGGGAGACGGAGATCGGGGTCGGCGGTTAGAGGTGGTGTCATGGGCAGCAAGGTACTCCTCTATTTCGTGGGGTCGCTCACCGAAACGGGGACATGGAGCGTCACGTGGGAAACCCCGGAGGCCGATTTCACGGTATGGGCAACGGCGATACAGGTGGCCGGCTTCCCCGCAATGGTAACAGAGCGGCTGCTGATCAGAAGTGCGCCAAACAGCCGCCTTCCGGGCCGGTGGACGCATGGCAGGTCCTCGCTGAGGCCGCTGGTAGAATGACGGTGGCGGAGCGGTTGGCGGCGGCGGGTGGTACGGCAAGCGTTGCACAGGTGGCAACTCGGAACGGAGAGCCGCGGCGTAGCTCATGGGGCGTGGCTCCGGAATGACTGGAGGAGGCGGTGAAAATGCTTGACGAATCTCGTCGCGCACAACCTCGGTAAGAGCCGCAGCCGTCGGGTCAGACGAGGCAAGGGTCAGTTTCTGCAGCTCTTCACGGACCACAGCGCGTATGAGCTCACGCAGCGACGCATTGTCGCTGGACACGCTGAAAGAAGCCGCACTGGCGCTTGGCTCTCCGCACAAGGAGTCATTTCGGCGGCAGCGTTGATGCAAGGCCCGCTCAATGGCGGTCGCCTCTTTGATGAAGTCGGCTACCGTCTGCGGGGGATTCCGGACCAAACCAGCGAAGAGTTGGTCCTTCACACCTTGCATCAGGTGGCGGAGCTTCGCGGATTCCGCCATATCTGGGTCAGCGCGCCGACAAAGACGGGTCACGTCCTCGGCGAACATGGCAACGGTGTCATTAGGCTTTTGGACGCGAGCGTCCAGGAGGCGCCGCGCACGATCCCGGCGGTCCGTGCTAGCAAAGGTGTCCCGGACCTGCTGGCGGAAGGTATCCCAGCTTTGGAGATCGGCCTCCCTGTTCTCGAACCAAATCTTGGCTCCGTCTTCGAGGGCGAAATACACGTTCCGCAGCTTCTGCGCAGGGCTCCATTGGTTGAAATCGGCAACCCGCTCAAACTGGTCAAGCCAGTCTTCAACGTCTTCGAAAGTGACGCCATGGAAGCTGGCTGGCACGCGGGGTTGCTGGAGCGTCAAATGTGAAGCGCTAGCCTGAGCCATGGTGGTATGCTCACCAGGTCGATGAGTGCGTGCCTCTTTTGGGAGGAGACCAAACTCTGGGACCAGTCCCAGGAGGCGGCGGCTGCTGCGGTGAACGGGCGTGCAGACAAGGGGTAGCTGGTCGGGACTCGATGAGCGGCTGCCTGAAGAGGTGTTGGACATGGGACGTCGAGCCCGCACCTCCACCAGTGTCACGTAGCAGTTGGTACAGGTAGCGCCGCGTCCAGACGGCAGAGGAACGCCAACACCGAGATGATGCCAGTGCACACCGAGACGGCCACGATCGAACGTCGAGCTTCGTCTTCTTCAGCAGCGAACCGCGTGGCGCACGAGCTGCGTGCCGAACAGCCGCCGAGCGGCTATTGTTGTAGACGCGGCAATATACTTCCCCTGGAGTTAATAAGGGTCACGTATATTGATTTATTCTATATCTGAACAGTCTTGGTCATATCGCATATAAAATACACTGGTCATTTTGACCGCCAATGGCTGAGCAGCACATATGATTACTTTTTGTTTACCGCAGCACATATCATACATACAGCGACGCCAATCCAAGATCCCTGTGGTGATGCATAACATTAACGCAGTGTGGATTACTTGTGGTGCACATAATGTTTATCTTATGGTTAGAGGTTAGGGTAAGTAGCATTAACGAAATGCTGTATTCACTTTTGCGCGTTTTCTTTACGGTAAGTGTGGTGAAGAAAAGTTCCTTTGATTTCGGCATCTATTCCTAGGCGGTAGCGCTTATTGCGTTGCTCGAATTCTTTTCCCATCTTCATGTTGAACGGGTCCGGCCGTTGCACTGAAGGCGACTGCAAAGGTATCAAAGCAATACAACTCGCTGGTGACCCCGGCCACTGGAGGCCGCCGCTGGCTTCTATTAGAAGACCTGCCCATGCATTCGCAAATCCGAGCAATGCGCTCCATATCTGAGCTGTTTATGTTATACATCTCTTGTGAAAAACCTGTTTCTCCCCCCTTCGTTTCTACGCGGCCGACCATCATCATCGTGCGTCAGGACAGCACCGGCTGGGCGAGGAGGAAATCTCTCTAATGGCGGAAGCGGCCGCAGCGACGGGGGCGCCGCTTCGAAGGCTACGCCAGCGCCTCCTCTATTTTTACAATGCCAGCCGCATCGCCCGCTTCGCAGTGGGAGCCGTCGGTACACCTCATTTCAGTTAGTTGCCGCGTTGCGGCGCTAGCCAGATGGTAGCACTGCTTGCGTCATGCTCGCGTGCGGGCGCGCGGTGGTGATAGCGCTGTCCTAATTCTACTCCTGGCGTCTATCATGCACGTTGTTGCTGTCTATCCCTTGTGTAGCTCTCGCTTCATCCGTGGCGCGGCGCTTTTTCCATCGGCAATCGGCTGGAGCTGCAGCTTTGCTCGCCGTTTTCAGAGGTGGCCTGTGGCGATCACTCGGCCTATCCCTTGAGGATGGCGGCTGGCATACTTTATGCGCTGTTTGAGGTATTTGCGCTACTTATTTCTCTTCCTTGCCAGACGAGTAGAGCGTTGTAAGTTTTAAGGCTCGTTCGTTCCGTGGCACCATTGTTAGCGAAAATTGTTTTGCGCGGGTAAATGATGTGGTCCGCGAAGCTGACTAGGTATCCTCGCAGCAGCAGTAAAATGGCACCGGATAATTATCTGCAGCAGGGCTGCTGCTTTCAGTTTTGTGTGAAGAGTGGGCAATTTTAAGCTCGTTTATGTGGAGCTTAGGAACTTCGCTGCACAGACAGTACAAAAGAAGTTGACGTTTACGTGCATTTATTCACATATATTTACAACAATTTACAGTAATAGTATATACAACTCTTTGTATTTATAGCCATTTACATTTTTAGAATTGGTGTCTATTTGCTTGTATTGGCAGGTATTTGCAGCCTTAAGAAGTTTTCATTGTAGCGCAACCACTTTTGTACGCACGAGGAGGACAAAGCATCTCGTGCGCGAGCGGAGCTCAACAACAATCAAAACATACCTAACGCTCGGGTGGAGACGCCAGTTCGAACGCCCTCATGTGTTTGGTCGCCCTCTCTTGCGGCGTAGAACGACAACGCCGGTAAAGAGACGCTGACGCGGCGCCGAAGAAACTCTGCCTTGCGGTGCTGCCTTCACGGTGCCTGCCCCTGAACACGTGCTGAAGAGGTCTTGATTTCCGTTTTATCTGCCTCCTTTTCATCAGGCGCTTTTCTTTGTTTTGCATCGTTTTATTAGCGCCTGGTTGCAGTCAGGACCAGGCAGAACTTCCGATATGCTTTGGCAACAAATGCTGCGCCGTATATTTGCGAATGAAGTTCATTTTTCGCTTCTCAAAACAATCGTAGCAGCAGGCTGCCAAGGACATAGAATAATTTTCATCTAGTCGTCGTAACAATGACAGCTTATCCTGACAAAAGTACAGCTACGACTGGAAGTCTGTTGCGGTCTGGTAGTCTTGAAATATGCCTTGTCGTTAAGATTTGCCATGCCTTCTTCATTTCATTCTCCAATTTTCCTTACTGAACATGATAGAATCCAAAGCCAAAATAGCATAACTTATTACTAAATACGTTTACCATCTGATTTATTATTTTCGCCAAGCAGTTTGTTCCTCTCCCGGAATGTTTCAGCGTTGTAGCTTAGCTGAAAGACCGACATGATTCGGCAAAGCTGCCACGGCCTTCCGTTGCAATGCCAACGCCGCTGCGCTGCACCTCCTGCAGCGGCTTCGCGATGGCCAGCGCTCCACGGTGAGCACCGCCACGAACAGCGCGCTCAATGACGCGTCCATACCTGGCAGGCAGCCTGATGGTCATGAAGGATGCAGAGCGCCGCCTCACTAAGAACGATAGAAATGATAACAAAGTGGCCTCGTCCGCTTTCCGTTGTCTGGCGCCACCCAGATGGTCCTCTCCACCACAGACTCACAGCAGGCGCGAAGGCGAGCCGACGGGGGAGAGTAAGAAAGTGAGGACAGGAGAGGGTTTTGGACGGTCCCATCAGCCCTACCAGGCCCTACTCGGCAGGCATTGTAAAAATAGAGGAGGCGTTGCCCCCACGGACTCATAGCAGGCGCGAAGGCTAGCCGACGGGGAGAGTAGGAAAGGAGGATAGGAGAGGGTTTTGGACGGTCGGATCAGCCCTACTCGGCAGGCATTGTAAAAATAGAGGAGGCGCTGGCTACGCGGCGCTCCGCTATAGCTCCACGGCGCTCCGGGAGCCGGTGAGAGGCTCTTTGGGATCCGGCCACGGTGGAAGATATATAGGTGAGGACACAGCGGCCCGCGCCGCTCTCAGATAGAGTCCCCTAGATTCCAGAAGTGCCACGAGATGGCTGTTCGCTCAGCGGCCCGGGCCGTTGTGGGAGGCAATGCTTTTCTGCGGGGAATGCGCGTTTTGTGAATGCTGTAGCAGGATTTCCGGGGAAAGTAACTTAACGACAGCTAGCCAAAATGCCGGTCCGAGCTTCGGTCCTCCAGCCAGCGATCTCGCGCCGCGCGCTAGCGGAGCGGCGGCCGCCGCTGCTCATCTTCCTCTTTACAATTACCCCCGGGCTGAAGGCGAAGCCATCCTGGCGAGTCAGGGAGACGACAACACACACGGGTCATAGTACGGCTTCAGGCGTGACACATGAACAGTCTCGCGGCTGCGTCGGCGTTGATCTGTGGAGGGTGTCACCGGGTCGACAATGTAGTTGACCGGGGAAGTGCGCTCTACGATGCGGTAAGGTCCGTGGTACTTGGGGAGAAGTTTGGAGGAAAGGCCAGGGGAGGTAGACGGCACGTGAAGCCAGACGAGAGAGCCGGGTAGAAAACTGTCATCAGTGTGGCTTGTGTCGGAACGGAATTTTTGACGCCCCTGCTCGCCGGATGTTGACCGAGCGAGCTGACGGCACTCCTCGGCATGCTTGGACGCCTCCGAAATAGTGGTGCACTCAGACACGTCGGGCCGGTAAGGAAGTACTGTGTCGAGTGGTGAGGAAGGTTCTCGCCCGTAGAGGAGAAAAAACGGCGAGAAGCCGGTGGTGGTCTGCGTGGCGGTGTTGTAGGCGTAGGCGATGAACGGCAGGATCCGGTCCCAGTCGGAGTGGTCGGAAGACACGTACATCGACAGCATATCGCCCAAGGTGCGGTTAAACCGTTCCGTCAAACCGTTAGTCTGAGGATGGTAGGCCGTGCCGGTATGGTGAGTGATCTTATACTGTTTGAGAAGAGATTCCACGACCTCGGACAGAAAGACGCGCCCACGGTCGCTCAGCAGTTCCCGGGGCGCTCCATGGCGAAGAATGAAGCGATGCAAGATGAAAGAGGCAACGTGTGGTGCCGTAGCAGCAGGAAGAGCCGCGGTTTCGGCGTAACGCGTGAGGTGGTCGACGGCTACAATAACCCAGCGGTTGCCAGCAGCAGTGTAAGGAAGGGGGCCGTAGAGGTCAATCCCAACTCTGTCAAAAGGACGGGAAGGGCAAGGGAGAGGCTGCATGTGGCCGACTGAGTGGTGAGGAGCCGGCTTGCGACGTTGACAGTCAGGGCACGAGCGGACGTATTTGCGGACGTAGGTGGACATACCGCGCCAATAATAGCGGAGACGGAGTCGCGTGTATGTTTTAAAGGCGCCGGCATGAGCAGACTGCGGGTCGTTGTGAAACAGGGCGCAGAATGTCGACCGCAGATGGGCAGGGACGACAAGCAACCACTTCCTGCCGGTAGGGACGTAGTTGCGGCGGTACAGTAGACCATCACGAATGGCGAAGTGAGCAGCCTGGCGGCGTAGGGCACGAGGCACGGGTGCCGCCGAGGAATTTGAGAGAAAACTTACAAGCGAAGATATCCAGGGGCCCTTATTTTGCTCGCTGCCCATGGTATCTGTTGAAAACGACAGCGAAGCGCAACCGGTTGGCGAGTGGCAGACAACGTCTGGCGGCAGTGGAGAGCGGGACAATGCGTCGGCGTCGTTATGTTTTCGGCCGGAGCGATAGATGACACGGATATCATACTCCTGTAGGCGTAGGGCCCAGCGAGCGAGGCGGTCTGTAGGGTCTTTCAAGGAGGCCAGCCAGCACAGGGAATGATGGTCCGTGACGATATCGAAAGGGCGGCCATAAACGTAAGGGCGAAACTTTCCGGTCGCCCAAACAATCGCCAAGCATTCCTTCTCGGTTACGGAGTAGTTGGATTCCGGTTTTGTCAGAGCACGGCTCGCGTAGGCAACGACATACTCGGGAAATCCGAGTTTACGTTGCGTAAGGACAGCGCCGAGGCCAACGCCACTGGCATCGGTGTGAATTTCAGTGGGAGCAGTGGGGTCGAAGTGGCGTAAAATAGGAGGCGCTGTGAGCAGCCGACGTAAGGTGATGAAGGCGTCGTCGCAGTCAGGTGACCAATCGGACAGGTTGTTGGCGCCCCGAAGAAGGTTCGTAAGTGGTGCGATGATAGAGGCGAAATTTCGGACGAACCGTCCGAAATAAGAACACAGGCCGAGAAAGCTGCGAAGTTCCTTCTGAGTCGACGGCTTGGGGAACTCAGCGACGGCACGAAGTTTGGCTGGGTCAGGAAGCACGCCATCCTTAGAGACGACGTGACCTAATATTGTCAGTTGGTGGGCGCCAAAGCGACACTTTTTGAGATTAAGTTGGAGCCCCGCGGCAGTTAAACATGTCAACACGTGCTCCAAGCGGTGAAGGTGCGTCTCAAAATCAGGCGCGAAGACGACAATGTCGTCTAAGTAGCACAGGCACGTGGTCCACTTCAGGCCGCGTAAAATGGAGTCCATCATTCGCTCGAAAGTCGCTGGGGCATTACAAAGGCCGAAAGGCATGACGGTAAATTCGTACAGGCTATCTGGTGTAACAAAAGCCGTCTTGGCACGGTCAGCCTCCGCCACAGGGACCTGCCAATACCCCGAACGCAGGTCTAAAGAAGAAAAGAACTCCGCGCCTTGGAGGCAGTCAAGGGCGTCATCGATGCGCGGCAGCGGGTAAACGTCTTTGCGGGTGATCTTGTTAAGCCGCCGATAATCGACGCAAAATCGTATTGCGCCATCTTTTTTCTTCATCAGAACCACAGGAGAGGCCCATGGACTACTGGATGGTTGAATCACGCCTCGCTGAAGCATGTCGCCCACCTGAGTGTTGATAATCTGCGTTCGGCAGCCGAAACTCGGTACGGGCGTTGACGAAGCGGCAAGTGGGCTCCGGTGTCGATCTCATGGGTCACGGTAGATGTGCGGCCGAGTCGGTTTTGAGCCACGTCGAAATAAGAGCGAAACTGGTTCAGTAGGTGAAGTAGTCGGGCGCGTTGGGGTGTGGCAAGACTGGCGTCGACGGAATCGGCAAAGGCATCGTCTGTGGCCACAACAGGAGATGCGGGCAAAGTAAGAGAATTAGTAGCAAGAGAACATGATTAGGAGCATCGTTCGGGATCGAGCAAAGAGTCGACGGGCTGAATGTGGCCAAGGCATTCGCCACGGAGAAATATGCAGGGGCTCAAAAAAGGGTTCGAGACCGGTATGAGGCTGCAGCCGTCTTGAACAGTGAGCACAGCGAATGGCAGAGGCAGACCGTGTCGAGAGATGAAGACGTCGGATGGTGTAAAGACGACGGCGCCGTCAGATGCGGTGAGGCAGGAGACAGGGACAGGAACAGATGAGCACGGAGCAATCTCGATGTCGTCAGCCACAGACACTTTGCCCCACGAAGATGACGTATCAGGCGAGGGAGCACTGCACGGAAGAAGTTCGAGCTCGGCACGAGCGCAGTCGATGAGGGCCTCATGTTGGGAAAGAAAGTCCCAACCTAAAATAATGTCATGCGAGCACGATGAGAGAACGACGAATTCAACAGTATATAAGGAACCGTGAATGATGACCCTGGATGTGCAGGCGGCTAAAGGCGAGATTCGCTCCGCATTAGCTGTATGAAGCGAAAATCCGGATAACGGCGTCGTCACTTTGCGAAGTTTGCGGCACAGTTTCTCATTCATCACAGAAACAGCAGCGCCAGTACCAACAAGCGCCAAGGCGGTGTGGCCCTCCACAGAAACGTCGAGCACATTCGCTGGGGACAAACGAGGCCTTGAACTTGTCGCCGAATACGCAGTTCTTGCCTCGGGAACTGCGGCAACTAGTTTTCGTGGCGCATAGGGGAATGAGGACGCAGTGGCGAAACAGAACGGAGCCGCGGGGATGGAGAACGGCGGCGAGAATACGGACGGCGATCGGAGGCATCAAGCTGTTCGGCAGCCGACTGACGTGGCGGGGGCTGTGGTGCCGCGTAGACGTAGGCCCTGGGGTCATCCACTGGTGGTGGCACACGGCGTCGGCACAGGCGCGCAACGTGGCCAGGGACACCACATGCATAGCAAATAGGACGGTTGTCACGGGTGCGCCAAGGGTTGACACGAGCAGGAGGTGGTCGGGTTGGAAAGGCAGGCGGCGGCGTCGGAGGATAATACGAGACAAACGGCTCGGCTCTTGGTTTTCGAACGGCTTCAGCGTATGTGAGCGGCGCTGCAGCGGGAACCGGCGGACGAACAGGTAGGTGGTAGCGCTTCGGACACTTGCTCGCGAATCACCGTTTGTAGGGTCGGATCCAGGTTGGAGGGAGTCCCCTGCACGCCGTGAAAAATTGACAGCTGTCGAGCCACCTCCTCACGTACAAAGTCTTTTATCTGGTCAAGTAGCGGGCTGTGAGAGGTCACAGCGAGGCTGGAAAGCGAGTCAGGCTGCACGGAGGGTGGTAGCACCGGAATGCGCTGCTTGCGGAGCTCATCGTAGCTCTGACACAGGTTGAATACTTCGGCAACGGTGGTAGGGTTCCGGGCGATAAGCATCTGAAATGCTTCCGTTTCGATGCCTTTCAGGACATGCTTAATCCGGTCCGCCTCGGTCATAGACGAGTCTACCCTTGAACAGAGGTTGATGACATCCTCGATATAACTCGTGAACGATTCTCCCTGCAGCTGGGCTCTCACTCGCAGGCGCTGTTCAGCGCGCAGCTTGCGTACTGCAGGGCGCCCAAAGATGTCAGAAAAGGCTCTTTTGAAGGCAGACCAGGTGGTAAAGTCTGCTTCATGGTTCCTGTGCCATAGGCTGGCCACGTCCGAGAGGTAAAACACCACGTTGTTCAATTTCATGGCGTCGTCCCACCGGTTGTGGCCGCTTAGCCGCTCGTAGGAGGCAAGCCAATCCTCCACGTCGTGATCATCGGACCCGGTAAAAATGGCTGGGTCCCGCTGTCGGAGAGGGCCAGGGCAAACGACGGGCGTAGGCGAAAGGGAAGATGACTGGCTTGCGTCGGTGGACATGGCTGGAGCGATCGTTCTGCTGCGAAGCTCCAGGACGTTGGCCAAAGGCTGCACCCCGCACCTCCACCAAATTGTAGCAGGATTTCCGGGGAAAGTAACTTAGCGACAGCTAGCCAAAATGCCGGTCCGAGCCGCCGCTGCTCATCTTCCTCTTTACAATGCCATTTTCCCGAAACCTGTTGCCCATAAAAAGAAGAAAACACTGTTGCCGCTTTGTTTCTGTATCACTTCGTTGCCAACTGCATGTTCATGAAGCAGCGGCTTCGCGCTGGTTTAGTTGAAGGCGATGAGTTCTGGCGTGTTTTTTGAACCCACTACAAGAATAATAGCCGGTGCCCTGATAACCGAGTATGTAACCATCGCTCGTCTTTATTGCTCTCTTGAATTTGGCCCGTTCATCCGTTCGCCTGCTGCGTGGCATGCTTGTTGTTTCGCTAGTTAGCTCGTTAGTTCATTCTTTAAATAATTGTAGCATTTGCTTTCGTGCGCGCCGCTCGTTCGTACTTCCATGCACTTGCTTATTATACCATTCGTTTACACAGTCGTTTGCTTGCTCTTGATTTGTCTGCTCGTCTGGATGCGTTTTTTTTTTCGACTTTCTCCCGATAGTGCATTCAAGCACGCACATGTTTTAAGTGTGTTTTTAGCTGTCCCCTTGCTTTAATTTGCGCTAACTAAAAGTGCAACAACTATGTTTCCAGAGCGCCTACTTTAAAATAACTATGACTCACTTGTCGGGTGATATGCTGCCCACTCCACCACATAGCAACATCAAGCGCACTATTAAACTTATAGACAAGCGTCATGTTTGTAAACAAAGGTTGGCGCTGCGGTCGGCAGCGACGCGGGGTCTAAGCAAAAACGTAGCATGCCTACACCGCGCCAAGCGATGCTGCCTTCGAAACCAACTCGCCTACGCGCATATTTGAAAGCGTGCGCGTCGCTTGTGTTTAGAAACTATTTCTGTTGGTGACAGGAGAGCAGTTCATCACTTTTTCAACCTGTTCCTCAGACGGTATTATCTGGCGAAGCGCTGCATAGGCTTCCTTCTGCGCTCCTATATTTGGCAGCAACGGCGCGGCTACGGCGGTCGACTAGATTCACTTATTAAATGAAACCGAGAAAGCACGAGGTATACAGGTCTGCAGTCTCAACATTTGGGGTGATTCAGCATACCCGATCGCTAAGTGCAAGAAGGAGGACGACGGGATGCACGACGCGAGGCAGCTTTTTCCCATGACGAACCTTCGTCATGTGCCTGCTCTCGTCCAGCCACTTCAGTGCGGAGAACGCCGAACAGTATACTGGACACTGAAGCCATGCACTTACTTTGAATGAGTCATGCAAATGCGATCTTCATTGGTAATGTCTGAAAAAATGCTTTTTTATTCGCTTGGCTTTAAGAGAGGTGCACAGGGGAATTGATAGAAGTTTACCTCGAGCTACAACGAAGTTACATTTGCTCTGCAGAGCTAAATATTTTAAGTCATTCTGCTTGAAGGCCTAATTGATAACTGGGTTTTTGTCCGTTATTTGCTGTTTTCGCCAAGTTCTGAGTGACCAGCAATTGTAAAATTCAGGTAATAAGGGAAATAACACACTGCATGAATTTGCGCATAGCTTAGCGACGTTTAATCGTTTTCTAGGATGGGTGGTGAAAAAACGTGCATGTTGAAGCTCATGGAAGCGAAAATAGAGAAAAAACTAGGCGTCGTATATTCCAACTATTCGACTACAGTGCTGCTTCAAACGTCGCGCTTAGTGGCCCGATGAATGCTGAAGGCGACTGATGGCAGCTGTTTCTTTTTTTTGTTTTAGTGCGAAGAGATAACCGGGACGTATTCCGGGTGATTGCAACCCGAAAACGGTCCCCTGCGTTCAATTTAAGGTCACACCGACACGGAATGTCGCGTCCAGGCTACTCATAATAAGAGCCCGACAGAACGCGAACAAGCTGCAGACGTTTATTCTTGCACTGTTCGCCGCGCGACTGAACAGCAAGCATGCGAATTAAGAGACGCAAACTATCATATTTCGATGCAGAAATGCAATACTAGCCGGCAGCCGATCCGTCGGCGAACTTTTCCCACACCACGGCTGCTGCGCATCGCTTTGGCCCATATCTAAATGCGATAAACTTGTTGAATCTTATGCCGCTGCCTTTTTTCAGCACAACTCACCGGATTATTGCAAAATGCGTTCAAAAACGTTCAAGCGTGGCATACCCAAGGCACACGGTTCCGGCTTTTGCCTACACAACGAAAGTCACTGCTGACTCCAGCGCCGCCGCATCTCCGTGACGTCACGGCCTGACGCTTGTCTATATTCGCTGCTCTGTAAGGCATAAGGAATGATTAACCTTCACAGTATTAGCACGCCAATAACATTATTCTGGTCTTCGCTTCTGCCATTGATGAAAGGGTGCTCTCAAACTGACTGTGCCACAGTTTGGAGTAGCAAGATGAATGTAATGAATTTTATTTACTTTTTGCTACAAATTTCATTCGTACCACACTTTATTGCGCGCCACTGTTTCGTTACTGAATTTTGCTGGTCTTTCCTTTCCGACCAATGCCACTAACTCGTCGCACTGCATATAAGTATTTTTTCTTATACTTACAAAGGCATTTTTATCGCTCACATCTTACTGGCCGATAGTTGGGAACGGCAACCCCGAAATACTTTTTTCGTAATCAGGAGCTATTGCTAACAATGTATGCGATCAGAACAGTTACATTTTACAGCTTACCAAAGCGTTTGCTAACTGTTTCAGTGAGTTTAAGCAAAACAATGAAAATAAAACACCGTGATTGCACTGAAAGCCACTTGCGGTTTTCAACAAAGCACTTGCGGCCCATTGCTGCAGTTTGCCAACCACCACCGTGCCGCTGGGGAAGCTCTGGCGTAAAACCGCACCGCCATGGACCGCGCTCAGGTTGCTTAAAGTGCCACGACGATGCTGCTGATGACAGCACAAGGAACAGTTCATGCCACGCGAACGGCTTTTGTGACGTAACCGAGCAGTGCGATATCTGCATGGTTGCTATCGCGACAAGATGTTTCATTTATATTTTCTTCCTTGGGCGAAGTTTGCCCGCTTCATCGACACTGGCGCTGCGATCAGCGGCCCGGTTCGGATGACGCGGCTGGTACTCTATCTGGCCGCTTGCGGCCAGTGCGCCGCCCGCGCAGTGTCCTCAATCCGGCCAACGTTCCAGCAGCGGTTGCAGCCGCGCGCTCTTGTCCCTTTCCGCGGCACGCGCACGAATATCTGTCGCGCCTTGCCGCTGGACTTATGGTTCCAAGCATCGAAGCGAGCGCAGAAAACGCGCGCTCTCGTCACCTCCCCCAACGAATGATCGGGGATGGCTTTGCCCCCAAGATTGCGGCGCGCACGGGAAAACCCGGCCGCCTTGAAGGCGCGTACAAACGTTAGCCGCCGATACCTCCGAAGTCGCGCCCCAGCCGGTAAGTCGGAAAGCCTTCTTACGTTAGCCTCCTATTTGCGAGGAATGCCTCGTTGATGTTTTGTAGCTACCTGGCCCTCTCTGTGTATTCATTGCAAGTGTAATAATTAGCGAATGAGTGTACGCGCTTGTAGTCCCTCCCTTTGTTCCCTCGAGCACGAACCCCTCCACGGTTAGCGAGCGGGAACGCTGCATCCGCGGAGTGTAAGTGCGGGGCGGAAGACTGTCCCCCACATTTCCACACCGTTGAGATCACTTCTGAAAACATAACGCGAAAAAGACAGATTACAGACGAGACAGGCTGTCCCGTCTATATCTGTGTCACCGGTGTCTTTTTTCCGCTATGTTTTCAAAAAACTGCTACCAGCTTGCTGAAACCAATGTGGTTCAGAGCTGTGTTCGCGGCGCTTTTATGCACACATGTATATTTATTCACTTAAACTGAAAATGTTCCAAGATCCAGTAGTGTTCATGTTGAGACGAAGGGTATGCGCGCGCGTTTTTTGGGTAGGGAAGCCGAAACGTAGGAGAGTCTTTTCCTGAGCTTTTCCGGTGGCAATAATCTCATGCAGGTAGAAAACAGCAGCGCTCTCCATTATTTTTTTCTTTTTTTATCATGGACTGCTTCTTTCACACGCATAAAAATCCGTCGTTAAAGCCACCAATAGTGCGAACAGCCAATCAGCACACGCACCATGATCAGGAGCCCAGCGACTGAGCGAGCTGTTTATAAGGCGCAAGCGTGACCGGCGCGGCAGAGCTTACCGCGCGGTTAGGGGCAGCGCCATACTCTCACGTAGTGGTGACTGCAGTGCAGCGAGCACGACGACAGCGAGAATGGCTTCCAAGCGAAACTCTATTTTGGGTTGACTTGCGCCCTCAAAGAACCGAATGAATCGGCGGAGGCGCAGCAAAAAGCGTTCTTGGTAGCCGTCGCTGTCTGCCCCTCTCAGCTGCACACAATTTAAAGCTGATAGCGGACTTTCGAGATACGGGCGCAAATTTACCACGTTCTGGAACAACAACATTCTGGAATAAAGTAGAAGTGGCTTCGCCTGGATGCGATCAGCGGGGATAAATCTGGTCGCGTCTTCCATCACAAACAAAGCATTTAACAGCGTGCCGGCAGCTTTGAAGAATGAACTACAAAGATTCGCGGCATTACTCCCCATTCAAGTAAGCACCAGCCGGGTGCTTTTAAACAAAGTGGCTGGAAACAAATAAAATAACGTTGCAGAATAAACAACGACTGTAAATACAGCGTCAGTTAGCACGAATAATATTGCTTTAGACGGAGGACATCGGTAACTTCTGGTCGTACGCGGCGTCGCTGGGATGGCGTCATTTTTTCAAGGACGACTTCATAGTCGAATTCACTTAGCCGATGATGGACCTTGTACGGACCAAAATAAGGCCGCAAAAATTTTGAAGCGAAAAGCTTCACTACCCGCACCACAGCCGCGCTTCGCGTGAGCCGTCGGAGCCAAGATTTGCCACAGCTGCGCATGCGCGAAACCGAGTGACGTCACACGCGCCGCAAATAAACAATAAAAAAAAATGCGCGAGGAAACTCTCATATCTCGGCGGAAACCCGAACCGCGCCGTAAGGGAAGGAAAATGAACAGAAAATTGGTTTTAAGGAAAAAAACGAGGCTTGTCACTCATATCTCGGTGGATATCTGAAACTCGCCGTAAAGGCCTTAAGGGAAATTAAATTAAAATTGGTGTTAAGGAACGAAAATGCCTGTCTCTCATATCTTGGTGTACACCCGAAAGGAATGGACACCACAGTACATGTCTCTAAAGCAACCTTCTAAGACAGCACCATATTCACTACAAGCGCGTTTCCTCCTCCGCTTCCGTACAGGCAGTGTGTTCAGGGCCGAACGCCTACACCGCTCCCAAAGGCGCCCCATTTGGGAACGCCAAACGCGAAGCATTTGGCTATTTTTTTTTCGTATGCCTACTGAATGTCGGCAGTAGTACCGGTTATTAAAGGAGAGGGAGTGGTCAGAAAGGGCCCCAATCCTCAGGTCCTTCTAAAGGCCGTCATCTGTTGGCGTCTGGCGAAGGCCTGAACCCCCCTCCCCCCTGCAAGCTGCGAAGTGTTAAAATTTTGAAATCATTTTGCACAAAACCTAGGCTCTTCAAGATCTGTACAGGGGCGCGATTACGAGTTTTTGTCTCAATTTTGAGACTCTGACGTCAAAATGACGACACCGCGAGTTGTTGACCGCGGAATCAACCAATTAGCAGCGAGGTTGTGGTGTCTAATAGTAGGGTTCCACCCAGGAAGCATTTAGTTGCGCAATAAGGGACCGTATACTAAAGTTTTGCTGTAAACACGCCGTTAATAATTTGAAGAATGTTTTATTTCGCTAACAAACTACGTTTCAAACTGAACGACATGAAGCAAAAGAAGAAGCGTCCTCAATTTTGCAATTAAGTTTGCTCTTCAGTCACTTTTGCTGCCGCGAGGGTGCGCTGACGCTGGAAAAGCGTCGGTCGCGGCGGCTAGGCGGCGTGAGCTGCCGCCTGATTCAACCGATTCAGCCTTATCCCTCCACGCACATATTCAGCCATCGTAAACATGGCAGCCAGAAAAAAAATCAGCTGATTCGACGGCTGTCCTCTTTTTTTACACATTACGCAGAATCAAAGCACTGCGCAGACGTCTTAAGTGCGCGGAAAAATCTGTTTAAAGGCAGTGATTGCTACGAGTCTGCCGAGAACAATTTGGAAGGAGCGCTTGGCTCGAAAACCGGCGAAGGCAGCTTCAAGGCAAGTTCACACTGGCGAGTTGCAATCGTCGCGCTAGTATTCTAGGCGACCGATTTCGGTCAATTAGTTACGGTTTGCGAAGCACATGTAAAGCGGGGAGGGAGCGTAATAAATCGATTTAAGCCTGTCGCGCGACCTCCGCGACTCGCCAGTGTGAACTCACCTTGCTGCTATCGATGGCAAATGTGCTCCAAGGGCGATGCGTGATTATATTTATTTTTGTTCAGAAAATACCCGGCGACCATGAATAATCACACTGCAGCAACTGCCGACATACGGAAGCAGACCGGTGCAGCTGATGGGAGCATGCAATCTCACTGCGGGAATTAAGAGCCGGCACGCCCGGTCACTGCGGCAACAATCACTCTTCCGCCTCGTAACCAACTCATGCCGCCCGCTTCGGGTTAAGCACTTGATATTCGTGTTGGTGGTGCCGTTCCGTTCGGATGATGCTCGGATGACGCCGCCGGGGATACTGCGGTGGCGAAAGTTTATGCGAAGGAAGTCCACCTTCGCCGCCGCCTTGTCTTGAGGGGTCTCGCCGGAAAGCGCGCACCTTCTGCGACTTAACTTTGACAGTGGTCTCCGCAACTCACCGCAAACACTTGCACAGTCGGTTGGGCTACGCCGACGTTTACTTCATTTCCTACGGTGTCTTGAAACCCACCGGCGGCGAAGGCGCGCACAGGCACTTGCCGCTCCACTGACCGCGCACTCACCCGCACACCTCCAAGTTCAACGGCGAGTTGTCGCACAGCCATTATGCTCCTTCCTATGTCAAAACGTCGAAACAACTCGTCCGGCACGTCAAAACCGTCTTCATGCACCCTCTTACACCGCTGCTCGCGCGGCCACCGGCCATGTAAACAACCGCCATTTTCTGTCTCGAGCGGTTTGAGACCACTCGTTCCAGTCGCAAGAAATCGTCTCAATCGGCTCGCATAATTAGGTGAGCAACGTCAACACTTTTGGCACACTTATGACGTCGGCCGGTGACGCAAAAAACCAATATGGCCGCTGGTCACGACCGACCAATAGGAACGGGGCAAATGAGACACTTTTTGAGACACTTTCCGATTGAGACGATTTTGAGCGACTCGTAATCGCGCCCCAGAAGCAGGCGCCCAGACACCGCGGTATGAAACAGTGACCGCGGATAGCAGCGGCTTCGTGCTTCCCGGTAGTTGTTTGATAAATCCGGGTATTGAATATTTTACCGCTTTGATGTCGTGTGCCTGGGCTAGCGTTACCCCTTCCCCCCACAGCTTGGGCATCCAAGAGAACTGTCTGGCCCTCTCTTGTGAGGACCAGATCAGGGATGCGTATACCCTGACGGGTGGGGTAGTGGGGTTCCAACTCGACGTGGAACCCGAGCTCGCTTTCCCACATAGCGGGCGATGCTGTCATAGCGGGACGTCCTCGATTTGTCAGTCCGGTGACACATTTGCGTCACGTCTGCCAGTGTCTATGCACTGGAACAGTCTGCTCGGCAGTTAATTGCAACTTCCCTGCCCCGCTTGGTGCGGGCAAGGACTGGCATCGCATTGTATCGGAACTTGACCACGTTTATTTAGTCCTGTCCACTCAAGAGATGGGTGCCCTCCCGGATCCAGTGGTTTGAACCGGGAGCATATCTGGCGCCCCTTAACGAAGCGCCATCAGCGCTAGAGTAGAGCTGGCTGCGCCAGAAGGAGAGAACCTGCTTATTTGTAACCAAGACAGCCCCGTTGTAGTGGGTCATCCTTTGGGCTCTGGAGGTCAAGCCCCCAACATACGGCAACTCCGCCAGTACCTTGCACGAGTCATTGGACGACTCGCGCAGTGAGGTCAGGCGCTTTACTCTTAGGCATGGCACCGTAGCCCTCAAGCGCACAATCCCCATCCACCCATCGTGAACCGCTGCATGGAAAATTGAGGGCGTTAAGTCATGTGGCAGGCGTAACCAGCGTCGCACTGCGGCTCGGGTGGCTTTGTCTAACTTGATGAGCAGTTTTGCTGACACCGGTCCAAGCACAAGTCGGTGCATCAGCCGCGGTAGCAGATATGTGCGGAGCACCATCAAGCGCTGCTGTGGTTTCAGGGGTGCCGCGCTTACCCATTGTAGGAACAACTTCAATTCTGTGGTGATATCCGCCGGTGACATCCCGCTGGGCGAAAAACTTAGGCCCCGGTAACGTCACGTCGTCTCCGCTGCCGCGTTTGGTATTCGTTCACCACCGATGGTAAACTACTGGTCAGTTTGGTTTAGTTTATGGGGGTTTAACTTCCCGAAGCAACTCAGGCTATGAGGGACGCCGTAGAGAGGGCTCCGGAAATTTCGACCACCTGGGATTCTTTAACGTGAAGTGACATCACAGTGCACACGAGCCTCTGGAATTGCCTCCATCGAAATTCGGCCGGCGCGGCAGGGCTCGAACAAGCGTCTTTCGGGTCAGCAGCCGAGCGCCGTAACCACTGAGCCACCGCGGCGGGGTCCTCATGGTCAGTATCGATTTTTGTGATCTTCCTTTTGGCGTCCGGCGTGTAGGCCACCGTCAAGCTCTTGGTAGCATTAATTACTAACCCTCTAGGAGTCAGGTACGCGAACAAGTCATTTAAGTGGTCCTGGAGGCCTGCTGGGGTAGATGCCATGATTATCAAGTCATCGGTGAACGCCATGGCATTCACTGTCAATGGCCCACTCCTGAAGCCGATCTCAGGTGGGGAAGTCTCTAACCAGAGGTGTAAGGCAGGGTGACAAGGGGCCACCCTGCCTTACGCCTCTTGTCGGCTTGCCATAATGCGTAGACCCGTGAAAGGTTAGGGCCGTTTCTGCCCCATCATAAAAATCCCTGATAGCGCAGAAAGGGCTCATCCAGGGATTTCCTCCTGAGGCACTCCAAGATTGCTGCCTTGGTGACCCTATCGAAGGCTTTTGCAATGTCCAAAGTCGCCATGTACAACGGTCGGTAACGACGCCTGGCGTCATGGATAGCGCTGGCTAGCAGATGGACATTCTCGGCGGACCCGTCGACCGGCATAAAGGCGCGTTGTTTCATATCTACGGCAACAGCCACCTGGAGTCTAGACGCCAACACCTTGTAAAAAAGCCGCACAAGGATGGGGCAACTGTGATAGGCCTAAACTCTCCAGGTTCCTTTGCTTTTTCTTTCTTCGGAATAAATATAGACCGCGCACCTTTCAAGCAGATGGGGAGCCTTCCCAAAAGCATCAAGAGTGTCAAGATGACCTTCAGCAACAGTACTGGAACGCCACGAAGATCCTTTGCCGTCAGCCTATCAGGGCCAGGGGCGGAGTTTAACCTAGGCATTGCTGCCTTTATCTATGCTGATGACACTGGCTGGAAATGGAGATCTTCTCTTCACTGCTTGTCTGAGGGGATCCAAGACTGCAAGCAAGTGGCTCTGTTTCATAATCGTCTTCCAGCAGCCGAGGAATGTGGCAACATCTTCCACATCAGCTTGCTTCGCACCGTCGAGGACTCCTCTTGCAGAACGCCCCTGGCACTTTTTAAGCTCTTCTTGAAGCTTGGCATACTCCATGCGACATCTCTTCCGTTTACTCAAATTCTTCGTCTTGCCCTGCGGTTTCCTTTGTGCTGGCCTCGGTGGTTTGTCCCTGAAGAAATACTGACGCAGGTAGTTGTTAAAAGCAACTGAGATGTCTTGGTTGTCCAAGTACAGTTTTCCAAGCGTCCAAAGTGGGCCAGCCCCGAATGAACGGGGGTAGGGCCTATTTACTAGCGATCGCAGTTCCTCCAGATTCCGATCGTGATCGGACTGGGAAACTTCGGGTTCAGATAGTAGAACCGGAATTTCTAAGTTACTGTTGGCGTCGGATGGTTCTGGAAGTGGATCAGTTTTTTTTAGCCAAAAGATCTTTCACAAGTTTCTTATAGGTGTCCTGGCGCCGGAGGGATTTCAAACTGTCGAAAGTTCTATGTCTGAAAACAGCGTGGAGTCTCTCGTTCATGTTGTAGATATGTATATTCTCCTCTTTGGCCTGTTTTAGAATCTGAGCTTCCCTAAGCGCCAGCCGATAGTTTTCTTCTGGTAACCATCTTGGCTTGACTTTGCTCACCACAATGTCGGCATTATACGCGTCTAAATGGGCCCTCTTCTGATGTAAGCTGAGGCATACCTTCGTGGAAAAGGACCTCCCACAATCTATGTATGCGTTGTGGTTTGCCTCGGTTGCAGAGTCGCTAGAATCACTGCTTAAAATTTTTCTGAGCACCCTAAGCCGGTACTGACTAGCAGAAGATGGGCCAGGAGCATCGGACTGCGCATCGTCGACCACCGCATCACCTCCTTCGCTACCTGAACTAGACGGCATCCTGCGCCTAGGGCAAGGACACCTAGGCACAACAGTATCAACGGGTACATCACTAGAAGGCATCCTGCACCTAGCACAAGGATGCCTAGGCAGAACACTATCAACAGGTACATCACTAGATGGCATCCTGCGCCTAGCACAAGAATGCCTAGGCACAACACTATCAATGGGTACATCACATGCAGTACTACTTGTACTGGACAACATCCTGCGCCTAGCGCCAAGACGTCTAGGCACTAGAATATCGCTGTCCAAAGACTGCACCTCCGACCCGGATCCGGACGCCGCCGGAGACAACCCACGATGCAGATGAGCAGAATGGTCACGAGGAGGTAAGGTAGTGGAGGCGGGATGGACTTCGCCCCTCACAGAGCTCTGTGTCGAATCACCACAAACAACCTCTGAAGCAGTAGCAGTCTCCCGGTCGCTTGGAGAGAATGTCATAGCTGTACCTCATAGCGCCAGCAGGCGGTGTCCCGAAAACCGTGTTTATCGGGGAGGTGGCCCGAAAAACAGCGTCTATCGGGGAGGTGGCCCGAAAAACCGCGTCTCCCGGGGCGCGGGCAATAAAAACCGCGTCTGCCGGGCCGCCAGCCGCGAAAACCATGTCTGCCGGGGCGTTAGCCCCGCAAAACACGTGGGAACGCCCCCCAGCAACACCCTGCACAACATGCTTAGCGACGGGCGGAACAGAGCCCGCCGCACCGTGAGCCAAATACGCAGGGTAGCACGCCACACCACCGCGCGATCATTTCTGATCGCGCCATCCTGGCCCGCAGTTCGTGCACCCACACCCGAGTGGTGTGTGTGGGGGTACTCAGAGGGCTTCCCTAGCTGGCTACTTGCACGCCGAACCACCGTGGAACCCGGACTATTAAGTTTGGCGCGGTCCGGGCTCACAGTTCGGGCTTTCACCAAAAGTTCTGCCCCCTTTTCCACCCTCGGCTCTGACACCTCTCCCCGGGATAGACTGGCACCGTCCCCCGGATCCTTCCCAAGGACACCACTCTCTGGCCCTAAACTCGTCATGGCATCGAGGTCGAGCATCCTCTACTCTGCATGGGCCGAAGCCCTCTGTACCCTTTTCACATTCTCGGACTGCTCAGCGTGTCTTTCGTCTCCACCATTGGGTGAACTCCTAGTTTCAGGCGGGCCTTGGCCCTAGTCATCATCGGTTTGTCACCGTTGTCATCGGTCATCAATTGCTGCGTTCTGCATCCAGCCCGCTTCTTGATGGGACAGCTGTCCTCATCCTTGGAAGTTCCTGCACCCTCCTGGTGGCGCCCCGTTCCACCAAAAGCTCGTCCTGACTGCAAATGGGCCTTTGCCCTAGTCACCATCGGTTACTCATTGTCAATAGTGGTCTTCTTTGATGGCTGTGTTCTGCGGCCAGCCAGTGGTGCACACGAAGGCGCAATATGGCCTGCACCGGATCGCCTTAGGATGGAATCCCCATCATCTTTGGAGGTGCCTGCACCTTCCTGGTGGCGCCCCGTTCCACCTGAAGCTTGTTTCACTTGCTCGTCTTTATGCATTTTGCCGACATGAGTCCGGAGACCTTTCTCCGAGCTAAAGGTTTTGCTGCAAATGCTGCACTTGGCAGCGGGAGCCCCAGAGCTCCCTCCAACCCCAGAGGGCCCCTCTCTCACTTCGCCTGCTTAAGTTTTTATCTAGTTTTTTTTCTATACCGCGAACATTTGACGACAAAGGACTTGCTGGGCCCAGTGCCGCTTGTGCCCTCTCAGATAGGAGTCCTGGGACAGAGTAGGGGCTTACCACCCAGGTACCCCGTTCCTTTCCTTTGGTCTTCGTCATCTTTAGGTGGTCAGGTTACCGTGGTTGACGTGTGCCGAACCACGGACGCGGAAAGGCCAACTGGACTTACCCAATTTTACCCGGGAGCAGAGTTCTGATCTGCCACCATTTTTTTTTAATTTTGAAACTTCAAACATCAACGACAACAAGCAACAGATATGAACACTCATGAGGGGGAGTGTTGCCCCTAGATAGCTGCTTGCGCAGCAGGGAGTTGGGAGCAGAGCAGTTGCCTCGTGGGTGTTGTCGAGGCATGGTGGAGCCTAAACGCCCTGAGCCCACCCAGTAGGCCCCTGAGCGTTTGGATCTTCAGGTCATTCTTTCCCAGTCCCAGGCTGACCAGCCAGGTGATGCTCTCTTGGCCCAACAGCCTCTGTAGGACATCGTTGCTGAGAGCACCACCACTGGCCCCCTAGAGATCTGTTGGTGAAGGTCTTGGTTACTGTACTTGGCCACATTTTGCTCGTGGTAGGCATGGAGGGAGCCTCGTAGTCTCACCACCTGTACGTCCAGTATGACGTCTTGGCCTTCCTTGCGCAACACCAGGTCAGGTTTCTGTGTCCCTTTGGATGCCTTAAAGTGCTTCTCAGCCCAGTTTCTTTAGGCGATCTACCAGGTAATTCACCATGGTGTCGTGGCGTCTGATCCTGGCGTTATATCTCCGGGGGCAGCGTTGAATTATGTGCCCGAGTGATTCAGCCTCAGGCCAGTTTTCCCGGCATGTCTTGATGGTATCTTGACCCCTCTTCGTTAAGGAACGAGACAGCGCAACCAAAACGAAGGACCAAGAAAAAGAGAGACACGAACACGCGCTCTTCGTTCTTGTCTTGTTTGGCATGGCGTTAATCCTCAGCTTAATCAGGTTGATGTAGTCCCGGCCGGTTAGTAGTCCTGTTCCCTCAGACATCCAGTTGGATGAAGAAGGGCAGTTCTTGGCAGCACGTAAGGCCTGTCCGTCAGCTGAATCATCTAAGCGCTGCTTCCAATAGCGCTTACTGCAGTTCGTGTTGCCAATACTTATGCCCTTAAAATCTGTCAGCAACATGGCCCTCTGTAGTCTTTCCTTGAGTAGCCCAAGTGATGTGGCCGCGCCGCAGGCTGGGTGGGTTGATTCCTGCATCCTCTTGATACGTCGTACCTGCAAAGCAGGAATCGTTGTCCTAAGTGACGGGATGCCTAACCCACCCTCTTTAATTGGGGCATAGAAGAAGCCAGTGGGCGTGTCATGCGGTAGATGGAGCCAATTTCTTATGCTGCTTCTTACAATACGGTCAAGTCTCGATAATAGCGTGGCAGTTATAGGGCTAAGCACCAGGGCGTGGTACATCCTTGGAAGCAGGTAATATTTCAGCACCACGATCCGTTGTTGAGGTCGCAGTGGTGCCGCAGCTACCCTGGCCAGGAGGTCATCGAGGTTCCCTGGCAGTGGCGACTTCACTTGGCCAAACGGTGAATAACATACCCCCAGGTACCCCCATGTCGTGCCAGTCTTGGCGCTTGGGATTCGTTGGCCTTGAACACTGAAGGCAGTATCTGTTATGACCTTGGTCTTTTTTCTCTCCCTGAGGGTTGTATACTCACTGTCAGGCTCTTTGCTGCATTGATATTTAGGCCCCGCTCACCAAGGAAGTCTGCCAGGCAGTCCAAGCGGCCTTGGAGCCCCATTGGTGTGGACGCCAGGATGATGAGATCGTCGGCAAAAGCCTTGGCGTCTAAGGACCAGTCGTCACTCTTGAATTTCCCGCAAGGGCACCTTGTGTAACGAGGTGTTGGTGCTTGGCGCCACCACGGACCCTTAGCCCCCATACCGAAGCTGTCATCCGTACCGTGGCGATAGGTTGAAAGGTGGAGGGAAGAAACCTTGAACGGTGGCGGTCGAGGAAGTGGTCAATCCTCGGCCGATGGGCTCCTCGTCTGTCTACCAGGCGGGGAGGCCCGGGACCTTCCTCTGTGTATAAGGGTGAATCAGAGGCGACAAAGTATGGGAACCCTTAGTTTATACATGCCGTATGGAAAAAATCTGCAAAAAAATCTGATCGGCCCCCAAAAAGGGGTCGCACCGATGTCAAGAAATTGAATCCTCAGAAGCCAGAAATGTTCGCGAAGTTTTTTATGGTTCAATCAAACACTGATGAACCAGTAGCCAACCTCTCCGCATTTGTCATCGCCAACACCCTAAAAAGCTGTGTAGGCAAAGACTACAAAGCAAAAAAACAACGAACCGCAGATCTCCTTGTAGAAGTAAACACAAAAGAAAAAAGTATCAAACTGATGTCATTACAGAATCTTGGAGAAATGAGCGTACAGGTAACCCCGCACCGCACCCTGAACCACTCGAAGGGAGTCATATCTGAATATGGACTCATACAGAGTACCGATGCGGAAATGGAAGAACTAGCTCAACAAGGAGTAATAGCAGCCCGAAGAATAACCATCCGGAGAAACAATGCAGAAATCAAGACAAAACACATTGTCCTAACTTTCAATGGCACAACTCTGCCTGACTCCATCCACGCCGCATACCTCCATTGCAAAGTCCGCCCATACATACCAAATCCGAGACGATGTTTTAAGTGCCAGCGCTTTGGACACAGCATGTTGGCTTGCCGCGGTAAACCCACTTGTCTCACATGCGCAGAAGACGCACACACAGAAGAAAGATGCGAACGCACAGCAAAATGCGTCAACTGCAATGGCGCACATGGCGCGTACTTCAGGTCGTGCCCAGTCTGGAAAACAGAAAAACAAATTATAACTTTGAAGACCACAGAAAACCTGTCCTACCTTGAGGCAAAAAAAAACGCGTCTCTTTCCAGCAGAAAGGGACATACTCTGAAGCGGTGACGCGGGTACGGCCGCCGCCGCCTTCAGTTTCTGTCGGCACACAGGTCTATCCGGTGGACCTGGTGTCGACACCCAAGTCCCCACCACAGAAGTCGGTGGTACAGTCCACAGGGCTGAAACTTTCGCGAGAAGACCACGCGATCCTCGCTGGAGGCCCTCAGGCCCCACTTTCAGCAGCGGCATCCTCGGCGACAGACACCCAGAACAGCTCAGCTGAACTGGACCTGTCGCCCCACACCTCTAATAAGGCACCTGCTGGCCCAAAAGACTCTGCCGCTGGAGCAGGGCCTGGTTCAGCGGTGCCAACAAAAAAGACGAATGCGAAGGCCACGGGCCATCGCAACCAAGAAGCATCCCCCACGTCCACCGTGGAGGATATGGATGTCGGTGAAAGTCCGCCGACATCTAAAACATACACATCCGCGGCGTCTCCGCGGAAATCCGGCGCCACGAAAGTAGCGATGGATACAACTCCTGGTTCGCCACCGCTGCAGCGGCGGCGAGACTCCCTCGAGAAGAAAGGGAAACCACGGATCACTGCTCCTGAGAATAAGTAACTTTCCCCAATCCCCAACTTATCACAATGGCGTATCTAATACAATGGAACTGTAGAGGTCTACAGAGAAACTACACAGACATAACCGATATGCTCAAAACAATGGCACCTACAGCTGTGTGCCTGCAAGAAACGAACCTTGGGCCACAGCACACAAACATCTTTAAAAAATATATTTTCCGGAAAGACCGAGTACAAGCTAGCCGACTCTCAGGAGGCGTCGCTATCATTACGCAAAGCGATGTCCCTGCAAGAGAGGTATCATTAAAGACGAACTTAGAAGCGGTCGCAGTAAACATCATTAGCCATAAAACAATAACAATTTGTTCTGTGTACATACCACTACACAACAGAATTACCATGCATGACCTAGAAGAACTTCTGGGACAGTTGCCTGAGCCGTATATCATAATTGGGGATTTTAACGCACACTCCTCATTCTGGGGAAGTGAGCATACTGATTCCAGGGGTCAGCTCATCGAGGATTTTATTCTTTCACATAGCATATGTTTAATGAACACAGGAAAAGCAACGTACTGCTGCGCCAGCTCTGGAAAAATGACCTGCCTAGATTTAGCGTTTGCATCACCATCGGTTTTTAATGGTTTTATTTGGGATGTTTTAGACGACCCTCGGGGAAGTGATCACTTACCTACGATTTTAAAGCTAACATCAGCTACCTCCATCCTCCCTACTAAGCCACGGCGATGGAAAATTCACCTCGCCGATTGGGCACTTTTCAGAACGAAGGCCACACTAGAAAAAGAATATGCCGAAACCCTTACGATAGAAGAAATAAATGAAAAATTTTTGACATGCTTAACATCTGCAGCAATAGAAGCAATCCCACAAACATCTGAAATTGCACGAAAAACACATAAAGTTTGGTGGTAAATGAATGCACATTAGCTAAAAAGCAGCAAAACAAGGCTTGGAGCAACCTTCGCAGATATCCCACTGCAGGGAACTTTCTCACCTTCAAAAGGGCTAGAGCCAAAGCACGATACATTAGACGCAACGCAGAAAGGGCATCATGGCAACAGTACATATCCTCGATAAACAGCTCAATAACATCCAAAAAAATGTGGGAGCAGGTGCGGAAATTCACTGGAAATTTTACTCCTTTCACATTCCCCATGCTAACAACACCCGGTACTCAAACAACATTAGAAGAGAAGGCCAACATATTAGGTAAACATTTTTCTACAGTTTCAAGCTCATCCAACTACACACACTCCTTTTGCCGCCGCGGTGGCTCAGCAGTTACGGTGCTCGGCTGCTGTCCCGAAAGACGCGGGTTCGATCCCGGCCGCGGCGGCTAGCATTTCTTTGGAGGAGAAATTCTAGAGGCCCGTGTACTGTGCGATGTCAGTGCACGTTAAAGAACCCCAGGTGGTCCAAATTTCCGGAGCCCTCCACTACGGCGTCTCTCATAGCCTTAGTCGCTTTGGGACGTTAAACCCCAGAAACCAACCAACCAACACACACTCCTTTCAAAAGCACAAAACAATAGTAGAAAAGCAAGAACTTCCCTTCAGAACATGCATACATGAAGACTACAATCACCTTATTACCATGCACGAACTAAACGCAGTACTAACATCCGGTAAAAAGACAGCACCAGGCCCAGACAATATACTTTATGCCATGCTTGCTCACCTCTCGGAGACTGCCAAGGAGGCTCTCTTAAAATTTTTCAATAAAATATGGATGAGTGGAGAAATTCCCTATGCATGGAAAGAAGCAATCATAGTACCCTTCCTAAAACCTGGCAAACCACCAACTAGTCCCACCAGTTACAGGCCAATAGCACTCACTAGCTGCGTAGCAAAATCATTCGAAAGCATTCTAAACATCAGACTAACCTTCATACTTCAGTCCCAGCAACTTTTAGATATACACCAGTGCGGTTTTAAAAAGACATGTTCCACAACCGATCACCTTGTACGCTTTGAGAACACAGTGCGGGAAGCGTTCATCCACAACCAACACTGTATCGGGGTCTTCTTCGACCTGGAGAAGGCTTACGATACCACGTGGAGGTTCGGTATCCTCAGTGACCTAGCGGACCTAGGTATCCGCGGCAGGATGCTGAGCTGTTTGAGCGACTTCCTGACCAATCGAACGTTCAGAGTCCGCCTAGGCGCAACCTTCTCCAAGACTTTTATCCAAGAAACTGGTGTGCCCCAAGGGTGCATCCTCAGCACGACCTTATTTGTCATCAAAATGAACTCCATAGGAAAAGTAATCCCAAAATCCATAATGTACTCAGTTTACGTAGACGACCTCCAAATAGCATGCACGTCTTCCAGCATACCTACTTGTGAGCGGCAAATACAAATAACAATAAATAAACTGGCTACCTGGGCAGATAGAAAAGGATTTAGATTTTCCCCTCAGAAAACAGTAGCGGTTCTGTTCTCTTTGAGACGAGGCCTACAGGCCGAGCCCACACTATATTTAAACCAAACCCCATTACCGTTCAAACAAGAGCACAAATTTCTAGGGATAACTTTCGATAAAAAACTCACTTTCTTGCCACATGTAAACAGCTTAAAGAAAAAAGCTTCCCAGGCCCTCAATGTGCTGAAAATACTATCAAGAAAACGCTGGGGGTCTGATAGAGCTTCCCTGTTGCATATATATCGTTCTCTGGTTCGCTCTAAGTTAGACTATGGGTCCATAGTATATGGCTCAGCAAGACCGTCCTACATAAAACGACTGGATCCTGTCCACAATCTTGGTTTAAGGTTGTCTTCCGGTGCTTACAGAACTTCACCAATAGCAAGTCTGTATGTGGAAACTAATGAACCTTCCTTAGAAGATCGAAGAACTGCACTAACTTGTACATACATCCTCAAAATCCTTTCTCAGCCCAAACATCTCTGTTACCCAATTGTGACGAAATGCCCATCCCGAATACTCTTCAATAACAAGCCTCACGTGATTAAGCCGTTGCTCTTGCGCTTCGAAGAAAAATGCCAAGCTCTGGACATACTAAACGAAATTAAAAATACTGCCCCAAGACACGGAGCGCTACCACCGTGGTACACTCTCCCCACAGTGTTTGACGTCACACTAACACGCCTAAGGAAAACCTGTACACCACACGACCATATAATACAAGAATATCTAGCACTACAAGAAAAATACAGAAATTACACTGCATTTTATACTGACGGGTCAAAAACTCATGCTCATGTAGGAAGCGCAGTAATACAAGGAAAAAATGAAAATGCAGTGCGACTGCCCTCATGTGCTACAGTGTTCACCGCTGAGTGTTATGCCATTAGTGTTGCGGTACAGAAAATAACAAATGAAAACATCAAAAACAGCATCATTTATACAGATTCACTGAGCGCCCTTACAGCATTAAACTCCAAAAATGCCATGGAGCCACTGATAGGGAGCATCATACACAATATAGTAAAGGTCACAGCACAAAAACATGTTATAAAATTCTGCTGGGTTCCCAGTCACGTTGGTATTAGGGACAATGAGAGAGCCGACATGTGTGCTGTTCATGCCAGAACCATGGAAATAAAAAATGTGAATTTGCCTCCTAGGGATTACATGAAGTTAGTGCATAGCAGACTAAGAGCCAAGTGGCAAGCTTCTTGGGAAAATGAAGGACACAACAAGCTGCATACCATAAAGCCCATTTTAAAAGAATGGAAATCATGCCGCCATAAAGAGCGTTTTATCGAAGTAATTTTATGTCGTTTACGCATAGGTCACACACACATCACCCGTAACATATTATTAACAAAAAAAGACAAACCTGTGTGAAATGTGTGGTGAGGAGCTCAGTTAATCACATTTTAATTTCTTGTTCCCATCTCGAAGAACTTAGGAGAAAGTTTTTTACTGTATTTTACAATCAACAGATTCCATTTCATCCCGCATTGCTTTTAGGCGAGCAGACACTTGTCGAGTTTTCACTTGTTTGTAAGTTTCTAAACAAAGCCAATGTTTTAAACCTGTTATAATGTAACCTTTATACACTTGACATAACATCATCTAACCTTGTGTTTGGCGCATGATAGCCATAGTTGCTTATGCGCCATAAAACCCCATATAACTAACTAACTCACTCTTGAATTTCACCCCTCCATTGTACTCGGAGAGCCACTCGTCAATTACCAGGTCGTAAAAAAAAGTCGTAGTTACTCTCGCAGTTTACCTGCGCTTTTTTCCATTTCTTCACGTTGACATTCACAGCTTTGGGCAGAAATCAGATTGCGTCAGCACCGTTACGGCAATCGCAATGCTTTGTTTTAATTAGACAGTCGGATTCTCCCGGTCCGTGCCAGTTCTGAGTATACGGTGCATTAAAAAGTTGTCGCCGAGTTGCA
Source organism: Amblyomma mixtum (assembly GCF_055824585.1). Classification (NCBI taxonomy): domain Eukaryota; kingdom Metazoa; phylum Arthropoda; class Arachnida; order Ixodida; family Ixodidae; genus Amblyomma; species Amblyomma mixtum. The sequence continues at coordinate 370,065,352 of NC_143014.1, read as the reverse complement.
TTTTAAAAGTAAAGAGTTCAAATTTACATGCTGTGACACGATTTCAAAGAAATTCGTCTGGTGCCGTTCACTGCCTCCTGAATGTTGTTTTTAAAAACTTTTTCACACTTGACGGAGTGCACGAACTCTTGTGGCCTTTCTTGGGCTTCGACGGAGTCGTGCTGCTTGGTGTTCCCCAGATCGGCTTGGATGCACCCTCATCACTGCTGCTTGACTGCGGCGGCCGCTTTCTCTTCGACGAGTCGGCAGTCGTACGCTGTCCAAGAACCTCAGTGTTCGGAAAAACCTCCACTTTCAAGTTTAGGCCTCGTCGGCTGCCTGGCCACTTTTTGTGGCGAGCATTTTTTTCCTCTCCAGGCGGTAGGTGCGCCTTTTGTTATTAAAAAAGGTCTTCAGTGATTCTGCGTGAAATCAAAGAACAATCATTACCCATATCAAATAAATGCTCGCTGGATTTCATGCAGTATACTGCGTGAAAGTACAAAGTGTCAGTCATGCTGCATGTTTTACGCAGTACTTACTTTATCGTCACTTCCAGAAATACGTCGAAATACGTACTGCTACAAAAAAATACGAAAAAAAAATAGGCGAGGTACATTTGGAAATTTACGAAATATCACATACCTGTATTGCAGGGCGCGTAGGCTGGCCAGTGTTCTGTCATTTCTTCACTTATCTTTTCCCACAACGCCTGCTTCAACTCCGTATTTGAATAGTCATTGCGAGCAACGTCCCAAAGTGTTCGGAACTGCTCAACGAGTGATTAAAAAAAGCGCCGCGTCGTCACACAATGTCATGGCGCGCACGTGGGGCAGCAGTACAACGGCCAACGACCACAAGTACACAAATGCACGTGCGCACGTATGCACACGTTTCGCTTGTAAACAGTGATGCTTACTCCCATGCGGCTGTCGCAAAAATTTTCGAAAAAGTTGCAGGGTGGCCAGACAACCCGGCGTTTCAGTCTGAATTCGTGTTGGTTCCCCGCCGGAATCCCAAACCGAAAAAGCGCCTTGCATTTTCCGTCCGCGTCGTCCGCGGACATGAGTTGGTTCGCCTGAATCCGGGATGTCATGTCACCTGACGTGCGGTTCGTCCGCGAGATCTGCGATTCGGTCCGTCGTGTGAATCCACCGTCAGCGGCAGGCACACGGATATCTGTCGCGCCTTGCCGCTGGGCTTTTGGTTCCAGGAAGCGAGCGCAGCAAACGCGCGCTCTCGTCACCTCCTAAAACGAATGCTCAGGGACGGCTTTGCCCCCAAGAATGCGGCGCGCTCGGGAAAACCTAGCCGCCTTTTTCGGTGCGTATAAATGTTCGCTGCCGACACCTTCGAAGTCGCGCCCCAGCTGGTAAGTCGGAAACCCTTCTTACGTTAGCCTCCTATTTCCGAGGTATGCCTCGTTGATGTTTTGTTGCTCGCTGGGCCTCTCTATGTATTCATTGCAAGTGTAATAATTAGCGAATGAGTGTACACGCGTGTCGTCCCTCCCTTTGTTCCCTCGGGCACGAGCCCCTCCACGGTTAGCGAACGGGAACGCTGCATCCGCGGAGTGGAAGCGCGGGACGGAAGGCTGTCCCCCACATTTCTACGCCCTTGAGATCACTTTTTAAAACATAACGCGAAAAAGACACAGATTACAGACGAGAAAGGCTGTCCCGTCTAATCTGTGTCACCGGTGTCTTTTTTTCCGCTATGTTTTCAAAAAACTGCTACCAGCTTGCTCAAACCAATGTGGTTCAGAGCTGTGTTCGCGGCGCTTTTATGCACACATGTATATTTATTCACTTAAACTGAAAATGTTCCAAGATCCAGTAGTGTTCATGTTTAGAAGAAGGATATGCGCGCGAGTTCTTAGTACACTAACAAACGTACACTAACTGCTCCACACGGTTCTGGTGCTCCGGCGCCACTGATAATGTCAAGGTGCCCCTTAGAAGAGGCATCAAGCAAGGCGATCCTCTATCTCCCTTTCTTTTTAACTTAGTTCTAGATCCCCTCCTTGACCAGCTCAATTCTTTGGGTGCGGGGGTCCATCTCACTAACTCTTCTGTTTCGGCATTTGCTTTTGCTGATGATCTTCTTTTGATTTCCGATACTTATGAGGGCCTAAAAACCCTCATCGATCGCACGTCCGCCTATTTAAGGAATGTAAATCTAGAAATAAATCCCACAAAAACCCAGTACTTTGGTTGGCGCCCGGATCACCAGTCCAAGTGGTTTAAATACGACCTTCCTTCCATCAAAATAAACAATGTTCAAATCCATATTAAGCAACCCAACGAACCAATTAAATACCTCGGTCTCTCTCTATTTGTTAATAAGCCTCCTAAAGTAATCTCAGAAAAGGCAGCTGCACTACTTGAGCTGGTGGGACGGGCATCACTCAAACCATTTAAAAAAATTCATTGTTGGCGGCAGCTGGTCCTGCCTGCATTTCTTTATGGAGCCTCCAACAGACTTCTTGTCCAAACCGAAGCATGCCGTTTGGACCGTATGGTTCGACTTAAAGTTAAGAAAACATTACACCTTCCGCCTGGCTTCCCCAACTCCCACATTTGGTTACCTTCCAAGTGTGGGGGCCTGGGATTCATTCACCTTGAGCGCGTTGCTCAAGTTGTCCATTTCAAATCTCTGTCACGACTCCTCAGACTTAATGAACGTTTCATCTCTGAATTATTCGATGCAGTCCTAATGCCCCACTATCGGCGCCTCGCTGAGAGGTTTGAAGTTCCAGAAGGTGTTACTGATTCCAAAAATGTAACCGCGGCACTGAAGCGGGGTGCCGAGAACTGGTGGCAACAGTACTTAGCCCGCTACGAAAACTTATACTTATTTGCTCATCAGCACCAACCCTACGCCAACACTTGGCTTAACACAAATTGCAAACTCCTACGTGATGGGGACCGCATAAAGGCCCTGCGTTTGCGGACAAACCTTTACCCAACTCGATCACTCACTAATAAACAGAGTAGCGACGCAACTGCCCAGTTATGCAGGAGATGTGGTCTCCGAAGGAAGACCACTTTCCACATACTGCAAGAATGCGAGTCTATTTCTCTTCCACGCACAGAGCGCCACAATTACATCGCTAAGCAAGTCGCTCGACTTGCAAGGGAAAAACTCCCGGGGGTGGAGGTCCATGAAGAGCCCATCTTCACTACGGACAAGGGGACTAGGCTAAAACCCGATCTAGTCATAGAGTCAAGCTCCCAGGTACTGGTAGTAGACATAGCGGTGGTGTGGGATGCAAATGAGGGTGTCCTTACAAACAAGAACAATGAAAAGGCTTGCAAGTACAGAGTACTCCGGGCCAACTTTCCGGCCAGGAAACAATTCCTGGTGCACGGAATGGCTTTTGGCGCCCGGAGTATGCTTTGCCCATCGACCATCAAGGTGGGCAAGCTGCTTGGTCTCAGTTATTCCGACCTTTCCTGGCTAGCTTCGCGAGTGCTTCTCGGAAGCCTCATTTGTCTCGGACGATTCACCAAGAAGGTGATCATGTAGTTTTTACTTCGGGGTTTTCTTTTGTTTGATCGTCCTCGCGTTGGGTTTTCACTTTCATGAGTTTTAGGGGGTTGGCCACTGCTTTTTTCCATCTTCGGGGTTTTAATTTCTTCGCTTCTTTCTTTCTTCCTCCTAAGTCAAACATGAACTTGCGAGGTCAGGTGTGCTTGCTACCAAATGCGGTGAGCTCCGGCTCGCTCATTTTGGGCTCGCAAACCATGTCTTTCCCCAGCAGCGGCCACGTTCACTCTGGGTGGCATTCTTGCTACCCAGGGAAATGCATGTTTTTAGGGAAGCCCAAACGCCGGAGAGTCTTTTCCTGAGCTTTTCCAGTACCAATAATCTCATGCAGGTAGAAAACAGCAGCGCTATCCATTATTTTTTCTTTTTTACCATGGACTGCTTCTTTCACCCGCATAAAAATCTGTCGTGAAAGCCACCAATAGCGCGAACAGCCAAGCAGCGCGCGCCATGATCAGGAGCCCAGCGACTGAGCGAGCTGAGTTGATAAGGCGCGGGCGTGACCGGCGCGGCAGAGCTTACCGCGCCGTTAGGGGCAGCGCCATACTCTCATGTAGTGGTGACTGCAGTCCAGCGAGCACGAAGTCAACGTGAATGGCTTCCAACCGAAACTCTATTTTGGGTTGACTTACGCCCTAAACAACTAAATGAATCGGCGGCGGGGCAGCAAAAAGCGTTCTTGGTAGCCGTCGCTGTCTGCCGCTCTCAGCTGCACAGAATTTAAAGCTCATAGCGGACTTTCGACATACTGGCGAAAATTTACCACATTCTGGAACAACAACATTCTGGAATAAAGTTGAATTGGCTTCGCCTGGATGCGACCAGCGGCGATAAATCTGGTCGCGTCTTGCATCACAAACAAAGCATTAAACAGCGTGCCGGCCGCTTTGAAGAATGAACTACAAAGATTCGCGGCATTACTCCCCATTCAAGTAAGCACCAGCCGGGTGCTTTTAAACAATTAAAGTGGCTAGAAACAAATAAAATGACTTTGCAGAATAAACAACCTCTGTAAATACAGCGTCCGTTAGCACGCATAATAGGGCTTTAGACGGAGGACATCGGTAACTTCTGGTCGTACGCGGCGTCGCTGGGATGCCGTGATTTTTCCGGGGACGACTTCATAGTCTTTTTTTTTATTCGAGAAGTCTGCCTTGAGGCATAAGTTGAGAAAAGGGGGAGTGGAATGTAGGTTACAGAAAGTTGAAAGAACGAGTGTAGACCAGTTTCGGCGAGGTACTCGCATAGGCTGCTGGTGAAGTGATTGTCCATAGTCCACTTCACATAGTCCCCGTCGCGGTTCGACCACAGGCCGACCTCCCTGAGAAGCCGTTTTCTAATAGGGGCCGTCGCTGGGCAAGTCCACAACAGGTGCCGCACATCACAAATGTCCGGTGCAGCGCCGCAGTGAGGACACCTGTCAGTTGCTGGCAGATATTTATCACCCCAACGATAACGGACAGATGGGGTCAGGGCCGCCCCTGCCCGAATCCGGCGCACTGGTACCTTCTTCTGCCGAGTTAGACTACGGGGGAGAGGGTGCGAACACGGAGGAATTAGAGCGCGTGTTCGCTGGCGCAGAGCTTGTGAATCGGAGACATGGGACAGGAACGGATCTGGGGGAAGGTGGCGGGTCGTCTGATGTGTCAATGTGAGTCATAGCATCTGCTTGAATGTTATGTGGATCGTGAGCGTGACCACGAATTCAGTGTATGCGTACAGGACATGGGTATTTTGCGCAGAGTAGGTGAATTGATTGTGTAATCTGGAATGTGCGTCGAACAGCCTTAAAGGGGTGGAGACACCAAATTTGTTGTTCGCGCGTTCTTAGTTTCAAACGTTTCTTATGGCTCCAGGAAGCATGATACACACTCAAAGATTCATATATTCACAGTGAATAATTTATTATAGCATTTTTAGGTGAACGATTTTCGGTTTCGGTTTCGGAACGACGAGTTGTACAGTGACGTCACAGAGGGGAAAGATCAACTGCTTCGCTTGGTCACGTGGGCCCACAAAAGTTGTGACGCACCTACTGCTGCATCGTCTGCTTTCTCACACACGTGCTGACCAGCGCATGAAAATAAACCACTGCATGTCTAGTCCCAGCAGCTCGGATTCTGACAGATCTGATTCCAATGAGTGAGGACATCGACTTTTTTTTTGTTCGCACGCTAATATCGCCTTCGCGGGTTGGCGTGAGGATGCGAAACACTTTGCAAAATGCCAGTAAGCATCGCTGCGCCGCTCTACCCAAGCTGCGCCCACAACCGGTGTCACACTTCGCTGCCGTGCAGCAGTACCTGAGCGCTGCTTGGGATAGTGTACAAATATCACAAGAAAAGACAAGATCGCCTTGTTATCAGAACTGCCAGCTATACTCGAGCAGCGACAAAGCATGTCTGCTTATGTTGGGAGCTTTCGGCAACGGCACCGCTCGCGGGCGCTCCGGGCGACGAGCTCTGCTGCTGCCTGGCTGCCGTGGTCGTCGCTAGGCCTATAGCCTGTTTAGCAAGCGGCCGGCGCTTCGGAAGTCGCCTGCGCTATAATAAAAGGCCTACTTTTCACAAATAGCTGCAGTGTTAACAGAATCATCTCACAATAAAATAATAGTATGGTCAATCTCCTCGACGCCTTCGGCAGCGGAGCTAGCGGGCGCCAGGCGAGCCGGACCCTAACGTCGCGCCAGCGGCAGCTGCTAGGCGCGGTTGTGGCAAGAAATTTTCTCATATCACAGTTGTTACCTCTACTAGCAGCTCAATATTGGTCAGCGATCCTCAAAAATGACATTTTTTTCACATTTCTTGTCACATGGTTTATTATTTACGTCAAGAACACTCTTTAGCTCGCTTTTATGACGTCGGCAGACGGTATCCAGGCTGACCTACCGGCCGGCAGACTCGGCGTACTTCACGTCTGCACAAGAAAATACAAAACAGCCATGCTACCAGAAAGGGTGCTTTCTAGATTCGAGATACGACAGCATGACTGTGCTAAAAGTGGATCTTTCTGCAGCGACACTGCCTGCGGCAACGCCAGCCGATGACCTGCGCGCTGGTCCCAGACTGCCCTAGTCGTCGCTAGCCCTAGCTGCTTTCGCATCGACTCCGCAGCTGAGGGCGCTTCAGGACTGGCCAGCGCTCAGAAACGTGCTCCGCTCAGCACCCCTTTACTGTGAAGTCGTCCCATAAAAGATATGTTCGATTTCCACGACGTCTTCAGCAACAGAGCTAGCAGACGGCAGGCGAACCGCACCGGGCAGCAGCAGCACAAAACCGGCTATGGGATGAAATTTGCTTGCATCGCAGTCATCACTTCTACCAGGAACTCGGTATTTGCCAACGATAGTCAGAAACGATGCATTTTTGATATTCATATACCCCAGGGTTTGCTATGAACGTGAACAAACAATACTATCGCGTTCTTCAGATGCCGGCGTTCGGCCGAAGACTGGAGCAGACCGCCCGGCTCCAAGGAGTGCGCCCTATGTTATCATGACGGTGCCGCTCTCCGCGCTCGCATTGGCTGCCGCTTCCCGTCGTTGTTGTTGCCGCGAGCGGCCCGCCGTTGACATCTAGCAGGCCGGACGCAGGCAACAAGCTGCAATCGGACGTTGCGACGCTGTTCGCAACGGCGCCGCAAACCGAGCGAGTGGCGGTTAGCAGCAAACGCGGCTCGCTGGTGCGTCGACTACGCTCAGGCGGCTGTGCCCCGCTCATCGTACGTCACTGTATTTTGGTATGACGTCACTAAAACTTTCATTTTTCTACACCCCTTGTGACGTCATGGTTGATGGCGCTAGCGATGGGTCTAGATCGTGAGAGTGAGCATTTAGGTAATCTTTGGAACCTAATTAAAATATTTTTTAAACGTTTGTTGCGCCCAACACCTGGCTGTGAGTGCCCTTGCATACATAGGAATCCCATAGCAGGCTTTTTATAGCTTCAAAATTTGGTGTCTCCACCCCTTTAAGCTGTTTAAGGGCGGCAAGGGAGTCTGCATAAATATGAACTGCATTGAATGTGGGAACAAGCGGGAGGGAAGCAATGGCAGTGTAAATGGCTTGAAGTTCCAATGCCAGGGTGGTACATGTATCTGCGGTGTACGTCGCACGAGAGTTGAGATGCGGATGTGAGGGACTATATACAGCAGTAACTCCCCGCTCTGCAGTATGTGATGCATCGGTGTACAATATGCACCCTTCAGGCAGATGCGCGGCTGATACCGACGGGGAAACAGTGGGGCGATTGTCTACCCGCACCACAGCCGCGCTTCGCGTGAGCCGTCGGAGCCAAGATTTGCCACAGCTGCGCATGCGCGAAACCGAGTGACGTCACACGCGCCACAAATAAAAAATTAAAAAAGTGCGCGAGGAAACTCTCATATCTCAGCGGGCACCCGAACAGCGCTGTAACCGAAGGAAAATGAACAGAAAATTGGTTTTAAGGCAAAAAAACCGACGCTTGTCACTCTCATATCTAGGTGCATATCCGAAACTCGCCGTAAGGGCCTTAAGGGAAATTAAATTAAATTAAAATTGGTGTTAAGGAAAGAAAATTCCTGTCTCTCATATCTTGGTGTACACCCGAAAGGAATGGACACCACAGGACATGTCTCTAAAGCAACCTTCTAAGACAGCACCGTATTCACTACACGCGCGTCTCCTCCTCCGCTTCCGTACAGGCAGTGTGTGCAAGGCCTAACGCCTACACCGTTCCCAAACGTGCCGCATTTGGGAACGCCAAACGCGAAGCATTTGGCTATATTTTTTCGTATGCCTACTGAATGTCGTCAGTAGTACCGGTTAGTAAAGGAGTGGGAGTGGTCAGAAAGGGGCCCCATCCTCAGGTCCTTCTAAAGGCCGTCATCTGTTGGCATCTGGCGAAGGCCTGAACCCCCCCTGCAAGCAGCGAAGTGTTAAACTTTTGAAATCGTTTTGCACAAAACCTAGGCTCTTCAAGATCTGTACAGAAGCAGGCGCCCAGACACCGCGGTATGAAACAGTGACCGCGGATAGCAGCGGCTTCATGCTTCCCGGTAGTTGTTTGATAAATCCGAGTATTGCATATTTTACCGCTTTGATGTGTGCCTGGGCTAGCGTTACCCCCTTCCCCCCACGAATTGGGCATGCAAGAGAACTGGCTGCCCCTCTCTTGTGAGGACCAGATCAGGGATGCGTGTACCCTGACGGGTGGGGTAGTGAGGTTCCAACTCGACGTGGAAACCGAGCTCGCTTTCCCACACAGTGGGCGATGCTCTGATGGCGGGACGTCCTCGATTTGTCAGTCCGGTGACAGATTTGCGTCACGTCTCCCAGTGTCTCTGCACTGGAACAGCCTGCTCGGCAGTTGATTGCAACGTCCCTGCCCCGCTTGGTGCGGGCAAGGACTGGCATCGCATTGTATCGGAACTTGACCACGTTTATGAAGTCCCGTCCACTCAAGAGATGGGTGCCCTCCCGGATCCAGTGGTTTGAACCGGGAGCATCTCCTGCGCCCCTTAACGAAGCGCCATCAGCGCTAGAGTAGAGCTGGCTGCGCCAGAAGGAGAGAACCTGCTTATTTGTAACCAAGACAGCCCCGTTGTAGTGGGTCATCCTTTGGGCTCTGGAGATCAAGGCCCCAACATACGGCAACTCCGCCAGTACCTTGCACGAGTCATTCGACGACTCGCGCAGTGAGGTCAGGCGCTTTACTCTTAGGCATGGCACCGTAGCCCTGAAGCGCACAATCCCCATCCGCCCATCGTCAACCGCTCCATGGAAAATTGAGTGCGTTAAGTCATGTGGCAGGCGTAACCAGCGTCGCACTGCGGCTCGGGTGGCTTTGTCTAACTTGATGAGCAGTTTTGCTGACACCGGTCCAAGCCCAACTCGGTGCATCAGCCGCGGTAGCAGATATGTGCGGAGCACCATGGAGCGCTGCTGTGGTTTCAGGGGTGCCGCGCTTACCCATTGTAGGAACAACTTCAATTCTGTGGTCATATCCGCCGATGACATTCCGCTGGGCGAAAAACTGAGGCCCAGGTAACGCCACGTTGTCTCCGCTGCCGCCTTTGGTATTCTTTCACCACCGATGGTAAACTGCTGGTCAGTTTGGTTTGGTTTGTGGGGATTTAACGTCCCGAAGCAACTCAGGCTATGAGGGACGCCGTAGTGAAGGGCTCCGGAAATTTCGACCACCTGGGGTTCTTTACCATGCACTGACATCGCACTGCACACGAGGCTCTAGAATTTCGCCTCCATCGAAATTCAGCCGCCGCGGCCGGGATCGAACCCGCGTCTTTCGGGTCAGCAGCCGAGCGCCATAACCACTGAGCCACCGCAGCGGGGTCCTGGTGGTCAGTATCGATTTTTGTGATATTCCGCTTGGCGTTCGGCGTGTAGGCCACCGTCAAGCTCTTCGTAGCATTTATTGCTCACACTCTAGTAGCCAGGAAGGCGAACAAGTCATTTAAGTGGTCCTGGAGGCCTGCTGGCGTAGATGCCATGATTATCGAGTCATCGGCGAATGCCATGGCATTCACTGTCAATGGCCCACTCCTGAAGCCAATCTCAGGTGGGCAAGTCTCAAACCATTCATCCAGCACTAAATTCAAAAGCATCGGTGACAAGGGGTCACCCTGCCTTACGCCTCTCGTCGGCTTGACATAACTCGTAGACCCCTGAAAGGTTAGGGCCGTTTCTGCCCCATCACAAAAATCTCAATGTAGCGAAGAAAGGGCTCATCCAGGCATTTCCTCCTGAGGCCCTCCAAGATTGCTTCCTTGGTGACCCCGTAGAAGGTTTTCGCAGTGTCCAATGTCGCCATGTACAACGGTCAGTAACGACGCCTGGCCTCATGGATAGCGCCGGCTAGCAGATGAACATTCTCGGCGCACCCGTCGACCGGCATAAAGACGCGTTGTTTCATGTATAGGGGAACAGCCACCTGAAGTCTAGATGCCAACACCTTATGAAACAGCCGCACAAGGATGGTCCCCGCAGGGAGGCGTCTGCAGCATGCAGACGTTGGTGAGTGGCGACACCGCGGGGTTAACCCGAGCATCCGCAGGGACATCCCCGCAGGGGGATGATGGTGAACAATGCGTCACCACGGACCCGAGCATCCGCGCTTAGCCGTGCGTGGCATCGCCGTGTCCGGGGAAAAGGGGATCCTGGTGGTTGAGCCGATGCCGAGCGTTTGGACCCTTAAGGCCCCTCGGCGGAGGCAACACACCACTTTGGCCCCAGCTTCCTGTAGACGGCACCTCCGGCCTGACCCGACCGGGGGAAATCGGCAGTCGCCTTTTCCTGTTCTCCTCTCCATCTTTCACTTTCCTATCTCCTTTCTTACAACTCTCCTGTATCCTCCTCTTTTCTTCGTTTTTTCCTCTTTTTCCTGGCGGCGAGGGTTAACCGTGTGTGACCAACTACCCTGAGTTGAGTCATATTAGGTTATAGTTAAGGTGTACAGCTGGCGTGGGCAGGACTTTCTTTCAAGTTCCTGTCGCGTCCCCTTGTTGGGCTCCATGGTGGGTGGCTGGCACCATGACCGAAAAACATCAATTTTTTATGGCTCCCCCCCTTTCCAAACCTGATCGCTCTCTTAAAAGAGTGCGGAACGAAGCAGAGTACTTTTTTTCCAAAAAGAAACCAACATTCGCCAAATTCCATGTCGTCCACAGTGAAGTGCAAGATAAACAGGCCAGAATTCTATCCCCCTTCATCGTATCGAAATGCTTAACAGAAGCTTTGGGCCCCGGCTACAAAGTATCAAAAATGGCCAGCGGCGATCTATTGCTGGAACTCCGAGATAATGTTCAAACTTCCAAACTCGCAAACATAGTGTGTATGGGGGAGACACCTGTCTCCATCACAGCACACCGATCCCTCAACACTGTCCGTGGCGTCATCTCCGAAAATGATTTTCTACATCTCACAGAAAAAGAAATGCTGGAAGGCCTTTCCGATCAAAACGTCATTGATGTGTACCGAATCAAAATCCGCAAGGACAACAAAGATGTAGATACCAAACACCTGGTCCTGACTTTCAACACATGCACATTGCCAGAAACCATCGACGTTGGATACCTCAAAGTAAATGTTAGACACTATATCCCTAACCCCCGAAGGTGCTTTAATTGTCAACGGTTTGGACACGGATCACAGAGTTGCCGAGGCCGCAAAACTTGCGCGAAATGCGCGTCAAAGGACCACCATTCTGAGGAATGTGACGCAGCTCTACGCTGCGCTAACTGTGAAGGCGACCATGCTGCGTACTCCAGGGCATGTCCGTCCTGGAAGAAGGAAAAGGAAATAATCACCATAAAAACAAAGGAGAATATATCATTTCGAGAAGCAAGAAAGCGATTCGCAGTCACGAACACTTTTTCTTTCACAGCGAAACCAAACTTCGCTGATGTGGTGCGCAGGGGCGTAGCACCACACAGCACTCCTGCACCTGCCGCGGCCACTTCCACCGCGCCTGTGGCAGTGCCACCCACGCCCCAGGCAGAGACAGCGAAAGCTGCTCTGCCAACCCCAAAGCAGGGAATGCCGGCCCATGGGCCAGCATCCCGCAGGACTTCCCCCCGTCGGGGGAGGCCTGAACCCCACACGCCCGCGGCTTCACCGCGGTCTTCCAGCACCTCTGACGAGGTGATGGATCTAACCCCCAGCCCGCCTGCTTTACAGCGGCGGAACAGCTCTCTTGAGCGGAAGAAGGACAGGGCCCTCATAACGGGCCCAGAAAATAAGTAAACACTTTATTGTCCCTACCCCAAACATAAACATGGCTTTTCTAGTTCAGTGGAACTGTAGAGGATTGTTGAGAAATTACGATGACATAAAAAACATTTTAGGGTCAATGTCACCCGTAGCCTTATGTCTCCAGGAAACCAATCTAGGTCCACAACATATGAACATCCTGAAGCATTATAAAACTTTTAGACGAGATCGTGAGCAAGCAAATAGACTCTCGGGAGGCGTCGCGATTGTCGTACAAAGCGGCGTCCCTGCTAAAGAGATCAGACTCACAACAAAACTGGAGGCAGTTGCGGTCAGCATTGTCAGCTACAAAACTATTACTATCTGTTCTGTATATCTTCCTCCACATATAACATTAACAGTCCGTGA